>NW_028186512.1:4183419-4268469 GCF_003343005.1 Rhea americana | reverse complement strand
TGACATAATCCAGAAGGTGAGGGAAACCTCCGCTCTCACCCAAGTCAGAGAATAAGTGAAATGGAGACTGTTTCCTAATACCAGCAAGGGTTAATAGCATTCAGGAAAGTTTCTAGCATCACAGTTAAGGGTACAGGTTTTCTAGCACTGCTAGAAAGTCAAAATTGTATTTACATTCCACATACAGTTTATATTTAACATGTCACTTGTGTAGTCAGACTTTGGATCCTGCAGACACTGAAATGCGTTTCTGAATGGCTTCATTTAACACCTCGGAGGTGGGAGGAGTGCAGGTCAGTAGCAGAGACTTGCTCCTTTGCTGGAGAGATTTAATAATTTTATGCAGCTGTGAGATCATCTCCCTCGAGATCTTCTTCAACACAAAGGAGAAAAACTCTGACGGTCAGAGTGAAACTACTTCCACATTTATGAAGCCTGGCTGCTGGCAAAACACACGTACAGCACTCAAGCAGTAACCATCAAAACACCAGGCGATTTATTGTTTTGGTGTCTTCTCTGTGAGGATGTGCTCATTCAGGCCATCTAGCAGACAGCAACGCCAACACAAATCACTGACTTCCCCAAATTCAGCCCGTGAGCTGCCTCTTGGGCCCCGGCTGCAGGTGCAGCGCTCGCTTTCCATGACGCCTCCCCAGCCTGGCAAAGGGCTGGCTGCAAGGAAGTCCCCCAGCTCCAAATTTTGATGGGGGGGGGAAATCAATTTTTAATAAACAGTGCAATGAATCCAGACAAAGCCCAGCCAACTTACACTGCAAGTAACTCACATCTGTGCAACTCCCCTTGTTTGGTTTCTGGCACTTTCCAACTCTCAAATCCAAGCCGCCCTTAAAGCAATAATCGTCTTCTGCTCTCCCAGAGCTCCTCCTGAGCCATGCAGGTGTGATAGTCTCCACAGCTCCTGGGCAATACCGCTGGGAAAAGAGAGAACTGGCCACCCGTGTCCGCACAGGTGGACGCGTACCGGGCTGATGAAGTGATTCACACACTGAAGCTGTGCTGCTGCCTTGTGCTTCCCGTCAAGGGCCTGATACTCGGCCCGGACAGGGGAGGACRCTGGCCACGGTCATGAACGGCACTGAAGGAGAAGTGAATTTCAGCTGAGCTGAGAGCTACCCACGTACAGACTGTGTTTTCTCGCATGCGGGCTGCATGGGGAAACCCAGCACCCTGGAGTGAGCATCACTTTCCAGTTTGGGTTTCCCCCCGCAGCAAAGCCCTGCTCAGGTTCGAGCAATTCCCCGCGCAGGGAAATGCCTGCTCGTGGCGTACGTGTCCGTTCCTCCACGGACCGATTCTTGGGCAACCAAGGCGRTGCCAAAATGACCCACTTCTAAATGGACATAAGTGTCTGTGCAAACAGAATTTTGGCTGATTTCCTTTCAGAGCACTCTAAAATCGGCAAACTAGCTACAAYGAGGCACCTCCTCCGCCTACAGCTGGAGCTGCAGCGGCTGGAGCCCTCGTCCCCYGCCCCGCTCTCAGCCGAGTCCTGCTGCCTCCCTCCTGCTGCCGCGGCCACCAGCAAACCCCCTCGCTGTGCTTTGCTCCTTTTCTCCTCTCTGCGGGACAGGGACACCGGCATTGGAGCTCTCCCTCGTGAAGGCCGCTGGCTCCGGCCTCGGACGGACGTGACAACAAGCACGAAACCACGTAACAGCACAGACTGCTTTGGAGGCACGGCCTGGGCGCCGGCGCGGATGCCCCGCGCTCCCTCGGGCCTGCTCGGCACCCCCGGCTCTGCACGGAGCCGCAAACCCCGCCGCCGCCTCCCCACCTCCCGCGGGCCGGAGCCCCGAGCAGCAGCGCGCGCCACGGCGGGACCGGAGGGAGCGCAGCGAGGCGACCAGCCCACACCACGCAGCCAGGTCGGGCCGCAGCGCACAGCCACCCACCCTCACCGGCCACGCGGGGTTATGTGTCAGGCGTTTACTGCTCTTTTTTCCAATGCTTTCTGCTCCGTCACCTGGGCTACAAGCTTGCCAGCCCCCCTTCCCTCTGACCCTCGCTCAGTTGCCTCAGAAGCTGCAGGTTTATGGAAAACTTCAGGTATCTCAGTACCCCGTACTAGAAGTGACACAGGACCCYGACCACAAGGCTATTATCTAGAGCATTATCTCATTTTTTTCACTGCTGTTCCTGTCGGRCAATGGTTGCTCCAAAATCACTCTGTTGCCGTTCTTGGAGCTGAACTTGTTAAGGAGAAGCTAGCTTGGGGACACGTCCACTCCGGTGGGATGCGCTAGAGACCTGCAAGACCAGGAGCAGCGCGTAGGGGGCGATTGCCCACTGCGGTTTTGCTCCTTTGCAGAGATCTGCTTTTCTCCRGAGCTGAGCCAAATGTGGGCTGGATGGCAGCCAGGCCGGGCCCCTGTGAAAGGCTGGCCGCRTGGCTTGGTCTGATCTGTGGGCTCGGACAGACGGACAAGCCCTGGGGCCTCAGCCAAGACGCTGAAGGTGTTACCGCTCCCAGATGTCTGCTCCTGCCCTCCACCAGGAGCTGCATAGCCGGGGCTGGAGGAGGAATGTCTGCCTGGGCTTCGGCCGCTGACCCACCTCCTCCTGTGCAAGCCCGTCCTGGCTGTGTCCGGGAGGGGACAGAYGATATGGCTGGGTGCTGAGCTGCAGGTACCGCCCTGTTTGGTCCTGAGAGAGGAGCTGGCTGGTGGCCAGCAGCAGAGCATGGCCTGGAGCCATGAAGCTGGTGATGCTTTGCCTGCTTCAGCTGACGTGGCTGGGGCTTGCTGTCAGCTTGCTTGCACAACCGAGGAGGACTAATGAGCGTGCAGTGCGCTTACACCTGCATTTTTTGTGCCCTGCTCTCCTAAAGCTTACCTGTGGCAAATACAAACGCACCAACCCCCCACATTTCTCACTGGGTCGTGGGGCCTCTTATSCCCTCAGATCCCATCTCACACATTTACCAAACTGCCTTTTCAGACCACTTCTTCCAGGACAACCCAAGACTTGGCACAAACGACTGTAGCGCCCATTCGGGCACCCTGCAAATACACAGCACAAATCTGGCTCTCTTTCCTAGCACGCAGCAGGGACCGTGGCACAGATGAGACCTCGGGTCACCCAGCGTACTGCAAATTGGGATAATTCCCTTTGAATCCCAGTTCCTCCCACTGACTTGATGGGCCTGAGTGATGCCTCCTCAAATCACAGGAGCGAGTAAAATTTGGCTTATTCTTCTCGGAGGAAAAAATTAGAATGTGGACTGGCATGGTTTTATTTCCRTATTTTTACCAGAAATGAAGCCCAGATACAGTAGAGAAAAAGCATGATGTAACCCAGGGCTTAAGCATGCGCTTACATCCTGGAACTAATTGCCTTACGCCCCGTTATTTATAGACCTGCTGCCATGCCCGGCAGCTCCAGAGCGTTTTCCTTCTCCCAAGACATCCGCGCGCTCCGCAGGACCTGCGGCATCGGCAGCTGTGTTGTGTGTGCAGCTCGCGTAGCAACTGAGCACAGCTGTCTGCCAAGGCAAACCGGCCCCGCTTCCTCCCACGGCCACTCACCGAGGCCGGCGGGGAGCGGAGGAGGGGGGCTGGCGGGGAGCGGCACGAGCAGGACCGGCGGCCGGCAAGCCCGGCCTCAGCCCCGTACGAAGATCACCGCCTCTTGGGGGTGACCTCGGCTCGCCGCCGCAAACGTGGGCCGRCCTGGCCCACGGGCAGCGCCGCGGGGCCTCTTTCAGCGCTTCCTGTCTTCCTTTTTTCTCCTCTACTGGACTTTTTTTTAAGGAGAATCTTTCATATTTCTCTCCAAGGTTTGTTTTTATGGTGCCTCATGCTGCTTGTGAGATGCCCCGTGCCTCGACAGCGTGGCGCTCACCGCGGCTTTCCCACGCCCTCGGAAAGGCGGCGACTTTGCCCTCGGCACGGCAAAGCTGCCGTATTTTAAAGCTGTTTTAACAGGCTGCCTGGTGTCTGCGGTGGGACCGGAGCCCCCCTCGAGGACGCAGCGCCCCCAGGTAAAGCTCACCGCCGCGAGCGCAGGCTTAACCGCTGCTGCAGATCTGCGGTCCGGATCAACTTCCCCTCTCTCCAAGAGCAATTTTCCCTCTGCCAGTAGCAAACTGAACTCAACCACCCCTGCGACGGAGGCTTTCACCTGAGGCGCAGCGGCTGGGAGGGCGAGCGCCAGCCCGGGCAGCGGCTCGCGTCCCTCCTGCCCGCACCAAACTCGGCCGCAGACGAGCGCAGCGAGAAACAACCAGCAACTCTCACGCGCCACGAAGTGCCAGTTTTACAGTTGGTTAGGAAATGGGTATGACACAGTAATCAGATTGTTTTTATTAAAAAACTTGCAATAAAATTCCTTGGAATTCACAATCTTAACTTCGATAGTTGCAATATTTTACTAGTACATAATAACACAGTCTCACATATTTACATTATAATCCTCTATTTAACAAAAATAGCCRTGTTGTACTACTGAATGCTTCCAAGTATCACCCTTAACATTTCAGTACTTTCCCCAGCTGAGTCACTGTCCATGCTCTTTAGCATTTACAGTATATAACAAAGCAAGAAGAAAAAAAGTG
The DNA here is from genome assembly GCF_003343005.1 of Rhea americana. Taxonomy (NCBI): domain Eukaryota; kingdom Metazoa; phylum Chordata; class Aves; order Rheiformes; family Rheidae; genus Rhea; species Rhea americana. The sequence goes on along the minus strand of NW_028186512.1, from coordinate 4,263,896 downwards.
TGTGCCTTGTGATTTCAGGCAAATCCCTTTAAGATGGTAGTTCTCTGACTCCCACATTTTTTCAAGAGAGATAAAGTGCATTGGAGGGGAAGATAGATACATTATAAAATATCAGCAAAGAGTTGAAGTACATATGCAACACTGCACAGAAAATAATGCTAGGAAAAAGGCTCGCTTCTCAAGCTGCTACTGCACTGTTTTGGCAGAAAGCTCACAGATGGCAGGAAAACAAAAAGCTAACTGAAAACCTAGAACTGTTTATGCAAATGCCACTGTGCGGTTTTGCCACAGTCTTTAGCTAGGTGTTTCACAAATCAAAGCGTAGCTGGCTGAACGAAGGAACTTTTTTAACGTGGAGATGAAGGGTAGTTTCCACAGTCAAAGTAACGAAATACGCTCGGTCTGCAGAGCCCGATTTCAGCCTCACCGTGCGTGGGGGCGACAGCCCTGTTCGCCCCTTTTGGCTCTCGAGGGCTATGGGCTCTGCACCCYGCCAGCCCCCGCGGGAGCGCAGGCTGAGGGGCTGGCGAGGAGCGCTGGCAGGGGCACAGGGAGGCCCAAAGGCTACAGCGGAAACGAAACCCGCTCCTGGTGTCCAAAGTAAGCTTGTGTTTGGAGATTTCACTGTTAGACAATGTTGTCTCCTATCTGGAAATTGTTTCAGTAAGCTATGCACTGATATGCAAAATAAAATGCACGATAGTTATTTTGCTTGGGTTTTTTTCTTCCCTTTTTAAAATTGGCATTTGCTGGTATGGCTCTGCAGTGTGCAAGAACAGACATTGCTGGGAAAAACTTTGGGGCCATCACTGGAAACCAGAGTACTTCTGTTCTATTCATCATCTGCATACAAACCGGATGCCACAGTTTTTTTGGTTTGCTTATAAACTACTCCAAACAAAAATAATTCTCTTCTGCAAATGGATGGAATGCATATTTTTGACAAGTACAAAATCATGTAAAATGTTTACTAAATACAAGGACCATCTTACTATAAAAATAACAGACCCTCCCACCCACTGTCCCCCCTTTACATTTTTAATTACAAAATGATACAGACTTTTCAGGTTCCTAACATGAAACAAGAAGGAAGGATGGTAGTATGTACACATACAAAACATTTAGATAGCTGACATCTGTAATGACTGTATACATTCAGAGCCATGAAGCATCTTTGTATCTTTTTTAACACTACATAGGACTAAACAATGAGGAAATAAACAAAAAAAGGGGAAAACACTATTTTTTACTTTTTTATTTACCTTTTTTTTGGCATTCACTCTAGTAAGAAATAACTTCCACCGATTTACAATTAAAGTAGTTAGGAGAGGAGAGATTAATTTCAGAAGGAATATTTATCTGCTTGCTTTTCACTCAAAATACACAACATATTTATCCTTCTTATTTACTTCTCTCTTTAAAATATAGCTCATGCTCCAGACTTTTCCTTATATGTTTTTTTAATAAGTGCCAAAAAAGAGTAAGTGATTTATCGTTTTCCTGGCAGATTGGAAGCTGTGCAGCAGAGGGCACTCGTCTCCCTCACTCTCCAGTCCCAGCGTGCAGCTGCCAGCTGGGACACAAACAAATCCCAGACTAAAAAAGGTCCATCTGGCGTTCTTCTTTCCACTGCAAGGGTATCAATTAGTTCAGGTAACAGCTTGTTAAAATAAAGAATTTGTGCGGCGTCAATTGGACCTATCTAAAAAGTTCACTAAAACAGCAGTTCCACCCTGATTTTTGCCCTCTTCCCCTAAAATATTTCATTACATTGTTTTTCATCATTGCTTTAACAAGGGCAACTCATTTCTGTCAGACCACTGCCAAATACATGCTCACGTATTTTGCATCTACAGAACAAGTGGGTTAACGCTCAGTGCTGCTTAACGAAGTAGCGACACGTTTTGAGCTATCAGGCCGCGGTGCCAGCCGGCACTGGCTATGGAGCAGTTCGGTTCCCCCCACCTGCCTGAGACTGGGGCCCCTTTCCCTAAGCCCTCAAGCTGAACTGCACTGCAGGCCAGAGACGTCCACGGGCCTAATGTCAGCCTACGCTGCGGCCCTTTTGCGCTACTGGGATGACGTGAAGGACCCACCTGCAAATCCAGCCCTGCCYGCGCTGTCGTGCAGCGTGCTCCTCTCGCTGGGGCTGCACAAAACTTGCGTAAGGCTGCGGGGAGAGACCGGCTGCTGCCCAGTCCTGCCGTGCCCGCCCAGCTTGTCACACGGCACAGCGGCAGCACCAGGCGCAGGCGAGGGTGGCAYGGCCTGAGCTGCAGCCAAGCTCCTTTCCCCGCAGCAAGGGCTCCCACCGGAGCGAGCCTCCGGCAGAGGGGCCGGGAAGAACAGGCTGCGTTTCTCCCATTTTGGTCCTGCAAAAGGGATGCGTCACAACAGCAAGTCAAGCTTTCCCTCTCCTGTTCAGACAGGCAGCTTGTCCTGGTCCATATTCCTAGCATACTCCTAGCAGACTTTGGCAGCTACAAAACCAAAAAGTGGTAAAAAAAAGTTTCCATTATTGCTAATGAAATAGAAACCAGAAAATTACTGTCAGTTTTCTTGGTTTGCACAGCCTGTAAGGTCTTATTCTTAGCTTATTCCAAGCTATATGCTTAGTCATGAGCTTTTCTGTGGACAGGGACAAGGAAGGAACAAGCCACCTATAAAAAAAATCAGGGAGAGCCTCAGCTGCACAAGCTGCCATGCATTTTCTTTTGTTATGTATAGCCCACATTGTCATTTCAGTACAGACTAATTGTCACAACAAGGACTTACAGTCTTGAGACCTATAATGGCTCTTGCCCTGATCATTGCCTTTTAATCACAAATTTACCTTGAAGCACACATTCAAAGGAGGAAAATTTTAAGGTAGAACACTGGAAAAAATACACARTAACTCTAACAGGATAGCAAATGAAACACATTTTCTGGAAAATCTACAGCTGTATACTGCTAATTAAAAATAGACGTGCTAAGTTGTCTGCAGGTACCTGCCAGGGCAACTTATCTATATGCAAACATCCTCTGAGCTACACATTTTTAAAATTGGACAATGATTACTTTTTATTTAACAAGAGGGAAAAGAAAGTTGATTTATGGGTTTAGATAATAATTTTGGCTCACCAAATGCATATTCTTTGAGAAAGACTAAATTCAGAGCYGTATCTGTTTCTGGTACTTGGGTTCATTTTGTTAACAGAACAATTATGTATCATAAACTAGTCATGCMACAAGAGACAAAGTACTGATCTTCTTGCAACTATGTCCTGTGGACCTGATCCAGAGTCATGAAACTAAAGCAGCGAGATTCTAGGTACCTCTTTTCATATGCGATTTCAATCATACATATTTCAATTTTTTTCAAATTGTTTGTATAGAATCTTTTTCTTTAATGCCACAATCTCTCACATATAAAAACAGTCCAAAAATGATGGTTGCTTGTGTTTTCACTATAATACAGTTTCCATAGTCCTATCAATGCACTTACATATGCATACATGGAAATTTAATTCTATAGAAAGCTTAAAGGACAAATTGTTGTGCTATGATTGCCCGGATCCTGTCTGTGATGCTTTATAAAAATCTGTAAACCGACACCTCCTCCCCTCCCTCCCCCAGCACGTGCCAGATCTGTGTCCTGGTCAGAACGGGTGAGCAGTGAGGAGCACACGCAGAGCCAGCACCTTCACATCAGCATGCCTGCATATCCGCACGCACCCTGCAGGTTACCTGTGAGTGGAGTTATGCCCCCGTAACTGTTTGTGTGTCCTACCTATTGAATAGGTCTTTGGGAAACCAGCTTAATGAAACCCATGAAAACCAAAGGAAACTGGAGCACAGGCTCTGTCTGTCCAAGTTTCATCCTGTAGCTCGGCCATACAGGAGAGAAGCTTCGCGAAGCCAAGTGTTTCTCCCACATAGTACTTAATGCATACTTGCTAATGGAAAATAAGAGGAAAGATCCTCAGATGAAAGGAACAGGATGCGCTTGGAGAGAAACAAGATCAGCTTAGTGACAAGAATACTTTTCTTATAGAGCTGAGCTGCCTCCAGCCAGGGGCAGGGCCACGAGGTGCCACCAGTGGCAGAGAAAAAACCCGYGCAGACCACGGGCAGTCACAGAGGAAGCCTGCAGGATTATTCACGCAAGCACTTCTTCATCAGAGCATTTTGGTTTTGCCTGGCTGCAGGCAGTGGGATGTTTCCTCTTCTGAAMAGGCAGTGCTGCACCTCGGCTGTCTGAAGCCCACGTATCCACATGGAGATTTAATGCCGGGCCCTAGGCTTAGCAGGCAGCAGTAGTGAGGAATCAGAGACTGCTCAAGAAGGGAYTGATCTTCCCAAACCTGCAAATCCTAAACCTGTGGATATGCAGATCTGCAGAATTAAGGCTTTCATATGTGTTACAAACATACCTCTGGGGTCTTAATATTTATGGAGCACCTCAAATTTCAAAGGCATTCACATGTTTTATATACAAAAAAAAAAAAAAAAAAAAAAAAAAAAACATTGTCAACCATGTCCTGCTTTAGAAAAACATTTCCATTTGACACAGGGGCTTAAATACACTCATACAAGATCTGTTGAAAACAATGTGATTTCAGTACAAGTCCAAAATCAGATGTAAGTGCTTTTCTGAACAAGGACAGATTTAACCATTTACTTAAGTGCCTTCTTAAGTTCAGCCTTCAGTGATGCATAACATGGCCTTGCACTGGTTACCATTTAACGATGCTCAGACCTTTGGAACAACTGAGGAAAGAAATGGAAAAATATCTGCCCRGAGTGACACTGCAGTAAGATTTGGGAAATAAGAGCTGAAGGAAYCCTGAGCCATTTGCTACGGTGACTCTCGACAAGACCACAGGATACTGATAGGTAAAAGCAGCCCCCATAGCCAAGCACTCTGCCTCTATCAGTGGGTGACAGCAGATGCCTCGGSAGCAGATCTAGTCATGGATACTTAAGAAAAGAGCATGTACAGCATGATCCTCCTCTGCAGTCCTTCTCCAGCTCCTACCAACAAGGGCAGGGTCTCAGTTACATATCCGGTGTGATGCACCTTTCAYGCACAGCTTGCTTTAATGCTATTCCTGGGCAAATGACCCAACACAGAGCCAGCTGGGAGTTTCACCTCCTGCTTCAGCTTACGGTTTTACAGCCTCTAGTACAAGCGTGGACTTTGCTTGCTTTGCTGTGCTGTGGTGACTTCATTGCAGCAACAGATAATTGGCCAATCTCTCCACTGAGATTAATTAAGTTTGTGGAATAAAATGAAGAGTTTGCAACACTTCCTCTGGAACTGAAACGGTATTTCCTAGGGCCAGGAGTTTTGTTTGTCACTGATCTGCCGTGGATGGATGTTAAAGGATTGCTGATACCTCAGCCATCCTGTTCCTGATACTCCTGTGACATGTAACATTCAGGCCCCAGCAAAACTGGAAGATATTAGAGAAGAAGCAAGTCCTCTGTTGTAGCAGGGTCCATACTTCCCACAGGGAGATGCGGCTGCACGTAACCAGTTTCTCTCTTTGCCCTGCATTACCATTTGAGGTGAATTTCATTCCTATGTGAAAGGCCAGTATTAGGCATACACACCACTTAAATCCCATTTCAGCATTATTTCCAGCGCTTAAGTGGAGCCTATGCGGGACCTTGTGCAAACTCTCTGTATAGGGGTGAATTTCACCATCAGTTCCGCTGAGATTAYGGGCCTTTCACACAGCAACAGGGAACAGAGAGGACATTAAAGAATATGAAAAAGATTATAAACCCACAAATACTGGCAAGAGTGACCAAGGGCAGGCACACAGTCTGGAACTATCTCTAACTTCCTTTTTAAACCAAACAGATCTCCAACTGTTTGCACCTCTGAAATTAAAAAAAAAGATGTCCTTTTGAAAGGTCTATAAAAACGTAGTGGCACATTTCTGGACCATGGTTTAGAAGTATTATTAGCTTGTGTTCCTTTACTTCAAACTTACCCTGCAGCTTACGGACTAGGAACATTAAAAAACCAASCTATAAAATTAACTGAGTTCTGACTGGACAACAAAGCATATTTTTTCCTTCTTCCTGCATTAAAAAACAAGCCATCAAAAATTTTAGGGATAGTAATAAACACATTTGTTCCTGAATAAGATCTGACAGGCAAATTTTGGCAGAAAGTTAGTTTCCACAGACAATGTGTAATCCACAAGAAGATGAAATGCAGCACGAACCCTAAAATTTGCATTTTGCGATGCTGCTGTGACACAATTAAGTGAAAATATTTGACCTCTCCATGAAATTTTGAGGCAAGCTGCATTGTTGATTCTCCTGACTCAGGAGGCTGTAATGTGATTTAAACCATCTGACTGTCAACAGAAACCCTTTACTCTTGTATAACAGTAAGCTAAAAGTCCTTCTTCACAGTTAACTGTTTTCACTGAAAAATGAAACTGTACACTAAATAAGTGACAAAGTAATTTTTCCTCTGGAAAGCATAATTCAGGATGGATGGACTAAATACTAATTATAGGTCATTATTATTTAGATTTTTTTTATGCTACTTCTGTTTGTTTCCAGATTTCCTCCCCAAAATTTTTTGCTATATATAGTTCTATATAAATTGCCAGTATTCTGTTATGCTTGTGATAACATGAACAGGGACTCTGGAGGCAAGGAACCACCTGGATTCTTGATAMCAAACAGGCAAAACTGCAGTTAAAGAAAATTGAAGTGAAACACATTAAGAAAAAAATAAAAAGTAAACATTTCATCCAGCTGCCTCTTGCTTCATTAGCAAGCAAAAATTACCATTTTTGACACTGCTATTAGCATCTCCAGACCCTTTCTCAGAAYATTTTCATCTTCCACAGCTGTTAACAAGCACCCTCTGGAAACCTCTCAGACACTCCTTTGGCCTACTGGTCAGATTTTGGTCTGTAAAATTAAGAGAACACACAATGTTACAGTAGATCTTCTTTTCCAGCAATTGAATTATGACTTGAAGGAAGGTCATTGAGGCCACGTACCAACAACTGCTAACAGCCTAAAATACAGCAAAGGATTACAAGGACAAGGCGAAGCTTAATGCTTTTCTTTCTCTCCCTCATATGGTACCAAACTTGTTTTGAATAGAGCTCTCTCTAAGTAAAAGCCAACATAATGCAGTTTTAAATAAAAATTCAGCAACCTCTGTTGATTCAGATCTCTCTTACAAATAAAAGCTTTCAAAATACATGATTTCCAAGGCTCCATTTAACAAAAGCAGGATTCATATTAATACAAGGTGCTGAAGCCATGTATACGTCACGCAGAAATGTCAAGGCAACAATAAATCCTGGAGTCAGGTCATGAAGTGACCAGTGTACAGCAATTGAAATTGTTGGATTGAACTCTTGAAAAGGTTGGGGTCAGTTAACAAAAATATAGTGTCCATTCATAACAAACTATAAACAAACAAACAAACATACATAGGTCTTAAAAAAACCAAACAAACAAAAACCCAATTGAACAAGTGTAGAAAACACTCAAGCTGTCATTTCAGYTGTGTATTTATGAGCCACTGAAGAGCTGCATGACTGCTCTCAAGCACATGGGTAAACGGGAAGCTTTCATCTTCCATGTGAACCAAATGAACATGTGCAGATGATGAAACTGCAACCAGGCAAACACAAGTGTTGCTATTGCTTTTCGCGACCGTCTCAGAATGGAGTGTGCTGGAGTGACAGTGCTCTGGAGGTGTGTGCATGACTGGTCCAAATCCTAGAAAGCTGACTCGGTCCCTCCCTGTGACCCTCCCCTGTAGTTTAGTGTCAGATTTCTGTGTGTTTTTCAAGACTTCACCTCTTCGCAGTCTTGATCGGTGGAAAGCTCCACGTCAGACAGTCCAACCTCCATTGCCATAATCAATGAAATATCTGAATCACTRCTGACTGTTGGCTCCTGTTCATCTGTGAAGGTAGAAAAGACAGGAAAAGTGCGTTATGTTCATGTCTTTCTGCCAGCGTATTACAGGTTTTTTAACTCAGCAGACAGGACCCAAAGGCAGATCTAGGTTTCTCCATTGCCAAGGTTGTGTTTAGATTCTCAGCTTTGCTCTTGTTCGGTATCTGTATAAACTATTTCAAAAACATCACAATGTTCACCCCATCAGTAGTAAGAAACAAGTTAARGAGCTGGGATGAGCAACGCTTTCATCTCCTCATCATCCTCCCAGGGCTCTCATTCCAGGCCCTTCACCTCCACGACTTCCCTCCCACCCTTGAGCACTTCCTGCACGGTCCCCTTCTGCTTTCTCTCCACACAGCTGCTCTGCTCTCCTTTCCCTCATCTGTCCCACAGCCACGAGGGAAGATGCCTGGCACCCCCTGGCACCCTACTGTCTCCCCCAAAAGGGAAGAGGTAGGTTATGGACAAAGTTTTAGGCACATGGTACAGTGGGTTAGACAYCAGAAAAACATTTTTAACAAGAAAAAAATGTGCCCCAAACTTCACTGGGTGATGGGATCTCTGTTAKGGGATGCTTTTAAGAACAGGTTAGGCAAATTTCTGGAAGGAGTAACATTGGTGTCATTAGTTCTGCCTCAGGACTGGACTACTTGCCTTGTCTGGTCCACTTAAACCTGTTTTATATTTACCTTTTGCTTCAATTTTCAGATACATTGTAGGTTCCTGATTCAGGACCAAGGAATCTACCTTAATCCAACATGATCATGAAAACATTAACAGTCGGATCATTAATGTTCACCCAGCTACAAATCCGAACAAAACTGCAAGTGCAGGAGGAATAAATTATTTTTGTTTGATCCTGCTGCCCTTACTATGCATGTATTTAGCAGCAGGCAAAACCAAGAGATTATAAAGGSCTCAAAGCTAATTTTATTTCAAGAGCAATCCAGAGAAACAAACTGCAATGGCTCTCTGGGGAGATTTTCAAAGGTGCAAAAATCACATAGGTGGCCAAGTCCCAGAGACAGTCTAGAACTTAAGAGAAGAAGTTGATGGCTCCTATGTTCAAGTGGTTTAATTGTAATGATGACATTTATGTTGTAACAATACAATATATTTAAATCAGGTTTTCCTTTACATATTTTATTTTTCAGACAATAGAAGCAGAACTTGACTGATGCTGAAAAGTCTGAAAGTTGAATACCTAAGAAATAATAAAGAAGAAACATTTCAGAAAAGTCAGAAAAATAAAAACTCCTCATAGTTTAATTATTCACTTGGAGCTAAATGAGCACAATTAGTCTCCTCTTAAGAGCTACATGTTTTTTAAATTGGTTTTACAGAAAAATATGTATTTACTTGTACTTTGATTAGACCTCGTGCTCTGGAGAGAAACCTTCAGTGGGCTCTGTATTATTCATAGWGAGAGAGCCAACAGGTTCCTTTATAATCCTATCTGATTTTCACCCTGGATTATTTTTGTGCTTTCTTGATTGCAAGATGAATAATTAATGCACACAACCTCTTYATATCTCTATAATATTTTTCCTATTGATATCACAAGTAGTTAAAAGTTTCTAGGCATTGCTTCTGACTAGAAATGTTTCTCCTGGAGGAGGAGGAAGTACTTACCGGCTGAATGACATACAATGCAGACCTCAGTGGTCTGCAGTTACATCGAACTATTAGGTGAATTGTCAGATCCAAGAGTGCTAAAGCGCTAAACACATACATCACTGASACCCAAAGCATCATCTTGAGGGTTATCAGCTCCCTGAGCCAGAAAGACGTGGGTCCAGACTACCGGATTATTAATCAACCCCCTGCCCTGTAACTAATACAATTTTTAGAAACAATGACAGTGGTTATTTAAATGGTGACCTAAGAGCAAGCTTACATTTGCATTATGGAGTTCCCAGGGCTTGGCCACGTTAAATAGCTGCTTGGAGCACTCTCGGAGAAAGCTGATTTTAATCTGAGCTGTGCAGGAAAGAGCAACTGGCTGAATTGTGTGAGTTAGTCAGAATTATGTTGAACAGGCAGGCTGACCTGCCAATACCAAATGTCATAGTGTCAAAGGAGAAGTGTTACAGTGCTGAAATGTTATTTCAAGAATTATTGCTTCTTTCAGGGCTGCGTAGCAGAAAAAGATCTCAAATGAGTTCAAAACGGACAGATAGAAGTAGATGTYCAGCTCACCTGCCAACTTTCTAAGCCTTTTGTGTACAGAAGCACCTGAAATCTTTCCAAATCAGCGAACTTCACTTTTGCATTAAAARCTCTATACAATTATAGGAATTTTTGGATCTTAATCTTCCCARACTGCAGGTTTTGTAGTTTGTCTCCTTTGGGACTGAAGTGCAGCTCAGTAAGAACAATGGACAAAGGATCCTAAAAATGCCCCTCCTGGCATTGCTTCTCGAGCGCTGCAAGAGCGCCTAGCAACATGAATACTCCATTTTCCTTGCTTGCTAACCGTGCAGCAGTTTAAAATCCTGAAGTTTCAGCCTGCTGTTTCAGCGGACTGGGGAGAAAAGCTCAGCTACCACCACRGCTTCCATGGGGCCAGCACCAGCGTTCCTCTGCAAGATGTGGACAACACAAGGAAATTAATGCATCCCTCAGCTCTGCACCTCATGCTTGCTCTGGTAAACACAAGTCCTACTACTGCCTGCAACGTACGCAGGATGAAAGCCAGGAGGCTGCTGACGTTACACAAAACATGGGTCTATTTTTGATAACTCTGGGTGCAGATCTGGCTGTAAGGTCTACTAACTGCCTCAACCTGGCTCCCCYACAGGACACAGGCTTTCTAGACATTTTTTTCTTTCTTTTCTCTCTCTTTTTTTTCTTTTGCCAGGTGTACAATAACCTGAGCCAGCATAGTTCATGAATTTTGTAAAAGGTAAGCAAACCTCAGCAAGTGCTAGGAGCTTAGACCACATGTTACATCCTTGGTTTTTAGATCTTATTTTTGATTACAAAGTTTATAAAAATCACAGAACTTCTACAGAACATGCCTGATTCAGTATTAAGAACTTCTATGATTTTTTTTTCAAGTTGTGTGTGATTTGGTGTTTTTCTTAAAGTGCTGAAGTCAGGTGAAGATCTCAACTTTCAGTGAAGATSTCAGCTTTCACAGAAAAAAAATCATAAGAAGTAAAAAGAAAAYAAAGATGATTTTTCTTAACATCTTCTAACTTCTAGAAAAGCTTTATTATGGAATAAAGGACTTGTGATTTTGGATGTTTGAGATTGACAATCCTGTCTGACAACACGCATTATAATACTTCCACTGCAAATTACAGTGTTTTATGCTACAGGCATGCTGCTTAATGAAGCAAAATGCACTTCCCAAGCTGCTCTTCAGCCTGAGTGYTAGTGCCTACAGCAGAAAACTGCAGACCTCATTGCCACAGTCCTGTCATGTCAGTGAGAGAAACACTACACACCACGGCATGCTGCCTACTTCCAGACAGACCTTTTCCACCCACTTTTATTCTCTGACACACATTTGCTTGAGAAGGGTGCAAAARTCCAAAGCCCTTCTCTAGCTAATAATACCTTAAACTTAACTGTACTAACGCATGGAGAATATCACCWGCTAGATATGGAACTGCCCTACATAATAGTGGCACAGTCCTTACCCATTGCAATGCTCATTAAGCACTATTTAGATTTGAGTATAATTGCAATCAAATAAGAATTAAAATAGTTAATTACTTTAGCACTTTAAAACCAGTAAGAGTGCATGCTAGTACTGGTTACCTACTGTTACTGATAGCCCTGCTACTTTGAACACATATATAGCTGTTGTACACTAACAAATATTCAAAAAAAAAAGTTAGACATATGGGTTTCTAAGAATTTGATACTGTTGGCAAGGTACCTAAACATCTAGCAGTGAGGGAAATGTGCATTTACAAAAATATTCATCTCCCATGTGTAGGCAAACATACAGACATGGACACAAATCTGGCTACAGTTTCAGTGATCCAGTCAAGGATGAGGAACAAGCTCACACAACTGCAGTGAGTTTTGCACTCCCTGAGGCCTCGCTCCCGGTCACCAGCACATCCCTTTCAAGAGGGCTGCGCTGGATACGGCACTGCGATGTCCCGGACACAGGCTGCACAGAAGAGCTCCCCTCGTGCTGGTCTGGCTTGTCCTCGGGGCTSAGACAGCCCCGGCTCCCCCAGCCCCAGGGGCTGAAAAAGCTGCAGAAGYTGCTGATTGAGCTGACAAAGCCACAGTGAATCTGCAACCAGGAGACCAACAGAAAAATAAGAATACCGTAAACGTTCATACAGCAAAAGCTTCTCAGGATTAAATGGAAATAAGGTCTGCCTAGGATGGCAGCYTTTTTTTCCCTGGACCTTCAGATAGCTCTCTGCCATTACACCTATCCATAAGCAGAGAAATATTGATTCTTACATATGAAATGAAAGCTGTCACCAAGTGTGTAATTCATCTATTGAAAGTGCAACAAAATCTAGCAATCTCCTGTTCTTGTGGATTAAAAACACRGGCCAGAGCAACAAACTATGCAGCTGGGAGTCAGCCTCCATTCCCTCYTTTATTATCAGTGGTCTGTGAGCTAATTCAGCGTACTCAGGAACTGCGTCCTGCATGGCACATCACTAACGGCTGCACGGAGCTGTGCAATGCTGATGATTTTCGTCACGACAGTCATGTGAACCAGGTAGTAAGAAAAAGCTGTTACGATGCTACTGACTTAGGTGTAATCTATTTGACTAGCTATACAAGGCTGAGCGTGTAGCATAAGAAAYAGGTCTTGTTTTGTCCTCTGAAAATTTAATTCTTCAGTTCTTGATGCCCAACTTTGAGGASAAATGTATAATTATTAATTTCTTCATCTAATGAAACGCTTAAGAAATTATCACCTATTATATCATCGAAGTCAGATCCTTAGCTGACAGACACTTTACAGCAGACAACAGGATGCTAACTAAAACCTGATTTTGACACTAAATACACAACAAAAATTGGGCTTCATTTCACTGTTCATTTCACATTTTTCCCATGGAGAAATTTATCCAATTTTAGAACTCTTCATTTCTGATGACAGAACTAAGCCAAAATGTGAAATCTTGAGCGAAAAATATATCTAGGCAAATACCTGAAATGTGCTCATGTGAACCGCATTCCAGTTTGAGACTCAGGTCTCTTCTAAGAGCACTGTCCCCAGCTAGATATGTCTAGAAGCATTTTGCACTAGAAGGAACCAGAAATTTGGCCAATTCCTAGAGCTCTGAGGATTTAAGGAGAAAATGTACCCACGGTCATTACAAGCACTGATATGGGACTTTTACAAAATCAGATTCTGGTCCTTATAAAGCCACAGAAACCTACCAAGGTAAGTAGTGTTATTCAGACTTTGTTTCTAGAATAACAACAGCTAAGACACTATTCATGGCTTTTGATTTGTGACAAGGAGGAAGGAGATACGTCTAGAGCCCTCTAATTTCATTTGTATGCTCAGGCAAACCATGTGCTGAAAATATAATTTGATTACCTCCAGTGAAGCAGAGGTATGTTCTGGGCTCTGACAGAAGCCTCTTCCCATTGAAAAGATATCAGTGACACAGAAACAAGGTCCCTTTCTTGGAGCAACTCACCTTATTCCTGCTATGCAGTGCTGGCTCAGAGGTAGGTCACACACAGTAATGGTGCACAGAAAACACTAACATGCAGAAATTATAGCCAAGATCCCATGTCCAATTCCCAGGAGAAAACTCTACCTAAGAATGTTCTTTACTGTTACAGAGTACGTTGCTCCCTCCCAGTGCAATCCTGCAAMAGCATCACTTTGCTGCTTGTGTCTAAGAAAAAGGGCACAATCCTGTTAAGTTAGTACATCAAACAGCAACTCCTTCCACAACAGATGATTAAAATTATTTGCAAATTAATCCTCCTGTAATTCATATTGGCTCCTTGTATAAACAAAGTCCCAAAATCTTTCTATATCATCTTGATAGTCCTAACACTTTAGAATAGGCTGTAACTGCAGTAACAAAACAACCGAAATAAAACGCATTGCGAAAATGCCTATAAAATCTGTAATGCAAAAGMAGCATTGGAAATATGTTTGAGGAGAAAGTGTTATAAAAAACTATTATTAATATAGTCCTTTGTACACAGAGACTAACAAAATGGATGAAGTCTGCCTGGCAGCAATTGAGAACAAAGTACTGAGAAATATTTTATTGTTCTTCTCTAGCATCAGAGACTGAGGACAGAGACTCTTCTAGGAGTAGGAGAAAAAAGTACTTGAGCAAGGTAAGTGCTTTTGAAAGATAAGGGTAGAATCTTTTCCAAAAAGAACAAGACAGAGCTCTGTGAATATACTAATGGCAACAGGGCTTCATCCAGGGGATAAGGCAGACAGATAACTTCTGCAACACAGATGTTGCAAAGGACACTGAAACATCAGCATGCCAKAAAGAGCTGAGCACTGTGACCTGACCAGATTCCCTCAAGACAACATTTTAAAAATGCCTTTAACTGGATCAAACCTTTCAGAGGCTGAGAAACTTGAAAGATGGCCCTGGCGATGATATAAAACTTAAGAGACACTCCCAAAGCAACCTTGTTTTTTCTTCCTAACTGAGTGAAAAGGCAACAAACTTTCTTCCCTTAACCTTTCTTTAGGAGATACGTTTTAGGAGAACATACAGCATCTTTTCATGGAAAACAGCCAAAGATAAGAGTTTTCCATCTTCAAACACCTTGCAGTACAAAGGGGTAACCTCATCATCATTTTAGAGATGAGTTAGAGAGACATGGTTATTCAAGGCATTCACTAATTCTGAGTGCCCAATTAAGATGCCATAATCCATGATTTTTCAGTGATAGCATTAAACATTGTATGCGCCAAGCATACCTTCCACTATTTCAGATACAGCTGTAAGTACTCAGCACCTATGGAAATCAAATCCCAGAATCTCAAATCAAACATCTGAAAATGAAGGACTACTATCAACTTTCTGAAGCCTAAATTTGAAGCATCTCACACTTTGCAAATGAAGTTTAATAGCAATTACCTGACAAGGTATTTTGTGTTTTGGCAAAACCAATAAACCTAACTTCATGAACAGCACAGAAAGTATCAGCCACCAACTGTTCTATCCAAAAAAGAAAGAAAAAAATCCATCTGAATAAGGACAAATGATACAAAACACATGGAGCAGATAGCAAACACATTTACAGAAAGCTGAACAAAAGGAAAAGAACACATACRAGACGTTACAGTGTGTTACAGCGTGGAGACAGCTGAGACTGATTGGCTGGAGTGCCAAAGCCTATTTCTCTCTTTCTCTTTCTCTCTCTCTCTCTCACACACAAATTTATATATAAAACAAGCTTATACTTGTCCGTTGGGATTCTGTCCATGAAACARAACAGTTTGAAAGACTTTGAAATTCACAGCAAGTATCAACATTATTTTAGGAGTCTTCTGCCTGTAACAGGTTGGCTGACATTGTGGGAACTCTTGATCAGCTACCTTAAAGGGGAGCCGCCAACCTTCTCTGTGATACATAGCACATACTTCTGCCAGGCATGACATAACAAAATCTAGTATCTTTATCTTGGGTATACTTTCCTCTCTCCTAACTCTTATGGGTCACACATTCATTATGTCCCTGTCCTAGGACTAACAGGGAAACTTCTTATGTCGCCCAATTATTGCAACACCATTTTCTCTCCCTATAACTAGTCTTTCCCTTTGCCTACTGAAAAGTCAGTCAAAATAGGATCAGAAAAATCATCTGAACAGTCAGCGCAGTAGTCATATTAGAGGCCTCTTGTGCTGATTTGTACTTTCTCCTATCAGCTAATCTCCATATTCAAGCTCCCTCATAGTTTATCTTCACATTGGTCTTATTTCCTACAAAGTATTTTCTTCCGTCTTTGGCCCATTCCATATTCCCACACTTTTCCTTTAATTGCCAGACAAGAACTTCTCTACTTCCCACAGGCTAGGGCAGCTAGCCTCTGAAATGTTTGAAAATCTRTGTTACCTTTCTCTCTCCAAGCCTTTGCACTGCCTGGAAGGGCACAGCAGCAGCGGGCTGATGCTGCACATGCTTCTTCACTGGCCATCGTCAGTGSCAAAAGACTGGACCAGCTGGACCAGTAAGCTCTTCTGATGTCCACAGTAAGTTTCAGAGATAAACCTGAGTGCATTTCATTCAGTGCACAGACTGTTAAAATGATCATTATTTGTAACTGGTGAAACTACTCATGTACTTGAGTCAAAATGAGATTTGTCATAACAAGGGAAAAGATTCAGAAACACTGAAGCATGTGGCTTTAACTATGTGACAGTCTTGATTCTTAATTCTGAAAGGACCTTAGCTACATTTGGTAGTATTTCTAAACATCAAAGATTTTTAATTCTGAAAGGACCTTAGCTTCTTTTTGTAACATCCTGCCATTTCCTAACCCCACTTAAGACTCTTAAGAAATATTAAATGAAATTTTCCATTTCATGCTAAACAAAATGTTTAATTCAACTCCTCCCCAAGCTCACTTCCAAAAAATCTCTTAGGCTCACACTGAACTAAAACCGCTATTACTGTGCAAATGGTCCCAGCATTGCCACCAATATTTGGTAGGCAGCTAATATTCTCTGATCATTTCTAGTATTCTTCTATTCATTTTTTGCAATCAGACCTTGTTTCTGACTTAGCTGAAGTATAGTTTCATGTATCAGCAGCCTGACAGAGCCAAATGGTGGAGGTYCAACTCGCCTGCCTTACCCACCTCTGTCCTGCCCAGGGCACACACTCCTGCCACTTACTCTCAGTCAATTCTGCCATTCCTTTGGTGAAAATAACCCCCCCCCCCTTTTTTTTTGCTAGGTTAGCAGCTGAATAGCTTAGCTAGGAGGCAATACTGCAGCCAACATAAGGAAAGAAGCAGACCACAAGGAGAGAGAGAAAGGACAGCAAGGAACTCCTCTTCAATGTCTGCAAGCTTTCAGTGAGTCCCTGCTATACCATGATGTTATAACTCTAAGCTGTCAGGTGTGGAAGGGGACTTTTTTATTCTGTTTTCTTGCAGGCGCTAACTGACCAAGACTCCTTGGCAAAACGGACAACATTAAATGATAAATCAGAAAATAATCATGCTTAGCCATGTCCATGGTGTGTAAGAAATATTAAAGGATTTTTCTATAGTCAAGGAGGGAGGCCTGGAGGGACATACATCCTTTGAACAGTGAGCAAAAATCCTTACTCACTAGCCATTTAAAAATCTGAGGCGATGGCAGGCATGCAATAAAAGGAGGATTAAATGATCTACACCCTAGCATGCGTTATATGCTCTATAGCCTATTGGCAGACTATAATATAGAGAGTTTTACATCCCAAAAATATAATGATACAATTAAATGGTGTGTACCACAATTTCTATGGGCTACACTGGTAACTGCTACTGTGACTGAGCTTTCTTATTTATATTTTAAAAACCTAGGTCAGCAGCATGCTTTTCTTCCTGCAAGCCTGAAAAAAGAAGGAAATTACAGTCTGACTCAGACATATAATGTACTGGATTGAACAAATGAGCTTGCAGTGGTAAGAGACTTCAGTTCCATCTTGTTCTTAAGGAATGCATGGAAGAAATACCTTTTCAAGGGGTGATTGAGAGACATTCTGGCCAATACCACCGCAAAGCCCTTGCAAGAGTCATACTAGAGAGGTATCACAATATCACCAAGAAAATGAGAAGACTTGATGCAAGCTAGTGGTTTCGAAAACCATTTTCTCTGTTCTGATCATGCTGTGGAGCTGTAACCTCCACAGCAGAAGCAGGAACGCTCCTGAGAGTGCTTCTTCTCAGGGCTGCAGGTCCCTAGTGCCCCCACTAGCACAGCAGCTCTGCTTTGCTTTGGCACTTGGCACTGCTGTTGCTGGCCAAGAGGAGGAAGCAGAAGGAAGCTCAGCCCATCTGCACCCTTCTCCCCGCCGCTGCAACAAGACAKCCAGGCCCAGAGCACTGGGGTAGCTGGAGAAGGCAAATGCTCACCAGGGTATGACTAGGATGTCAAAGGGACCTACAGGGCAAAGTTTGGCTAGACTATGTTAGAGAGACCAGATTATTGTGGCTTTTCTTGAAGGACAGTAAAAGCTTCTCACACCTATTTTTGCTCATATACTATGAGTACAACATAGATAACTGCCAGTGAAATCTACATAGGTGCAAATAACTCTGAGAACTTGTTGCAAAAYGTAAGCTGCTGTGACAAGCAGTAAAAGAGCCATTTTTAGTTATTCGCTGTGAAGCGCTTCCTCAATTATAAGTAGGCACGCAGCTGTAATAAGACAATAGCTTGCTTTCAAGGCAACTCCTGTTAATTCTTGAATGAGGGGGCTGAAACAGCTTGTCTGTCATGGCAGCATATGCATGATTTTCAAATCTGTTTCTTTAAATACCTTTTACGGCATAAGCTCTCAAGAAACTAAGGTCAATAGCAAACCATAGTACTGGGAAATCATATACTGAACTTTTCAGAGCAGTTACAACAAACATCCTTGTGCAAAGATACCACAAAAATGCCTGTGCATATATTAGAAGATTCAATTAGAACATACACAAAATGGAAATGGCTGAAATGCTTAACAGTGGTGAAATCACATGAATAAAGTGCATATATATCTTCTCACTATCGCACATGCGGCCCAGCCTTTCCAAAGCTGGTAACACTGGTTTACACCTGGGATCTCCAGGAAATGTCCCAGACAAAGAGGCAAATCCAGCAACTCCTGGGCTCTTGAGTATTTTGCATGTCATTACGAATCCCTTCTTCACCACATATTGGTAATGTTGATGCATGGCTGAAATTTAGTTCCATTAAAAATGTCCATATTAACAATTTCACCCAGGGATGTGTTTTTTTTTTCATTAAATGTAGAAAAAATATGCATTGCACAAGGCCAAAAGAGAAGAAAACACTGTGTTGGTGGAGAAACCYGTGCATGGGACAGGGTTCACATGTATTGACATTGCTACTGAAATGCAGCTTTTAACAGTGTAGATGAGGTAAGGGGATCCTTCCTCTCCATACAGCGTTAGGAAACAACATGCCTGAGAACTGGYCTGGCTCTGCCGCAGCCACAGCTTCAGTGCCTGAAGCAGGGCACAGCTGAGCTCTAGGGAAGCAAGCTGTGGGAAYGCTGTGCCGAGGAAGTCCGAGCAGATTAGTAAGGCATTTAGTGGTTATCCATCTACGCAGACACACCAGCTTCCTCATCGTGCAAGGGCTGCCCATGAGCCATTAGCAACGGCTTGAGCTACCATACATGTCTTCTTTAAAGTAAGTAACCTAAAATGCTTTGTTGTTTTCAKATTTTTCTTCTTCTCTGGAGCCTAAGTGACAATCTGGTTTAAAAACAGTAACAAGGGTGGAAAGCACAGAAAGCATGCTTCAAAATAGCTCCTGTAGAATGAGTTTTATAGCACAAGAAGTATTTCTCCTTACCTAAAGAGAAAGCATTAGGAAACTAGCACTGGAAGGGACGTCCTGAGTAGCTGAGTCTACTCTGCTATTGTAGTGGTGGCATGAGATGACCCCTTTCCGCATTCGACAGCAATTAGCATCATTCACTCTAGTAGCTCTCTAGCCACTTCATCTCTTTGCCAGTGCAGAACCAGAGCTGGATGTCAGTTGAAAGCCGTAACACCTGGTTTTCAAAAGAACCCTTCGTGCAACACCAACTCATAGAGATTTAAAATTCTGTCTTACATCCTACGATGACAGATCAGTTCAGCTGCTAATGCTCCTTTCTCTTAAACCTCACAAACCTCACAAACCTTGCAGCAAGTTTTACATTGCAGTGCAATTATGCAGTTGTTCAACAGAAATGATTCCAGCTCTGATATCTCCTGAAACCTACTCAATCTCTTCGCTGTCAATAAGATATTCTACCTGCAGCTGTGCCCATCTCTGCTCAGACTGATCACTGAATTTGAACTTGGGTAAAAACAAAATTCTCAGGAACAAACTGTGAACTGTTGTACTAAGTCCTTCCTAAAAAGAGAGCTTTCCGCTATTCAGATGGCCTGTGCACCATTAAGGCCCATGTTTGTTACAGGGCAGTTTTAAGAAGAACTTGCCTTGAGCCGGGCGGTGTGTTGGCATTTGGCACAGCGGTGACTCAAACTGCTGCAGACATTTATGGACTGGCAGGTGGGACACGGCACTGGCAGCTGTGGTGTAATCTTTAAATCTTGTACAATTGAGACTGAGTACTAGCAGGAAMAATAAAGTAGATCTATACAACTGGAAACAGACCTTACTCTCCAGCAGGAACATTTGCTAGGACTTCCTGTAAACATAACCAACTAAACCTGATTCAGTATATTTGGAAATAGTTATTTTTAAGAGAAACGTGTCTCTTTTCATTAGTTTAGAAATCAGGAAAAAAATACAGACTCTTTATCAAAAGCTTTTGGTTTTGGGAAAGCAGAACCTGTTAAGTGCTCTTTGGGTCTCCTTTAGGGTGCTTTCACAGTTTGCTTAAAGGATTCAGCAATATTTTTGATATATCCAAAACCATTCCACAGGAAAGAAAAAGAAGCACATTTAAAACTCATCATGAAGACATTAAATTCAGATTTAAATAGGACTTGGAAACGTGCAGAAMCACTGTCCAAAAGTGACAGAACTGTCCAAAATACTGTGATCTCTTGCAGCAGAGCTAAACACACTATATAAATTTCAAACTATGCTGTATACATAAATACACCTTCCTAAAGATATATACATAGGAGTATGTACATGYCAACAGGTTCTCTCTTGTTTTGTCTATTTAAGAAATTTAAAATCAACATCAAATTCCTTTCAACTGGAATATTTCTTTAACAAGAAATGCCACAATAATTCAGTATGTTTGTTTCTTCTTATTAAAAAATAAACATTTGATCTGCCAGGTGACGCCTGCTGCATTCAAATCTTGTCTGAAAATACATTTATAAAAATCGCTTATTTAAAGAAGAATGAAGTCAGGCTTTATATAATCTGAAAGTAAACTTAGAAGCACTCTGAGTTAAAAAGACTTTTAGTTAATTTAATGTGAGGGTGCCTTAGATCCCTCTCTCTTTCATGCCTGTGTCCCTTTCCTCCCATAACCTGCCTCTATGAACAAGAACATGGTACAGTTCAGCTTGACATGACGAAATATTAGAGTTTTGTCCCACCATCCTGAAGCAAGCAGTCATGCTTCCTTCTTGTTTAACTAGCTTCTTTTGCTTTCCCTGCTCTTGACTCACACAAGTAACATCACAGCAAAAGCAGCTCCCAATATCTGCTTCCAAAATGCTAGGTGAGACAATTAAAACCCAGAGACAGGCAACTGTGACCATAAGCAACAAGACTAACACAAAAGAGAGAATTCAATCTCACCTAAACATCCTCGGATTCAGCCAAAAGGGTATCTCCCTCCCAGTACCTAGGATGTCTTCTCCCAAGTGCCCTTGAAGACTTGGGGCTGGCTGGTAGGAAACTCAGTAGGAATTTCAATAGGAAGCTGGTCTTAGGTTACATAAATCTAGGGCCATTCAGCATTTTCTTTTGAATGAGTTTGAAGTCACAATCTAGTTTCAAGTGAGCAATTTTTGGCATCAGAAAAAACCCTCCAAACCATCGCTTTTGCCACAAACTCCTGCTGAAATGTTCACAAGAACATAAGAAAAGCCAAGACCAAGGATACCCATTYTGGAGTTTCTTCTTGCACCCATGGAAGGGAAGGGCCAATTTAAGTTTGAACAAAACACAGCAAGAATATCCTTAGAAAATAAGGCCATTATGTCCCTTGGACACCACCATGCCATCAGAACTTTCCTAACTCACTATAAGTGAAATTTCAAATTGGAACAGCCATACTCAATCTGTTGATGTGCTCCTGTTGAACAATCAGTGAAAGCAATTGTTGAACACTTTTTATTTTAATTCGAAGATTTTGCCTCTATTTCAGTCTCTTTAGTGAATATATAATCCTGTTTCATGTTCTTTGAGTTCTGAGCATTCATGCTCTTCAGAGAGGCAGAAGAAAAAGGTATTATCCCATGCATCAACAGGTATCTGAAAAAGTTAAAACCACAACACCTCTCTGAAAACCTGGAAATCAATCATGCAACTTAAAAAAAAAAAAAAAAAAAAGTACCTTTGCTCTGCTGTGTTATTATTTTCCTCAGGAACACTACTGTAAAGTTAGAGTTGACATTTCACAATATTATGCTCAGTTTTACCCCTTCTGCTCTTTCTTTTCTATTCAAATACTTCAATTGCACTCCTCTCATTTAAAAGTGGTAGTTTCCAGGAGGCCCTCAGATAGTTCCAGAAGAATATCTTGGACTGTGGTAATCTTTAAAAAAAAATGAAGATTAAAATATCTTTATACTCTTTATCTAGCCTGGGAAGACAGCCATTTGAATGTGAATATACATACCTAGCATATATTCAGTTTCTACAYGGAAAGTGGGCTTTCATGTTTTAGTCCTCATAGAGTAGGTTGGTCAAGGGTCATTTTTCTAAAATCTCTTACTCTGAGACTATTTTCACCTTATAGATGATAGCTTTTCACACACAGAAAGATAATCCACACAAAAGCTGCCACTACCTTTTCAAAAAGCAATTGTGAAGAAGTAATAAAGTTTAGCAGCACCTCATTTGAACTCAATATACCACATACAGGGCAAAATGTGGAGCAAGGTTTGTCTTATACTCCTGATATCACATTTGGAGGCCATTGTCCAAAGAAACATTATCAGATGAAAACATCGCCTCATTTAACTAGCTGCACTAGAAACCRGCAGATTTTAAATCTCCTTTGTGTTTTTTTTTCCCACTGAGATRCTATGATTTAATAAATCTATTTTAACTAAGTGCTTTTCAAATTCTGCTATGCTCCTCTGACTTCTCTAGCGGGTATCTCCATTCTACACATTTTCTATGCATTTCTCCTGCAGGAGTATGATTCTTCATTATCTCACAGCACTATGCTAACTAGATAGTGACAAGCAGAGCTGAAATTCACCACTGAGATCTCCAAGGAAGGTTGTCTCGGGCTAGGTCTTGTCTTGTCTCTGTGTCTTAAGCTAAGGTTTAATTATTGCCACAACAGAGCATATGTTCCTGCCTGCTCTCTGGGTGCCTCAGGCACATTAATATGAGTTAAAATGAAAATAACTGAAAAGACTGAAAAGAGGTATTGGCTCTTGCAAGAAAAAAAAAGTTCAAGTTGGAATGGATATTCCCTCATATAATTCCCTCATATGCTTTCTAGACACTTTGGAAGTACAGGTATTAATTAAGGTAAGTCTGTTTCCACACTGCATTGTGCTGAGTACATCGTAAGTATATTCCTGCAGTGGCAAAGACGGCCTCTAGTTGGGCTAGAAAATAATAATGTGGGTCCTGTTTTCAGCATCCCAAAATGGCAGGACTAACCCCCCTGCAGGCTTTGGGGCATGAGCAAATCTGCTCCTAATACCTACGTCAGCAGTGGCATACTTCCTCTTCARTGTTGGGCACGACTTCTTACCTGTTTTTCTTCCTGTCATTTATATTCTCTATGAATATTTGTGAGCCAGTTTCTTTAGCTAGACCATCAGTTTCAAAGCATTAGTTTCAGACACTATCCTAATTTAAAGCTGCCTGAACTCAGCATAATAAAGAGATTAGTACAGTTAGCAGAAAATTAGTTAAAACCTCTCATGTTTAACTGAAGTGACCTGGTTACTGAGGTCTGTATGGTATCAAAAAAGTTTTCTTTCCTTGACCTGATTTCTACTGCAGCTGGAAGTGCCRAAGTAACAAAAGAAAGAGATGTTTTAAAAAGCATACCTGGACATGACTGGTATCCTTCCATGAGCAAATACTACCACCATTTTTTTTTCTTCCAGGCGGAAATCKTAAGTACTAGAAACTGTATGTGAAAATCTGAGCTATTGCCCCCCCACAAGAATCTGGTGAAAACTTAAAGCATACAAATTTTGGGTGATTCTTTAAGACAAAACTTACCCYGAAAGTTTGTGCATCTATCAAACAAAAAACATCACACAGGTATGCGCACACCTCTCTTTCTCTTAATCTGCTGCTAAATGCAACTCTCTCAGGTTTTTTGAGAAATCAGAACTTGGTTATAACACATGAAATGCATGTACAAACATGTATGTGATCCTTGAAATGCTTGTGAGAAACCAGATAGGCTTCTGTGTGCAAAATGATTCTCTCGCATGTTCACAGCCTTAAAGTCTCAATGAATAAAGAAAAAAACCCATATACAACAATTGCTGGAAACGGTACCTTTCATTTCAGTTACCCTCAAAGTGGTCATGACTTTATGAAAGCACTGAAGAAAACACACTCTCTATTCTGAAACAATGCAACGAGAAAAAAACGCACGCCAGCAGAACCAAAGGCGACCGTATGCGCAAGTGTCACTACTTTCTGTAGGTGTCTCTTATATCTCAGCCTCACAAATTCACCCTCTCATAGGCAGAGCTGCCTTTCTGCTGTCTTTTACCCACTAAATTTGTTACATTTATTTGCTCATTATATCTGCTCTTGTAAATTTTTCAGAAGTGAGTCTATCTGTTACTGGCTGTGTACGTAACGACTGGTGCAACAGGCCCTGGCAGAGACAGGGGTCTCTGAGCTCTGCCSGGTACAAGGAAGCTTCCTTTTGCACAGCTTACCTGTCTGAAACAGTGGCAGCAAGCAGCAGGACTGACCCTCCAGCTCTGCCTGCTTGACTAGAGAGCGGTGGCTCAGCATAAGAATTCTTACTTTCAGGTGCTGATCCAAGCTGGTTCCGCGTGTCTCCCACTTGTCTTTGCTCCTGATTTGGTCAGAAAGATTCAGAATCACAGCAGCACACTGTATCTTAAACAGCACTTCCTGCCCGTTTTGGAGAAGGCTTTTGTGCAAAAAGTGACAAGAACAAGAACTCTACAGACATTAGAGATTGAAATTGGGTCCTAATTAATCAAATAGATTTTATGCAAGATGCTGAACAACCCTTATAAGGCAGAACCTTTCATTCCCAAACATAAAACAAAGAGATCAGCTAGCATGAAGTCATTTGGTCTCTCTGCAATCCAGATTTTTATTTTACTTTATGTGATCTGCCCATTTTGCTTTAAAAATGTTGTTGTTCAATGTTTTCTTTAGCTGTTCGCTTGAAACAGTGAAGCATAAAGAAAGGTAAAA
Organism: Rhea americana; assembly: GCF_003343005.1. Taxonomy (NCBI): domain Eukaryota; kingdom Metazoa; phylum Chordata; class Aves; order Rheiformes; family Rheidae; genus Rhea; species Rhea americana. Next base: position 4,238,725 of record NW_028186512.1, on the reverse strand, counting down.
GCTGTTATCACTGATCCCAACCCTCACGCCCCCCTTTCCTTCTGCACAAATGCAATGCATGTCCAAAGCAATTGAGAATGTAACTTCCAGGAACACATTTGTGTGCAATCACAAAGGCACTCTTCTTTACTAACTGATTTTCATCATAATAGATAAATCCCTTGGGTCTTTCATATTCAATGGCTACTAATAAAATGATGCCTGCACATTCAGACCGATTGCCTTCAAATGACATTTCAAACTTCATGCTTAACTTGTCTATTTGTTTATCCTAATAAGGGGGAAAAACAGACAGTTACGTAGGATCCAGCTGTGTTTCAAAGATAGTGTGCTTGCTTTTGGCAACGGTGTTGTGAAAGCTGGCTAATACAGCCCTCTCTTCTCTCATGCTCCACATTTCTTTCCTCTTGTTGTACTGGCACACCTGGTTGTGTGTCTACACCACGGACTGGATCAGGGGTCTGATCCAAATGAACTGTTTAGCTTTTGGACTGGTTTCACAATGTAGCTGCATAGTAGAAGAGCAGCATAGAGGCAGAACAAGTCATGTAGGACAGCGGGAGGTAAGCTGGTACAGCCACAGCTCCTGTATGCAGAAAGAAATTTAGAAATTGGGGCTTCTACTTCCGAAAGGGAAAAAAATTTCTAAAGAGCTGGTTATTAGACAAGTTTCCTAGGTCTGCAACCTTTCTGGCATCTTAAGTTAGGCAGGACACAAAGGGGAGGTGTTACGTCGTATATCAATTTCTCTCTGTGCTCAACTTACTTTATTCACACTGTTGCATGAAGCTTGTTGAACTACTCCCAGGGCAGCTGTCCCCAGCAAGAAGGGCCCTGGGTAGAAGATTTTCCAAACCATTCCACTCTAACTGGAGGTTGAGAGGCCCCTTTTTGGACCAGACCACTGGGCCTGCTAATCAACAGCAAGCCAGGAACTCCAGTCCTCTCCCAACCTTGGCAGCAGGGCAGGCTGCCATAGAACAGTTTCCCAAGGATTTAAAAAAGTGTTATCCAAGGATTTCATAGACCTCATGATGGGAGGTTAATCCAGTCTGACAATTATGTCAAAGACTGTCAGCCACTTCCTGAATTTACATCTGGGCTAGATTTCAGCACCTTCTTCTACCAGTTCCCCTTTGCTGTCTGTAGGAAAGAAACACAAGTTTGACTGAGAGAGAGACCAAGGGCACTACAGCATATACCCACTGTGTGGCCTAGTCATGCCACAGGCATTAGTGAGTGTTTATGCAGAGAAGTGAGATTTGGAAACCAACAATTTTGTTCTTGCTACCTATACCCAATGTCAATGCAATTAGCAGATGAGAAACGGAGACAGAAAAAAAAAAAGGAATCCAGACTTTACCATTTGTTTTTTGTTTCACAGCATTTTTGTACATCCAAAATTTGCTATTTGCAATATAGAAATGGTTTTCTCAGTATTTCATGTCTCCACATATGGAGAGGAAGAACATTTCTATAATAGAAAAACACTGCTATACATTCACAGAACCTGGCAGGCATCTTGAKGGTATATGTAACAATTCAGAGGTTATTTCTAGTGCCACTCAGGTTTCATTTGGTGAACCTTTCAAACCACTGCTGGCCTTCCAAACCACCAATGAAATGCTAGCACTGGTGTGAATCTTAAAACAGATCTAAGATCTCAGCTGACTGGAATTTTCAGGCCATAATAACTACTTATGAAACATCCACATAGGTTTTTAATAGAGCTACCGGGCTCACACCATGCTCAAGGCACACAGGACCCAGTCTGCTTAGCCTTTAAGTAGGTCCCATGAGTATTCTGTCTCCACGACAGTGCTAGGTGCTAGCACAAGTGTTAGTAACTTTCAGTATTAAGTATTGTCTAGGGAATTTTTCACCTTTTCCTCCCCCTTTACTTTCTGCCTAAAAAAACCCTATTAATAGCGAGGAAGAACAATCAAGTGCTTGCAAGACAACAGTGGATCAGATTCTTATCATACACTTTCATCTTCTTCCAAAGGCTGATTACTCTTCAAAAAGACATTTTAGACATACACAGATCAAAATAATTACTTGCAAAGTTATATTAATAGATTTAATGAAGAACTATCAAAAAGACCTGAAAATATCCTAAAAGTCATGATGAGCTATACGTTGGCAGGGTTTTACGGAAAGAACAAAATTGGGAGAAGAAAAGGAACTGCCATTTTTTCCTAGAATGCCCACACTGCTCCATAGCCTGCTAAACTCAGTGAACTTGGCAAGTGACACGACACTTTTGGAGAGGGTTTCTGGGTTTTCCTGCTAAAGCTCCTACCCTTGTTTGGAGCAGAATTACTTATGGATCTTATGCCAACTACAGAGACAGTGGTGGTGGGATTTCGGAGGCCTTACACAACATGGCACATTCTCAAACAAGATATCTCACTGAGAAGTGCAGAAAGCCTTGTTAAATCTGAAAAATGAGAAATATTTATCAACAGAGAGCAAAGAGTTAGGCAATGCACAAGATCTGCTGAAGAAATTCGCAAGCATCACATGCTAATTGATGCTATAAATAATGAAAAAAAAAGAATGACTACTTTTCCCCCTGCAAATATCAGGAATTCAGGAATATTTAGATGTCAATTTCCCAATACTTTTTTTTTTAAGCTGCATCATTCAGTACTGGCTGAGCCTGACCTAAAGGACATTGCAAAGTGTCTTTCACAAATCCAAAACCCCTCTTCAACTCCTCCAAAGCAGTTGAGCTTGGAGCCTCTTCCAGTTCAGATATTAGCCAAGTCRAGCCTCAGAAGCTCACACTCTACAACGTCTTTAAAGCAGGAAATTCCACCTGCTCTGGAATTTCCAAAGAGGGCAGCAGCACTTTGTTTAACTCGCTACTAAAAAATTGGGCAGCATAGAGTATCATGATGCACTACTGTGGGAAAAGATTCTTAGCCTATCTTCTTTCATACCCTCTGGGAAGAGAAAAGGTGATAGGGTCAAAGCAGGAAACTCAGCTGGAAAGAGCATGTAGTATTTCACACAATTTTTTCACTCTTATTTTTCTCCATTTTTCCCATGCCAGTTTTTCATCCATTTTTAGGAACTGATGACAAAACTATCATATTTCAAGATGCAATTCAAAGATTCTGCAGAAAATCCCATCATAAAGAACAATGACTAAGACTAAATATTGAACAGTCTTTGGGCTGTACACATGCCCAGAGGACTAGATGAAGTCTGCATCTTGGCAGAAGCCAGTGGAGAGAAACTGCTAGTCCATTTTTTAGTGCTCAGTGCTATCACACAGGAGATGCTTGGTTTAGCAAGAAACCACAGGAACAGGCCGCAGAATGAAGTCCACCCAGTCATCCGTTGCACAGAACATAACTAAGGGTCTCAAAGAAGACATTTTCTATTCTGRAGCATGAGGAGACAGAAGGAAGGAGAGAAGAGGAAATGTTCATTGAGCACATGCACAGAAATAAAAGAAAGCACTGGCCAAGCTCCAGAGATGAAATTCTGGCCCCACTGAAATAGGTGGGAGCTTTGCCACCAGATTTCAGTGGAGACCAGATTTCACCCAATGTGAACAGTATTCTGGAAATATCCTCCCTCCAGACACACTGTGGGAGCTCTTCTGGTTTTGAATGCTCCCTGGAAACACAGAAAGGAGGAATCGACTTCTGCAGCAATGAAATTAAACCCAAACCAAGAAAATAATCAACAAACAAAAAGGATGTGATGACAATTAAGCAAAAAGAAGTATTGCAGAAGTGGGTTGAAATGAGAGGGCAAGTCCCTTACCTCCTGGGCTACTGAACGCTGCCAGGGATAAGAAGGGAAGCAGGGAAGGGCACAGGATACATGCTGCCATGTCAAGACTGCACCAGAGGCATTTTGCACTGATTCAGTAAGAAAAAGAAGAAAACYTCTAGCACAGACTCAGCCTAGGAGTATGCTCCTGTCACTAACGCTAAATAAAGAGGCTAAACCCTAATAACTTTAGCAAAAATTCCTAGCAGCAATCAGCGTCATCACTTATAAAGTCCCAGGCAGGCTAGTTCACAGAAAGSGCACGCTCAGCAAGCTCTGCCTTGTGCAACTACGAGCATTCTGGAAATGGGAAATACAATGCCTGAATACAGCAGACACAAATCTTACAAAGCCCCATCAACATGACAACTATGACCCAGTTATTTAGCCCACAGTTGCTCTCCAATTTAGGTACCATTTGGTTTCATACCCCAACTATACAGTGGTCCTGGATGTTCCCCTTTCATTGGCTTAGAGATCAAGCTGCTTAAAATGCTAGGCTCTATCTTTCAGAGTGCCCAAACACCTGCAAAGACATGTAAGTTAGCTAGAGGTATAAATTCTCATCACTGCTGGAACTTAGGCCATAACTTCCAACTAAAGTTTCTATTGCTGTGAAATCCTCTGCAGAAAAGGACCAAAAGGCTCTGCTCCCAAGGACTACTGCAAATTGCACCACTTTTGGATGTGGTGATAAGAACGCATAAACTTGCACACCTACTACTGACTAACACTCAAGTATTACTTTGAAATGAGGAATCCAAATGAAAACTACATGTCTACATGGGTAGGTGACAGCAAGCACTAAAGCAGAGTTCCCTGAGTGACTACGTTTGATAGGTGTAGCAGGGACAGGCACATACCAGGGCTTGGAAGCTGCCAAGGTCCTCTGAGCTTTTTACAGGACTCTTCTTTCCTTATAAAAGACTTGGAGAGGTCTGGCTTTAGCAGCAGGTCACCCCTGTGACGCAGTGATGCTGGCAACCTTCGCAGTGCTCAGGTCACCTGCCCATGTCCCCCTTCTGCTCTCTCTTCCTCAAATGGCTGGGGAGAAGCCTTGTCATGGTCCCCCCCCCCAGACCATGTAGCCAGCTTCTTCAGGTGACTGATTTCAGGTTCCTCTCGGAGCTCTGCTCTTTGCTGCTTAATTACCAGTGTGCCTGGACAGACTGCTGGCCTTGGTCTGAGCTCCCTGCCCATGGACACTGCTATCTGCACTCAGGATTGTCTAGCCTTAGTGACTATAGCCCGAAGTCATCAAAGTGTAAGGGAAAAAAAACAAGCAAAATGAAATGACTCAGCAGGCACTGCAGTGCTCCCCTGGCTCAGGGCAAGTTTTTCACCCAGTTACTTAGCCGTCAACTTGGTAAATGAACAACCAATCTGGACTGACACTAATCCTTCCACAGACTCTGGAAACAATCCTGGAGGGAGGAAGAATGGCTAGAGAGTTTCTGAGATCTCATGTTCCCTGGCTGCCTTGGCACCACTGTTACCACTGACTGCAAAATGAAACTGTTCTGAAATTGCTTCTTGGTGAGCCACGATCCTGGGATCAAAAGCACTATCCCTTGTGCTGTGCTACCCACCAGACTGCAGGTTCTTCTCAGCATGTGCCATGCAACTACAGGTGTAAAGGGCACACCATGGCCCACACACCTTACCTGAACACTGGAAACCATAAAGACCAATCCGACAATGACAATTATCTGCTGGGGAGCTACTGGCTTCAGGAGCATTAAGTGGGTACAACTGAGACCAGAATCTAGCCCAGTCTGTAGTATCACTCTGGAACCATGAAGTAATTTTACACTTTAAATCAGCCTTAAATGCATTTAAAAACAATCATCAGAGGGAATAAAATACCTTATTTTGAACGGTCCTTGCCAGCACACAATGAGACTTGAGAAAGCCAAATCCCACCAGCTGACAGACTGGCTCCAGACCATGATGGAGCATACAACTTTCACAGAATGGGTAAGGTTGGAAGGGACCTCCGGAGATCATCTAGTCCAACTCCCCTGCTCAAGCAGGGTCACCTACAGCATGTTAGACAGGGTTGCATCCAGGAAGGCCTCGAAGATCTCCAGAGAAGGAGACTCCACAACCTTTCTGGGCAACCTGTGCCAGTGCTCCGTCACTCTTACAGGGAAGAAATTCCCCCTCACGGTCAGACGGAACTTCCTGTGCTTCAATTTCTGCCCACTGCCTCTTGTCCTTTTGCATGGGACAACTGAAAACAGTTCAGCCTCATCCCCTTGACACCACCCTCCCTTCAGGTACTTGTACACATTGACAAGATCCCCCCTCAGTCTTCTCTTCCCYAGGCTAAACAGGCTCAGCTCTCGCAGCCGTTCCTCATAGGGCAGGTGCTCCAGCCCTCTGATCATCCTTGTAGCTCTTTGCTGGACTCTCTCCAGTAGCTCCATGTCTCTCTCATACTGAGGAGCCCAGAACTGGACACAGCACTTGAGATGAGGCCTCCCCAGGGCTGAGTAGAGGGGAAGGATCACCTCCCTCGACCTGCTGRCAACACTCTTCCTAATGCACCCCAGGACACCATTKKCCTTCCTGGCCACAAGGGCACATTGCTGGCTCATGGTCAGCTTGTCATCAACCAGCACCCCCACATCCTTCTCTGCGGAGCTGCTCTCCAGCAGGTCAGCCCCCAGCCTGTACTGGTGCCTRGGGTTATTTCTGCCTAGGTGCAGGACYCWGCACTTGCCCTTGTTGAACCTCAGGAGGTTCCTCTCYGCCCAGCTCTCCACCCTGCCCAGGTCTCYCTGAATGGCAGCACAGCCCTCAGGTGTGTCAGCCACTCCTCCCAGCTTGGTATCAYCAGCCAACTTGCTGCGGAGGCACTCTGTCCCCTCATCCAGGTCATTGAAGAAAAAGTTGAACAAACCTTGCCACTTCCCCCTTGCTGGATCCAGGATTTTGAGCAGAAAAGGACCAAAACTGAGACCAGTGTATAATCCACAAAGGTAGTTTGAAGTCCACTGCTGGGTCACGATAATGATTCAATGCCTAAGGCTACGAGCCCTGTGTTTCCAGAAGTTTCTTTTGYTGCCGCAACACCAGCTGCTGCCAGAACAAGGCAGCAAAGAAATACAGCAACAGAATGGCAATACGAATGAAAGTGAGATTATAAAGTCTCTCCGATGAGTGAGGAGACTCAGGCAGAATCATTTCAGCTTAGTCCCTTCAAATTTCTCCCACTTTTACACATCTTATTATTACCTGCTTTCTTTTTCAGGCACAGGCCCAGAGTAGTACATAAAAATGCTTGAAATATATTTTTCTCTATGGGCTGCACAGATTCCATATCCAAACCTGTATTTTATCACATTTATCTACCTCCCTTCAAATATATCTGATGAATTTCTACAATATTCTTGTCAATATTTATACACAAGCTGGTGCCAAACAAATACGTATTTTGTGGTTATCCGCTAGTTTATCTAAAATTGGGAATTTTAGACTAGTACAATGCTCACTTGGAAGAAGTGGCAACTATTCTTTTTAAACTGTCAGAGGCATATTTTCAACAAAGAATATAATTTCTAGGAACAGAGAGATAAGCAGACATTTGGGGAGTTACTTGTTCAAACAGTGCTCCTTGAACAAGTGAAAACTAAGTAGGAAAAAACACATTGGAAGCATCCCTTTTAGTACAAATTGCCAGTGTTGCTTCACTAACTCAAGTTTTCAAGTTCAGGAACTCCGACAATAAATCCTTCTGAGACGAGAAGTTCAAGTATGAATAAACAACCAGTCAAGCTTCAGTTGACATATGAAAATAAAGGAAAAAGAAAACAGAATTCAACATTATTTTTTCTTAACTGAAGGCAATGAAAGTGATTGTGTCACTTACTATAATAACAACTTCCATTTGATAACTTGCAGTCCAGTGAGGGAAGGCAAGTTGAGGCCAGTGCTGAAAAGAACACGCACCAATCTACTTAGCAAAGAACCTCGGTGAAACACAGCAGGTTATCACGATGATCGAGACCACTTGCTGTAAACAAGATCTGAAGATGACCGTAAGTTTACATTGCATTGTGTTTACTGAAACAGCTTGTTCAGTCCAGGCAGAGAATACCAGTTGGAGTAATACACCAATTTGCACACGGGGCTGGAAGTGTCTGCACTACAGCAGAATGACATGATATTTAAATCTACTTACCCTGTAGATACCTGCTGGCTTGAAGTCAAGGGATTGCTCCAGTGGAAAAAAAAAAGCCCTTAAAAGCCATTTTTCTCCTTCTAAAGATTGGTTTGTGATTCAGGTTTCTACACATTTCTTTCAGTGCAAGTTGTACCAGAAAGAGGAACTTACTGCTTGTGGTGAAGTTACCCTCTCCAACCTGAGGAAAGGAGTCTGCGTCTTGGATGACTTGTAGTACTCCCACAGTCCGGACTGGGGGATCCAGGGCTACAGAGCTCTCGTTGACTGTTATATCGCTAGCTCCCGTTATCTGGTTTGTTGGTGGTCCTCCTATGGACGCTTCCAAATCTGGAGGTATATCATCTATGCAATCTGCATTTGGCTGAAGGGAAGAAAAAGAAAAAATCTGTGCTTTCATCTAATAGACATATTTAATCTATTTGAATCCACTTTTTAAAGCTTTTTCACTTTCCCTTACACTCATTGCTGCTATTGTCATTCTGTGGATTCCCATGGGATTGCTTTTGAATAAGTATTGCAATTGGTAACACCTAATGAATTTTGGAATTTGCTTGTTTGCTTGAATTTGCTTGTTTTTATGTACTTAAGTCCTCTTAATAGAATTTGTTGTAGGAGAGACCCAAAGTATGCAGTGGAAGTGTTTAGTATGAAACACTGTAACCAAAAATATCTAACTATCTTCATTAATACTTTTTAAAGGTTTTAGGAGAGTGCGAAGTGAAAAAGTTCATTTACTGATGTGATCTGCTCAACACAGGCAGATCGCTGACTCAGATCAGGAATGTAAACACAGACAGTAGCTGAAGGGGAATGATTATCACATTCATTGCTTTCCCTAAATATGTTTTTGTAGAGCTCATATCAGAGTTTTCAGGATCAGGAATTCACAGTAACTGCCTGTGGGTGCATCTAGGTGTGAGGTGCAAGAACAGAAGCTAAAGCTGTCGATAAGAGAAGACAAGTATTTTAACATCAAAGACCTATGCTTTGCTAATGCTGTATTTCCTGCAAAATAAAATGATGAGAAAAGAAATAAAGAATCTATAAAGGGAATTTGAAGAGTTTTATTCAGTCCACAGTCTTTCTTGCTTTGTGATCCAGAGAGATCAAGGATGGACTCCAGTCCATATAATTTAGGCACTTTTCCCTCTCAATTATATGCTGAACACAGCTACCSCTACAGAATGAGCCAAGCTCTTTAAGTCAGGTGTCTGTATTTTTGTGGAGCTAACTGCGAAGTAGGGGAGTGACTGTGGCGCCCACCTTCTGCACAATGTTCTTGGCACTGGGAATTCCAGTGTGCCCTGGAAGGCAGAGAAGATTATTTGTCCAGTGAGTTACATCCAAACTAAGCATTTGAAGCAGTCAAACTAGATTCTACCTTTGATCTCTCTGGGCCTGTTCTAAGTCTGGTGCTCCCAATCATAAAGCAGTGATTTCTGTGGAACTACCCAAAATCATCAGTGGCAACCATGAGTGAAAAWGTTCTCTTCCCTCTAAGCAGCAGCAGCTTCCTGTGTCATTTACTGGTAGAACCAGGTCCAGTTCTTCCCAAGGCATGGAAAAAAATTGTTTGTATAACTATTTTAGGAACTGGGTTTTGAAGTTGTAGAATACTGTAACAAAAATAAGGCTAATTCAGAAACRAGGATGCTGTGTGCAAGGGAGCAAGGCTTCTGAAATGACAGATAGGCTTAGCAAGGTTGAACTTGATTTCAAGCTCGACAAAGTAGAGTTGGCTAAGCAGTTGTGCAGAGAGCTTGTTATGTTAGGGGCACATAAAATTAAGTTGTTCCCACTTGTCTTTATTATCCAAAGGTTAGACAGCTCATTTCGATCAGTCACTTAGGCTTCCTCTAACTTCAACGGACTAAGGCAATTTTGCCACGTGACTTATCCCACCCTAASGTGGTATGAATCACCCCTTCTCCGTTCCTGCCACCCACCATTCAATGGACAGAAGGCTTAAGCTGCTGGACTGGAAATCCAGTGTCTGGAGGTTAGAGAGGTACTCTCCTGTGCTTAGGTGTCTCACTGGCTATGGCATTTCTGAAAATCTCACTAGCTGCCTATCTCCAAYAGCAGGCACCTAGAAACTAAGCAAAACATGTCCTTATACTTTGATAGAGCAAAGGACTTAAACACAAGCTGAGCTTTAAGCACTTGAGTAATCCTTTTGAACTCAGGCATAGAAAGCTAGCATATGYTGAAGTGTTTTACAGAACCAGCAATGTAGTATATTTTCTTTTTTCCTATAAATTCTCCATCTGACTGTTTCCACCTCATAAATATTTTTTCACAATTGTTTCTAATGAAAAAGACCAGCATTTTAAACAATCCTCAGGTGACTTGTATCTGCAAACCAAGGTTTGGCATAAAAATCAGAATTCTCATTRTCTTGCTACAATCTAATCCACAAGCCTTCCTCAGGGCTGGGATAAAGGTACATTGAACTATACCAGGATATAATAAAATCTGATGAACTGGTAATTTTCTAACCTAATTATTCATTAAACCTATCACTTTTCCTCTCACCTTTAGCTCTTATGACAGATGCCTTCAGAATTTTATTTTAAGTTAAATTTGTCTTTGAGAGTAGTATATCTTAAAGAAGAAAGCTCTCCTTTCTCTTTTCTACTCTTTTATATATATATACATATATATAGATAGATAGATAGATAGATAGATATCTCTCTCTATATATATGTATTTTTTTTTCCAAGGGATCAGAGGTCTGTCCAGTCAGGACAGACAACTCTGGAAACTCTGTTTCCAGTCATTCCTAGAATGGAGTTTTATCACTACTCTTTTATATATATATACATATATATAGATAGATAGATAGATAGATAGATATCTCTCTCTATATATATGTATTTTTTTTTCCAAGGGATCAGAGGTCTGTCCAGTCAGGACAGACAACTCTGGAAACTCTGTTTCCAGTCATTCCTAGAATGGAGTTTTATCACTAACTTTTAAACCTTTAGAAATRGGATTATAATTGAAAATCAAACTAAACAAACATTAAAGATGTAAAAATTGCATCATTTAGTATAATTAATCTCTTCATTCTCGAATTATTTTAGTTGGAAAAAAACCCCAAAGCTGCATACTATATAACTAATGATATGAAATATTGATTGAAAAAATATATATTATGGTTTTCACTCTCAGAGTGACCCAGATACATTTGGGAAGTTTAATTATATTGGTTTCACTGATTCCCTGCATGCAAGTGCTTTGAGGGCACAATTCCACTAAAGTCAAGGGAAGTCTTTGTATTGACTTCTGAGGGCTTGGCTAAAGCTCTTAGTGAATAGCTCCAAGTCATCCAATCTGCTGCCAAAAATGCAGCTGTCTGCRTATCCAGCAGATATTTGCAGAGAAKAGRGAGAAGCAGGGGAAAATTATTTAATTTGATATGATCATGCCAATAGCAAAGTAGCTCTTCAACACTGAAAGACACTTTCACAGATAATTCACTTCAAATATTATGGCCGAAAGAAATAAACTCTGTGAGCTGGATTCACCCGCAAAGAAACAATGGAAAAGGTTATGCCAAATGTTTGCTGATAGATGTTTAGTTAATAATCGTCTGGAGCTGCAGGGTACCACAGTGAATAGCTGGATCGTTAGGGTGCTCAGCTACTGTGAAAATCCATGCAGTCATTTTGGCTGCACTGCAGCCTCAGGAATCTTGTTTTATGGCAGATAATATTTAAAGTCTTTGTTACAAAGTGAATGGAGAGTCTACATATGAACTGAATTGAACATTTAAATTTTGGGGGTTTTAACCAATCATTTCTTGGAAAATCTTGAGCCTTGCTGCTAAATGAAGCACAATATATCCACAGTCACACAAGCCGGCTCTTTAGTATCAACCATAAGACAAACATGCTGCTGGGAGAAACAAACTACACTAGCCCTGCCTAWGCTAAGATTTCCTTGCTCTTCCCACTATAAAAAACAGAGAGGATTTTGGCAAATTTGCATTCAAGTTTCTCATCAGAGAAGCCTGCCTGCCTGAGGCTTCTTTTCTGTGTGTGGAAATTTCAGTTAAGATGGTTCAACATGACTTAAGAATGTGGTTAGGGAATGGCATTTTGCTTTATCCACTCTGCAGAAACATTTGCCACTATTCACTGAGAAGCCCTAGAGCTCTGCAGCTTCTTCYAGGGAAATGTCTTTTCCCACAACAGTCTGCTGACATCAGGCTAGAGCCTCTGAAAACATCAGTTCACATGAGCTGATAGAGATCGATGCCGTATCAGAGGCTGATGGCTACACTCTCTGAAGAGAACAGGACTTTCTGTGCTATTGGAAAGCTTGCTGTGACACCGGAAACCACAACACAGGACAGATGGCCACTTCTCTGCTTCCCACAGCCAGCACCCAAACACAGGAAGGAGAAGAATGAGGACTKGTATTTTCTGCAACTGTGGAGAACAAAGTCCATAAGCTGAGCAGGGAATGGGCACATGGGCAGGGACAGAGGACAGCAGCTCAAAAGGATAGAGGTTAGGCRTGTGGCGGGGTTACACTGCAGAGAAGCAGGCATAGGGGACGAGGTAGGAGAGAGAAGCAGGARTTAAGGAGGACTTTAGAAACAGAAAGCAAAGAAAATGGAAGAGGAGCAGAAACTGACAGCARTGTAAGAATTTTTAACCCATAAGCTCCCAGACACTCTCAGACTTTAGTTTCCTTTGCTGTCAGCCAGGAGGACCTTCACAAGAGSAATATCATCTGCTCACAGCTTCCCAAGGCAACGGCTCCTATTGCAACCATTGACCTCAAGGGGTAAAGCTCTGAGACGCAGCTCTGCCTCTGTGAACCTAATCAGTGTCCCATGCGAGTGGGAGCCAGTATGCTCTCTCCAAATGATGGAGCAGACTGTTTTCAGTTTGCTGTCTTAGAAACCTAGGGAATTTTCACAGAAATTAATAAAATAAATCCTTTGCTGGCAGAACATTAACACTAAAAGTCATGTGCTTGGATGTTCAGAAGACCAACACTAAGGCTGACTTTGAAATCTTAACTTGACCCAGTTGTCTGTATCAGTTATGACAGTACTTTTAATTACATGATCACATACAATTATTTCCTAGAAACTCCAAGTGGAAAACTCTCAGTGAGGGAAGCAGAGGGATACCCTTTCTAGGCAAAAGCTACACGGTATAGAGAGAACAAGCCAGGGAACTGTAAGAAGGGAAAGGATGGCTGAGGTAATTGAAAGTGATGCCTTTCACTGTTCCTGGCAATTAGGTTCTACACTTGCCACCACAGAGGTGTTCGTATTTAATAAAGCCAGTCAWGTAAGCCAAAGCCTTCACACATGGCCTCTGAGCATGTTGTTTTTCCTTTCCTCAATGTACCAATCTCAGACAACTTGAGGCAGATTTGCCAACACGCTCAGCCTTCAGCAGCCGTCAGAGAGGTCAGTGAGCGCCACGTTCTGTGGCTGACAGCATTAACCATTCTGGAAAGACCTTAACAGCTCACTGCAGGCTCCAAACAGTGAAGGTCAGTTTTGTCTATCTCTTAGTTATGTAGCTGGATGAGCAGCATGTTAATGAGCTGCTTGACTCCTCCACTGGTGCAAAAAGCCCAARAGGAAACGGACTGGACTGAGTGCAGGAACCACATGGTATTGCACAGCGCAGAAGAAAGTCATGAAACCATATACTAGATAAGGACAGCAGGTGTCAAAATACTGAGACAATGGAACCTGTGGAAAAACGTGYGTTTTTAAGGCTGGGTGCAATAACACTGAATAGCAGAGATAGCCTTAATTTTGGCCTTTCCTAACATCTGAAATACTGACTTAACAACTGTATCTTTTAATATTTCAAAGACAATATACATATACAGCAGGAAGAAGTGATCCAACCATAATGGTGTATTACCCTAGGGTAACCACAATACCCATTTTTCACAGTGTATATTTTTAGCTGGACTATGCTGTTGATTACCATACCTGCCTACTTCCATAAAAACAAACTTAATCACTTGCTATGAAACCTCATCWGCAGCAAGGCTGTTTGGCTTCCACGTCTCCATGACAATGAACTGCTGCATCTGGGGAATGGACACAACATCTGCCCTAACATGTTCAATGATCTATTTTACTATACATAACTCTTTCATATGTAAGCGGGTGTAACATCAACTGTAATTGGGGAGGGTATTTACAGCACCCGTTAACACACCAACCATCAATGTTTCAGTACTGAACTTTTCTATCACATGGTAAGCTTTACAGATTGTGAGAAAGTGACTCACTTCTTCCTGGAGAAGACCCTGATCTTTGTGATAACTGTCTTTAGAAACTGTACGGTAGACAGGACATGTGCTATCTGAATGTAAACATACAACCTAGAAAGATGAATTGTTTTGGCAGATTCTAACCACATCTGAATGTACCAAGTAACAAACAGCCTAGCAATTTCTATATATCATGTGGTCCACCACATATTTAGGTATTGGAAAAATGGCTCCTAATTGAAAWTGGGAGTACAGAGCTTGCTATACATAAACGTTGAGATTAATCTGACAGGAAAGAGATATGACTCACTAAAATGAGCAATTAACTGTCCCAGACTAGTATATATCAAAATATTTTATTTGTAGACCTTCTCTGTTGAGAAGCTAATAGAGACCATAATTAAAAAATAAATCTAGTCCTGATTTAAAACACAAATAAAAGTCATTTGAAAAAATACGTAAATCCACCAAAACACTATTAAAGAATACCCACCTCTACAAATCAGGCAGCGACAGACACATAAATCCTAACACCCAGCCCCACTCCATACACACTTCCTTGCTAACTGAAGTGGGGTGCAGAGAGAGAGTTAGAGTCAGATATTTCAGCTTGTCTTCCCCTATATAAAGCAATATAACATGGCAAGAAGCGTAGGAAAGAAACAGACAGAGAACCGGAGGAAGAATTGGGGATAAACCCATGAGGCCGGTGTTTTCTCTCTGCCCCTGAYTGGGCTGCTCTGCAAGGTGCTTACCGGAATCCCTAGAGCTTTTAGAATATTCATTTTACACATAGGGCAGGTACGATGGTCTAGAAGCCAGGGGTCTACACAGGACTTGTGAAAAAGATGCCTGCAATGAGAAACAGGATATTTTAATTCAAATCTACCACAGCACAATTTACCTCTTCTTAGTCAGTACCAGAAGCTTCTTCTGAATTCTGTAAAGTGCAAGCATTTTAAACAGTGCAGTCTGTGACCTCTGCAAGGATGACAAGACCATATGCAGACAAGACTTTATAATGACTTCTGTAGCAACTCAAACACATGTGCACACCACACCATTCCTCAGCTGAGTTTGGGAAAGAAGACATGTACACAATTAGAAAATTAGAAAAAAGTACGCAGTTTGCAGCCCATATTTTTWAAATGTTAAAGGTTGTCAACGAACAATATCTTCTTGCTGGAAAAGGTCAAATCACAGTAGTATTTCTTGACAGTCCTACAGACAAACCTGATTACAGATAATTTAAATGTGAAACCATTGGGGGTCTCCTATTATTTCTAAGGATGCAGAAAAGCAAGTTAAATACAAATAAGCACTAYTTTTCATTTATTCAGTTAAAAAATATGAGGATGATGGTTCTTAAAGCATTCTCTTACCCTCTTGCTCCTCAGAAGATGCTCATCAGAGTGAGCTTCCAAACATTTTTAGCCCGGAAGGGCTTAAAATTGCTATTCCTACAGTCAGTGACTATTAGACAACTACCTGAGCTCCATGGCTGCAGTCAGAGGGACTGAAAGCTTCTTGTCTAACTTTGACTGACACAAACTGAGATTGAATATAGAGATATTTATGTGCATATTTGACTGACAGCTCTGTTTTCTCCTGTAAGCCTATTCTGTTACACTCTGATTTTAGAGGATGAGTGCTACAGAATACAGAAATGGTTCCTGCTGCAGAGTGTGGGATTTAAGAAATGCTGTTGAGTAGAGCACCAGGGAACACAAGGTGGTAAATTTCCCTTCTCTTCATACTTTCTTTTTTTCTTAATTTGCAAGTGACATGTTTGGCCCCATTGATTTATCTTGCATGTAATAAGCCTGCTCTCTTCCTGAATGTGCTCTGCAACTTTGTTGCTTGTGATTCTTTGTTCTGGCCCAGCTCCACTCCTGAAGAACAGGAGGGAAACTACCTGCCTACCTACCATACTCATAGCTTCAAACACGACATTGGTGTGTAGGTGTTTGAAAACAAATCTGCCTTCC
Organism: Rhea americana; assembly: GCF_003343005.1. Classification (NCBI taxonomy): domain Eukaryota; kingdom Metazoa; phylum Chordata; class Aves; order Rheiformes; family Rheidae; genus Rhea; species Rhea americana. Next base: position 4,222,498 of record NW_028186512.1, on the reverse strand, counting down.
TAAAAATCTTATTTCAACAATGAATAATTTAGGCAAAACTGAAAGAAGGTACTTTTATACTGAAATAGGAGGATCAGTATACACAATTTTGCACCAAAAAGGTACAAACAAACACTGATTTGCTTGTTTTGGCACAAGTTATAGATCAGCTTTACTTTTCTTTCTAAGGCTTGCAACAGGTGTCCCACATTCYGATAGGCAAAGCCTTAAAATCAGATTTCAATATGCTTGAACTTTGACATCTGAGCAATCTCCAGCAYCTGCTTCCCTGTGCTGTCCGTGACCCATTTGTATGGCTTGTACAGCACGCCATACAAAACCAGCACGTAATGACAGGTTTGTGCTGCCAGCAACAGCCTTGAGCTCCAACTCGGGTGGGCATATAACTGATCATGTACTGGCCTCCACTAGGAAACACTGTTCTTGAGAAAGCTAGAATCACTTTCAAGGTACCAAAATAATTTTAAAAAATGAAGTGGTGGGCACGCAGCTGAATAGGTCAGCTGCTGWATCCTGTCACAGTGCTTAAAAGGCAGCCTCTCTCACATAGCAAGATACATACAACCATTCGACTTGATGGAAGACACTGAGATGCATTTTCATTATTATCGATTTGTAACCCTGGCTCTTACTCAAGTGATATCGACTCACATACTATCTGGCTTCAGTCCTAAAAAGCACTAGAAATTCAAAGCCAAAACTATGTGATATCTCAGAAACTGTTATTCTTTTCATTTCAATATTTTTCTTCCTACTTCTAGAAGAAATGGATCCTTTGTGAATCAAAGCTACAAGGTGAGTTGTAGTATTCCTGTGCTTGGGCTGACTTCACAGAACTATGGGAAAGGGCAAATGTGTTCTTGGAAGTTTGACCCAGTCTAATTATATCAGCTGGCTGTTACAGCAAACTTCGGCAGACCCCACCTGATCCTGTATGTCAACATGATGAACACAAGTGAAGTATTGTGATACTGGAAGTTTAAGCCACTACTTTACTAAGGCTACTAAAGTTCACAACTCTTCTTCAAAAACACTTGCCTTACTGAATAAAAAATGCAATGCCTCAAATCAGTCTGTGTCCTAACTCTCCCTTCGTTCTGTCTCAGCAGGGATATATTCAGCACATCATCAGACAAGCATTTTGAACATATGAAGGCACAATGAGACAGTCATCAGGCATGTGCAATTTTACTTTCAAACTCTTAGTAACAGAATTCCTTGAGTGTGTTAATTCCTGCAGAGTACTGAAAGTCAGTGTCTTGCTTTTCAGCTGTTTGAAATAACTACAAAAATCTTGATAGGGAGTTGTTTTCTTTAATTATACACCCAAATCCATAGATAAATACGTTTGACTACCAACATTTGAAGCACATTTGGGCCAAAATAATCAGTACACTGAGATATTTTTTATGGCCTTGAAAAATGAACTGCCAAAATCTATTTGTGATAAAAAATATGCAACTTCTGTCAAGCCTCTTCACTGTAGACTTGAAAATCTCCTTTTGTTTTCAAATTCAAGCTTTCAAGCCTCAGTCAAGTTGTGGCTTATATTACAGCATTTCATAATGTTTGCTAACCATCAAGAACCTGCAATTTGCATGCTTTAAAGACATTTACCTAAAATATAGCTGTTTCTAAAGTTGTTTTCAAAGGACAGTATTCCAAAAGAAATGCTGAGTAATTTAAACACATGACAGATCCTATCACTTTGTACTTTCTAATATGAAATTAGCATAGTGTATTATGGCTCTATTAATTTTAGGTTTAATATGTGCAGTCAAAGGATCTTGATTATTAGCTAGAAATCTAGAAAAAAAGGAATGTTATTGAAAATTAGATAAAGACTTGTATTTTTAAATTCTTGTATCAAAGTATGTAATTAGAGGGCTCAAAATATCTATTTGTGAATACGCAAACAACTTGTGCAGGTAAGCTAGGTGCCAGGCTTTGTAGATTTGGATTCGAAGGTTTATTTTATTCCTCATTAGCCATAGCACTATATGTACAGTTATGACTTTCAAAAAACTGACTATCAATGTATTACTAAGTTCACCATCTAAATCCAAACAAAGTAAGGGCCAAAAGAAGGTAATATGAGAGGGCAACTACAATATTGCACAGTTACATGTTTAGACAAAGACAAGGTCAACTGCAAAAATCCCTTTCCCTCCGCACTTCTGGTTCACGTGAGTTTTAAAGGAAGGACATGGTAAAGGARGCATGGATGAATTCAGAAGAAGTGATCCCTACACGGAGACAGCAAGAAAGATGTTTCAAATACAGGCTTGGACTCTGACTTTGACAATAAAATTCATAGCTAGAAAAAAATGATTCTGTTGCGTGCAACTGCATGCATGCAAAACTATGTTGAAAACTATTGTTTGGATTGGCTGAAAAGTTTCTCAGAAGATCTATAATTTATCATTTTGGAGAGAGGAAGGAGAGAGGAGAGAAGATGAGATGTGTCATAATGAGATGTCAGATGAGATGTCTTCATAAAAGACAAAGGCTTCCAAAAAGAGAATGGAAATAAACTGCTCTTAACACCTCCTAAGCAGAGGAGACACAATGACGTGTTTAAACTGCAGCAAGTGAGAATCAAATTAGGCAACAGGAGAAACTTCATCACGATCAGGATAGCTAAGCACTGCAAGAAATTGGGGGGGAATCTGCACAATCTTCACTCTTGGAGGCTGCTGAGCATGTTTGACAAATAACTCCCAAGAATGACATATGCATAGCATGCCCCCTTGCATTTCCAGATGTAGTGGCCTCCTGGAACCTTTCTCAGCATTATTCTGTGATCCTGGGATCTCACAAGTTTGTGTAAAGCTAACAGAGTCCAAAGAAAGAAGAAGAATCTCAAAATCCTAGAACATTTCATTTACTGTTACCCAAGAGAATCCGCTTCATATATATATATATATATATATATATATATATATATTTTAAATTCAACTTTTTATTTAAAGCTGCATTGCTAAACATACAACAAAAAAAATCATTTCAGACTCAGCTCAATTCTATAACAAAAAATTTATTATTATAAAGCTATGTTAAAGCTTTCAGTTTGCCAACAGTTTTGAAAGACTTTTCTCTGCATTGAGAGAAACCATTCTCCTCCTATCAGAATCCCCTCCTACTACAAACTATTCTATTCCTAGTCCCAACTTTCAGAACTGCAGGCAAACAAACCTAGCTTTCATGTATTTTTTTCTCACAAAAAAACAYGAGTGAAGAAAAAAAAAGAGACAAAAGCTGAAAGAAAGCTACATTTCTAGGGATCCTAGGTAAAAGATTCAGTTGCCTGAACTGGACATCGGGCTGCAGCAGAGGATTGAGAAGGGGGCTGGTAAGAGACTGGTTGGCACTTTAGTATCCAACAAGCAGGTTGGGCATTTGAGGTATTATTATTTATTTTTGAGGAAGAAGAAGGAAGGACAAAGAAAGACCAAGATGAAGGTAAGTGGGAAGGAAGGAACCAAAGGGAAGAAGTAGCACGGTGATGAAATGATTTTCATGGGAGACTAACAAAAAAAGAAGGAAGAAGTGGAGCACTCTACAAAATCACAATTGCTGATGGATTGAAGGTTCGAGGAGGGATGCGAGCTGGAATGAAGTCAGAAAGAGCATTTACKGTTGATAGAAATAGAACAACCAGAAAAGAAGGTAATGAAGAAATAGAAAAGTTCTCAGCTGAGATGAGGCTGAAAGAACCATCTTGCCACTCTGTGTGGAAGGTGATTCTAGACAGCAGGACAAATAAAAGGGTTAATAAAAGGCAGATAAAGGGTGCAGCAGTACCAGTAACTTTTTCAAAGATGAGTCAGAAAATATAAAGCTAGAAATGGAAGACAAGAAAAAGGAATTCGGTCTGTAACAAGAGATGCCGTTCTGGGAACAATGAACTTGGTTACATTTGATGCCGTGTCAGTGTCCTCAAAGATAACTTCAGTGATGCTTGCCACCATTACATATAAAACGAGCTGCAAGACAGCACTTAGTTTACCATCAAATGCAATGTCAGTGTCAGTATGCATTTATTTAATTCATGAACTTTGTAGAGTGAAACTTGTTAATAAACTCAGCTGTGGAAGTTGGCTTGTTAAGAGGAAGGGGAGGAAGAAAGCTAAGTTAAGTGGAATTCTCCTGAAAGTCTCCAGTGTGGCATACACAATAAGCCATCCCAGAGCTTGTTCTCTACCAACAGTAAAAGAGAACATCTGGGGAAATGCTCTAAGTACTACCAAACATCTAACTGTATGACTTCAGACTTCATCCACTAAAATATTGGCCAGTGGATTTTTGGTACCAGTTTCTGAGTAGTAGCTCCAGCAGTCYTAAAGAGAAATCTCACAATATATGAGGACTTTCTATGGAGTTTATCTGCTAGCAATGGTTTTCCCAGTCCTGCCTGCAATATAAAGCAGTCTCATGTGCAGTTCTTGGGGAATATTTGGCTTTTCAGGTAAGAAGTCCTACATCTTGAGCACTTCCTGGATAAAAAAAGTAAGGACAGCTAGTTCTGGTGTCATGGAGTGGGCTTTGTAAGARCTGACGAAATACTACTGCACTAATTAATCCCCCTTTTCCCCCCTTTTTTTTGGAAGGACAAGAGCCTGACAACAGTAGAAACAGTAGAAAGACTCATAACTACTATTTCCTGTTTTGAAACTCCAAACTCATACAAATGTGTAAGTTACTACCCTCACAATTTGCATAGCAGGAAAGCCAGGGGTTGTGAAGTAGCTGCTTAGGAAAGTTATTTTAGTTTTTATAATTCAAAACCTCTTAGGCTCAAACAGTGGGTATTTTACAAGACAGATCTGCTGCTGGTAACCTTTCAGTATGAGTCATTTTCTAGATGACCTTTTAAGCCAGCCAAAAACTGAACATTACCTGTTAACTATGTGTTTCCTATTTACCGAGCTTTACTCCAGACTGTGCATGACAAAGTCTGACTGCAGACTCATTAATTTATGAAATAAAACACAAGTGAAAGCAGTAGCTTAGATGTACTATTTTTGTTTTTGTACAGCTACCTTCAAAAACCTTCTGTCAGTTTAGTCAGTCTGCCAGTCTAGTGCAAAATTTCTAGATTTTATCATGCTTCTATGAAAACAGGCTTGATGTCAAACCAAACTCTGTATTTTCTTGTAATTTCTAATTTTTCTGTGTTTCTGCCTCATGAAGAAACGCATTTGTGTCTGTTTGTAGAAAACAATTCATATGCAATTTGTCATTGTGGGGTATATAATAGGTCAAATTTCTGATTTATCTTTTGCTTTTCTGTTTGCTGTTTAGTGACAGCAGTAAACAGATTTAATGAGTCACAAGAATGAACAGAAGTGGACAGCTTGCAGCATTCAAATATCTTCTAGGGAACAAGATAGAAAAGAAACAAATATTTCAGTTTCTCAAGCCAGTGAACATGTCTGCAGCAGAAAAAAAAGTCTCTAAATAATCTATGCTCTGTACATACAGCACTTGAGATTCATGTTTCTAACGAAGTCAAACACTTGTGCTTGCTCTTTCAAGAGAATTAGCATTCCTACAAAATTTCTGAAGAAACTGATCTCCCTAGAGAAATCACACACTAGCTAACATTCCACATGTGGCAATACAGTGGCACAGAGAGAAGAATATAGCTGTTATGGATGRCAAGAAGCTGTGCTCCTGTGTCATGTCACTGTGAGCACACGTGCTGCACAGCACACGTTCATATGAAGGGGAAAAAAAGAGAAAGAACAACCCTCAAAGGTCTTGTTGTCAGCTCCATGTCCCACCTGCCTGGCAATATTTTCACTGAAGCAACAAAAAACATGGTCTTTGTCACATTCCCTTTTTGCTTTCCTGTTTCTACTCATCATATCTCCGSTTTTGGTTGTTTTTCTGATAGAAGTCATGCCTTTCCCAGCATCTGGTCATAGCACAGGATAACAGAAGTGGTTTCATGCAGAGCAGATAGACTGCCCTGGCCCTATGACTGTTGTGCCCAGTGCTCACCTTGAATTCAGGAGTAAAGTCGTGTAAGGCAATAAAACAAAACTGATAAAAAAAAAAACAAAAAAAAACAACAACAAAAAAAAAAAAAAAAAAACGTGGGAGGAATAGAGGAATCAAGCCCTTTAGTTTAAAAATCCTATTGAAGACTTTGTTATATATCCAGACATGGCAGCTTGCAGTCTTGAACTACAAAGTCTTACGTACAGACATATAACTCTCTCCACACTAAAAASTTTCTGGCACTACTATCCTAAGAAAACAGAGAACTGTTCTTGTTGCCAGAGAACTCAGCACAGCTAGCATCCTCTGATTTAGCCAAAAATTCAGACCAAACAAGATTTCTGACTATCATGCTAAACTCAGGTTCTCAGGCTAAATGGCTCTCACTCCCACTAATATCACTCTCACTTCAAAAAGAAAAAAAAGACATTTCAGGTATCTCTACAGAATGGACTTGGAGTACATCAAAACAATCACCTCTCCCAACTCCCCTCACTCCTATTAAACTCTCAAGTCATCTCATCAGAGTGCTATTTAGAGAAGAGAATCTATCAAGATAGGCAGAGATCTTGATAGATCAGAGCTAACTTACCTGCAAGGTAAGATTCTGACAACATCATTGGGCTTGTAGCCTTCAATACAAACAGCACAGTTATCAAAGTCTGGCTCAGTTTCCTACAGGAAAGAGAACATTCATCATTTTCATTCTTTGATTTTGTCAGCTAATCTCTTCATAAAAGAGCTTATGTGACAAAGTGAAAGGGTCACTGATGTATGTTGTAAATATAATAATACACCTGAAGACAAGCAAGTCAGACTTTCCACATGCATCCAACTGGAAGCTTGCCCAGCGAGGCATGCAGGTATGCAGATTTAGTCAGCATATTTGTACTTTCAGGACTTGTTACATTCTTACRTAATTTTACCTCTTTCTGCCATTGCTCCATTCTATCTATAAATTGCTTAGCAGTATTTGTGTCCTCCCCTGCCTGGAGGACACAAACTAGCTTATAAAGCAGTCATCATTTCTTTTCTGCCTCATTGTTCTGATGGTCTGATGGAATCCTCAGTGCACAGATCCATTTTGTAATGAGCAATCTGAAAAATTACCTTATCACCTTTCCTGATTGTTCTGACTTGCAGCTTGCTGATTGCTTTCTTTGCAGCATCTCCAAGCCGGCGCTGTAATACAAAATTTGCTCTTAAGCAACAAGTATCTCTTCATGCAGAAATCACCACTTTTTTTTTTTAGACTTTTTAATAATCTGAAGCAACTGCACATGAAACAGGGAAAGGTTGCATAAATATAAACAGATGAGGTCAGTCAGATCAGTGTGGGAAGCAGCAGGCTTTTATTAAGAAAAAGCACACAGTATTCTAGGCTCATTGGTTACCCATGGCTGATGAAGCAAAGCTACTGTTATGCAGTTCAAATGGAGACTACACGCTACACTACAGCATTTTTACTATTCTATTGAGTAGCAATATATATGTTAACTATTTGAATGCCTCTCTCTTTTTTAATTACACTTGTAAAAAAAAAATTACTAAGTGAACCCTGGGCTGGTAAGAGGAGTGAACACTTGACTCAGGACTTCTGGTTTCTATTCTTATATTGTTCCAGGAACAGTTCATGATCCCCAGCATTTTAGTACTGAAATTGAGGTGTTTGRCAACTCAAACGAAAAATATGAACCTTCTTCTCTGTTTTCCTGCAATACAGAATTTGCTTACTTTACAGGAGTAACACAAGGTATAAAAACGAGACTAAAGAATCTGCAGTTTCGTACAGGGAAAGCACTATATAGTCCTACTGTCATATCCTATCCACACATAATCATTTGCATTTTCTTCTCCTTTCCATCTTTCTCTCCAGTGGACCGTGAATTGCTTACCGTGTGACATTTCTGAGAGTTCTCCCATATTCCCAGGACACTGTTACYGTGTTGGCAGCATCACAGTCACTTAGGATTACAGAATGCAATAACAGCTTGATGCAAAACACTCTGTTCTCAACAGCTAATCACGGAGACACCTGCTTCTTGCAAGAGGTTGGGACCAGTTTGCGTTAGTCCCCAGAATCACAGCTCAGCAACCTCTGCACCCCATGCTACTGTGCTTGTGCCAGTACCATCACTCCATGGACTTGCTGCTCACCCGTGCTAACCCAACAGTGAGGCTATCTGGAGATAGAAGCACAGTCTGGAAAGGACTTTGAATGGTCTGGTACTCCCATCTGCTACTCAAGGCCAGGTCAGCTTTAGTCAGAGCTCATGGCTGTGCCCAGTCAAGTTCTGCATATCTCCAAGAATGGAGATTTCATAGTCTCTCTGAATAACCTGTTCTAGTGCTTCACTACTCCTACAGTGATTTTTTTTTAATATCCTAACAGATATAAATTTCCCTTGTTGCAATTGTGGTCATTACCTTGTCCCTTCTCTGTGCACTTCTGAGAATTTGAATCCACCTCTGAAACAGCTGAAGACTGCAGTCAGATCCCTCGTAGCTTTCTTTTTTCCTGGCTTAACAATCCAAGCTCCATCCACCAGTCCTCCTACATCATGTGCTCCTGCCCCCAGCCCATGTTGATGGCCCTCCTCTGGGCTCTCTCCAATTTGTTGATGACGTACAAGATCATGCAATAACACCTACTCTAAGGTATTCTTACAATTTTTACAGTAGCTTATGGATCTCTTAGAGAATCCCAATTTTCCATCAGTAAATGACTTAATCTCTTCTCTTCAACCCTCCCCCCTCCCCTTCCTTCCCCATCCACCACAGCTGTTATAGCCATGTGCTGTTAGGAGGGAGACTCAGGAGCACCAGTGACTCAGAAGACATTCAACTTTTCAGCCCAGAATATCGAATGTGCTGGAGTTCAAAGGACCCCGTCAGCAGGAAGGGATTCCAGCTGGAGAGGCAAGAGCTTGAAGTCAAAAATGGAAAGAAGCTGGATGTAGCCTGTAAATTGGGACCTAATCATCATACAGGTATGATTAATAAATTACCACTTTGTTCTTCTGAATCAATTAAAATAACCAAATTTAATTTAGAAAGTAAACTTACTGGATTGGAAAGACATAGAAGAGTGACAAAATCCACGCAATACTAAAAGCAGGGTGCAAATTCAGATCTAGCTTAAGAGGTGAAAATTATCTTGGCTATCATATGAAGTTTACATACAAGCTTTCAACTATAATTATTACATGTATACTTACACAACATCCTATCTGTGGTACATTTTTCTCACAATCTGCCTTGAATAAAAGGATCAGGCAAGAGCTGGAAACACTTCTTGCCAGCTATTTGTTTCTTTAATGTAAATCAAAGACAGGCTGATAATATACAGCAAGACAAGAGACATTATGTCCTGTTTCAGGAATTCCTTTTTATCRTTATTATTACTTAAACTAATGAAATGTTTCAGCTATTTTTTGCACAATCTTCAAGGGGAAAGGACAAGATTAAAGGCTCATGTATAACTTTGATCTGCTTGTTTTCATGTTTGCTTTCTCTTATCTATCTTAAATAGACAAGTTCATGATTTAAATGGAAATGAGCAATATTTAGTTTTTGAAAAAATGGGAATATCCTAGAGTGAAGTAGTACATTCAAAGGATTCTACTATTTGAATGAAATTCATGCCATAACTAATCAATCAATGCCCCTAAAAGAGAAGACGAATTACAACAGCTCAAGGGTTTAAAGCAAGGCTTAGAGATTGGTGATCATAAATCCTATAATCTCATTAGCACGTGACATTCGGTATTGGACTGGAAAGAGTTAAGGGTATCAGATGCAATAGTCTTGTGGAGACGGTGATACTAGTTAAAACCAAAAGACAGTAGTATGGAAAGCATCATTTGTCAGTTCCTGAAGAAGTAAATGACAGTAGACATTGTGGAAGAGAAATAATTGTAAATGCTTCTGTCTTAACGGTCTTACTAAACTATCACCTCTACAGGGAAGAGGTTGCCTTGTACCTCATGCAGAACGAAGTACACCATCAGCTCAGGTATCAGATGCATCGCCTGTCCCACAGATCAYGTTTGCAGACTCTTTCATTAAGGAACCCTTCCTAAGACAGCTTTGAAGATAGTGCCTCTCTTCAATAGCCCAAACTCTCATTCAAGCCCACCAGAGCATTGGCGGGCCCATACACACTGCCAGTCATGCACTAAACTAGATCCTTCCCTAGAGATTGACACAGGACACACAAGACCTTTYTCAGCCCCAGTGAGATGACTGCCTTTGGCCTCAACTATTCTGCAAAACTCATGSAGCCTACTTGGTTTCAAAATGATTTTATAGTAACTTCTTCCTACTAAGAAATCARTGGGAAGAAACGACACTCAAGAAATCTTGTCAATTGATCTGTAACTTAAATATCTTTYCCTCTCCATCTTCCTATCTCACAGCTGACAGAAAGAATTCTAGTATTACTGGTGAAATACTAAATCTGACATACTGACAGGATTTAAAAAAAAMCAAAACCCCCAAAACCCTATGTCCTGGCTCTTACAGGGCTCAGACAGCAATCACATTTTGCTGAATTATTTCCAGGACTTAGTTTGTTTTATAATTCCAGACAGCTTTTAATTAGTCTTAGAATCCAATGTCTCTTGATGCAAACAATTTTCAGAGTATTTGACAGAGAAACTCTCTCATCTTCAGGAAGGCTACTCAGGGCACCAGGAACAAGCTGCTGATGAAGCAGATTGCCTGTGCTTTCCTTATACGTATTAAACTTCTTCATTTAAAAAGGGCACATTATCAAGGCAACCGCCCACCTCCTGGCTATCTTATTTGGTGAGAAAAGTAGAGAACAACTTATATTTTCAACCAAAGAGAATATTACTACTTATCATCTACCTTCAAATGTACCACAGAGTAATCTGTGTTAGAGATACTCTTAAAAATGAAAAGTAGTAAAATCAAAATTGAATTCTAATCATAGCTTCCTTGACCATAAGAAATTCTAACTAATGGGCCACAAGCCCATACTGGAAGACAGTTTTGGGCTCYGAAAGTTCATGCCTAGACAAACAGGTAAAGACATTCAATGGGAAGTCTTGCAATCCTGGCTCATCACTCATCYCAACCAGGCACTTAGCTGGGGTGGGCTGTGTCTCCTTTCTGGTCCATGCACCTGGATTTTGCACACTAGGAGAGTGGTGGTGGCAGAAGATGTGTAAGGTGTATGTCCAGATTTTATCTTACTGGGGCGTCATGGGAAATGATCCCAGTATCAGGGCATAACAAGGGCWGGCTGCTCCCTAAGGGATGGGGAGCCCAGAGCCGAGTGGGATAACATAGCCAGCAGGGCATGGCCTCACAGCCAGGGCCCACCCCACAGCACTCAAGCAAAGYAAGCAGGACAGACCTGGAGATAGTGGCCAGGTCCAACTAAGAGTCCAGATCATAAGACAATAGCATGATGATGGGGCAGGTTCAAGATCAAGCTCAAAGGAAGTCAATCCGCAGGTCCAGCGACTGCCAAGTACATCCATAGTGACTSGGCCAGGCTGAGTAGTTAGCCTGCAGGTTGGGATCAGGCCTGCTGAGGGTAACTGGGGTCAGATCCAGTTGCGTGATGGCTGGGCAAAGCCATGGGAATGGGGTCAAGCTAAGGCTGGGTGGTTAGCCCACAGGCTGGGGGCAGTGGGGCCCATGGCTACGCAGGACTGTGGTGGGGCTGGAGCCYGGCACTGCTACAGTATCACAGGGCAGGCACTGACAGCGCTGGGCTGGACTGAAATGGGGGCCTGGGRCTGGGCAGAGAGGGAGACCCTGGGAGGTAGGTAGAGACAGTAAGGCCTGGTAGTGCCTGCAGGGASCAGACATCCAGTCTAACTGCCTCTCTATTTCTCTTTTTATTTGGTAATAAGCATGCAAAATTTGWGTGGATGTATAGAAAAGCCTCTAGAAAAAGCCAACTGGCTAGCTGATATGTATTCACATCAGCAGGGTCCTGATAATAGGAGATTCTCCAGTCTTGCTAGCTGTCTGTCTTACTAACTGAACTCCTTGTTTCTGGATAGATAATTAAATTTGTTCTTTTTGGGATTACAGACTGATTTGCAACCTACCCTRTGTGTAAGAAGAGAAATGGACCTGAAAAGGAGGATCACCATATACAAAAGGACAAGTGGACAGAGGTKGTTAGGAGGGTTGGCAAAAGGACACAACCTTGGTCAGGAAAGGAAGACTTATTTTGCAGTGAGTCAGCTTGGAAGAAGACCTGTTACAGTGAYCAAGGAAAGATGTTCAGAAATCTTGCTTTCCTATAATACTGCAACATCACCCCTGCTTAAGAGATAACTTTTTTTCCAGTCTTATTTTGCAGTCAGCCTCTTCATGCTCTTCTCTCAGCATGATGCCCAGAAGCTAAGGCTTCTTCTGCAGACAGCCAGGCTGAATTGCTCCTAGCAGTGACCAGTTTATCAGCTAGCTAGAAAGGATATGCATGACAGAGGTTAACAGAGGTAAGTGTAGGTTAAGCCCTTGTTTTAAAAGTGTGGGATTTTAAACCATTTAGATGTCAAAATGAGTTTAACTGAATTCTCTTTTTAACTGGACTCTAATAAATAAGTCATAGTTTTTAACACTTACAGAGCAAAGCAGCCAGTTCACACAGTTAGATTTTATTGTACTCTAGGGCAGGAACTGATAGCACTTTCTCTAAATTGGCCAGCTGGCTCCCTCTTCATCTGAAGCTCTGTTTATCCAAACATTTCAACTTTACCCCTCAGATAGAGTTTATCTGGAGTACATCAAACACAAATGAAAGGAAACATCTCTCCTGACGTCTGCCAGCAATGAAGGTGCTTACAACACAGCTTTCCAACAAGGAAGCACACTACCTTCATGCAGACTCGCATGCAGGTTATAATTGCCAAAGCTTCTGAGCACAATGACAAAAGAACAGCTTTCTAAACTATATGCCAGCAAAGTAACACAAACTATTTCTCTTTTACATATCMGAATATCTAGGATAGCAACAGAACTTTGTGATTCCATCCTTGCACTACATGCAAATTTGTCAAAGAAAAAGCAAGCAGAACTTTAGGGGAAACAGAGATAACCTTTATAGTAATGACAAGAGCAAGATGAGCTCTTCTGACAGCTACCTACATACCTACATTAGTATATTGCATAGCCAGGACTAAAAAATCATAAAGCTCATTAACACAGCTAGTCAAGCTTTGYTCATATATATATCACTAACACTTTTCCTAAGAAAAATTAGAACTAATAAATTAGAGGAGAGGTCAGGCAGACCAGGTTGAAGAAAGTACATAAAGAAATTATAGTTAGCTCCATAACTTTATTAAGAGTTTGGCAAAAAAATAGTGATAATTTCTTATGAAGTGTTTTCCTATACTTCTCAAAAAGAGAACTACYATTAAGAACAGGGTTATTAAAACCTCTGTACAGGACAATTGTTTGTACACACATTAGTCTCATTCAAACACTGGGAAGAAAATACTGAAAAGGAAATCTGCTTGACTACATAAACCTATCAGTTAAAAACTACAGCATATTACCTGAAGTGAGCTTCTTATTTTGCTAGGTTTCATGTTTATGTATGTAAATTTACACTACTTATCTGCCTGTATAATTACTTGATTGAAAGCACGCTYACGGTACTCACATACGTCTGTTAGGCACACATGTGCTTTTGCAGCCAAGGCATCTAAAAATTATCACTGCCATTACAGTCACAGCAAATGTGCTGCCAGTGATGTGCAAATTCCAGCTGAATTTTACTATCTAAAATCTCATGCTGTATATTTAAAAGGAAAATATATTATTTCTGTCTGTAAATATACAGCAGCTGCTCTCTAACACAGAGGATGTCTGAATTTTAATGGTGGATGAGGGATCCCTATAAACCAAGTATGCTTTATAGTGTGACAATATTTTTCTCTACAATCAAATGATTATTAAGGTTCAGTTTTAACTTTCCAGGCAAGGCAACCCCTTCTCAGACACCAATTTATTAATGATGGAGAATCATCTCTGTGACTTCTAGTGTCTTTTTTTCCTGCAGTAAAATRGTTATGTATTTCCTCATATTTCATACACCGATAATGCTCTCCACTGTACCATTAGAATGAAATGTAGAATCATGATTATTATTAATCAYTGCTGAACTACCATAAAGATGCATGATGCTTTATAAATCCAGAGGATRTCAGATCTTATAACCCACTGCAAAACTTCCCACTCCACATGATGCTGTTGGTTGCTGTCCTGTGCTGTACCCCTCTTTCAGGGGTTTTGCACAAGATGTTGAAAAGAAAAGCAATGGTTCAATAATACTGGCTATCATTACAGTGCTTACATGTTCTGTGATCACTGTCAAATGTATAGGGGCATCTATTTCACTTTCAAGCCCAAGACCATTCAGGAGAAGCTTTAAAATGAAAACACTTCCTATTCTTTTTTCTCTCTTTGCTTTACATCACATACCTTGCTTCACATACATATGTTCACTTACCTCACTGTTTTTTATTTATCATTTAGCTCTCAAGGTCATTAATTAATTTAAACACATTTCTATGTCACTCAGCTCTGTGTACCATGGGAATCTTTTTGCTAAGAAACATTATCATCTTTCTGGTTATTTCTTGTGTATTTTGAATGGGGAAATAAAGCCATAAGATATACACTACATACTTATTCTTTTCTTTTTTTTYCTGAATATCATCTACCTTGCCACAAGCCTTGGCTTTTCTCAGATACTGGCACTTCTAGATCTCCATTCTTTTCACTCTTCCTTGTTTTTTCTTGTCACACATTCATATTTTCCACAAACTACTTTAAAACTTATTTCAGTCTGAATCCCAAGGAAATTCTTTCAGAAACATAAACACCCATTGAAGCACTGCTCACCTGATTTCTGTCTCTGGCATTTGCATAGCGGAATCGCTGAATATAATAGAAAACCAGCCATGCCAGTGAGATGATCATCAACACAATGAAGGAGATAGAGACGAACACCACGGAGGTACGGCTGACGTACTTCTGCAAGTTGCGCGTTCCAATTGTTATGTACATCATCACAGTAATATTCCTCTCCAGGAGGCTCACTATCTCTTTTCCTTTGGGTTCAGGAATCATTATTGCTACAACATCTTCCAGACCTGTCATACAGGAGGGAGAAAAGACAACTTAAGTAAAAAAGGGTGACTGCCACGCAAGAAATGACAAGAGGACACGGCATGGCAAAAAATGCAAAATAGTGATCAGAAGCACTCCTTTTTCTGTTGATTTTCATCAAGAGGTAAGTCTGACAAATTTGTTGATGGTTTCAACTAGAACTAGTTACACAGTGTGTTTCTGTACACTAATCTTGGTGAGATAAGTAAAACGCGTTTCCTGTGTTGACACAAACACAGTTTTCCAGTACTGTTGAGGTGTATCTAGAGGATATTGATGTAACCTCTGCAGAAATGCAGAGGTGCCATAGTCAGCATCTTTCCCTCCAACATCCCATATACACTTCTAATAGTCCATTYTGCAGGGTCCTGAGTTGGCCAGAGAAGCCCCTCCAAATTCACTCATTTCAACCAGAGATTCTTTCAATGTCAGAGCCTCACCTGGCCTGAGTGTCACAGCAGGCCTCCCTCTCCCTGGAGTCCAGGCGAATGGCTGGGAAGCTGTGCTGACACAGCTGGACTCACAAATGGATGCAAGTCTAAAACCAACAGCACCTTTTTAATCTGCAAAAAAGTTACTACAGCCAGATCAGCTAATGGACACAGTTTACAGCATGGTCCCACAAAGATACACATCAAAACAACTCTGGTGGGAAAAAAAGATGTGTCCACAAAGGGGATGGGAACTTCCTAAAGTCCAGTCAATCTTTCTGAAGCCACTATCCTGTGAAAGCAGGCCCTCCACCAATCTATCATTCCTTGAGWCTATTAGTTCTCCTTTCTGAACATACTTTTTTATTTTACTTTAATTACAAACTTCTGATACCATTTTYATTTCTTGTAAGTGCCCTATGCACATGACAAATATAGTCTGAAATTATTTGGGATTGGGCAGTTTGTTAGATGTCCTTCCTAATACATCTGGCTTTATAAATTAACTATCATTCCTTTACAGTTTAATATTAGGGATATTCTGTCCTTCCATCTCATTAAATGGGCAATTTTCAAGCCTAAGCTATGGTTTGCAATGGTCAGACCCAGAGTAGTACTAAGCTGCTAAAGACAAACAAAGTRTATTTTAATTTAGAAACTTGCTTATCACAAACCAGAATTTAGAAAGAATGGTACAAACTCTGGGTGTGTGAAGTCAGAGAGGCTGAGGTGTTCCAGAATTTCAGCTGAAATCACAGATGTTTCTGGAAATAGACCAGTGAGTGCTCAAATCCATGGCTGCCTGGAAGCAGGGGTATTTTGACTGTGGTAGGAGGACAGAACTCCACCTGTTTTGGGACATTAGCTAAGGCAGGGATGGGATCACCTTGCAGCGAATGAACGTGTGAGCAGAAGCCTCCTGTTTCCAATGGAATCCCCATCCAGGTTGAGATCTAATCTAAGCTTCATCATTGCAGCACCATGCCCCACATTCCTCACTGTCTGGCTTAGACATTTCTCCTACCCAAATCCTTGTGATGTAGAAACCAAATTTTCAAAGGTATTTAGATACCTAAAGATTCAAAGAGCTGCCTAGTGGGACTTCAAATATACTAAAGCAGACACATTCAATGGAAAATCCTACTCGTGGCGGAGAGACTTCTTCAAATTCTGCTGGGTGCTTGGATCAATCAGAAGTACTGAAATAGCCGTGACAGACTGTTTCTGCTCATACAAGAAATCTGCTGCAAAGCTGGGATCTGAACTCTTCCCTCTCAAGTCTTGCAGTAGAACTGGGAATTGCACCATTCTTCCTCTCATGAGACTTTGCATCATAGTGTTTCCCTCATTTTGAATAAGCCAGTCAATGAACTGCTGAAATCACTGATTTGATTACATCAAAAGAATTTTAGGTATCTGTAATGTTAACCTTTCCATTAAAGCTTTTCCATAAAGTATTGATGAACTTCATCTATTTCTCTTTTGGTTTTATCTAATAAGRGTCCACTCTGAGTAGCCAAAATAGACCTACCTTTGCAACACTTCTGATACCAGCTCATTACCAAAGGCGAATTCAAACATTACCCTAACAGCCCAGGGAGGGTTTGCCAAGTCTCAAAGTGGCTGAGGAGGCCMCTGATCATGTGTCATACCAGTAATTTTCCTGTCAATAAGACAAATGGTCTGGAGCAGTGCTCCATGTGCCTAACTGTCCATGTGTCTTTCTTTAATCTTTTCCTTTTTTTTCTCTTAAGAAAAATGAAAAACCTAAAATTCTCCCTAAGCAATACAATTAAATCAACTACTTCACATACAGTGCCAAAAAGAATCAAAGGGAAAAATCCCACAGCACAAAAACACTAAGATGAATTTCATCAACTCTTCTCAAAAGCCATTATTCTGACCCACTCACTTGTCAGTATGGACATTTAACATTATCTTTAATATGATCTGGAACATTACATGAATGACATAGCCTGAAAACCTATAAAAATGSGAGAGAGAAAAAAAATTCAGTGGACAAACATATATTAATTGTTTAATTATGCTACTATTCAACTAAATATAGCTTAGTATATATCTTGAGCAACTGTATATAATGGACAGAGGCCAATTATAACATGTTGCAAACTGTGTATCATATTTAACTATTTAATTATGTAATTAATATTTATGTAATAATAAAGTAAGGATTCTTAACACTYCTTTGCTCCTCACAAAAATGCCCAATCTTCTTTGTATTTCTGTATTAAAGGAAAGAGAAAGAGAGAGAAAAGAACTTGTGATATCCTGCTTAAGTCAACCTCATCCCTGTCTTTCATCGCCTGCATTTTCTGATCAAGCCACAGTGCAACTGTCTTCAGCTCTTGGTGGACGCATAAGCAGTTTGAAGAGGACCGCTGCCAAACACGCGTCTCTTCTCTGTTCTTGCCTCTCTACATCTCACTGACAGCGTGTTCTGCCGCAACCTTTGGCCTAGAGCCTTTTAAAATACTTTGTAAAATACAAGATACTAAATACATTGCCATGTACATATGCTAAATACAATTCTGTTTAGAAAGGCAAKTCAGAAGACAGAGCTACTGCAAGAGGAAAACAGAGGCTTTTATTTACTCAAATACTTAATATATTCAAACTGCAACCTAATTACCATTTTTAAGGAAGCATTCTTGGAGAAAATAACAAAATTGACAACAAATATTAATCAGTTTTTTTTAAAAAAGTTTCATTCAGTTTACTATAATTTTTCTGACATGCTATAGCAAATGTTATTTAATCTAACAAGTCACCAAGCTAAGTTTTTAATCTCAGATATGCCCAATATTGGAAAGAAAAGAGAAAAAAAGGGAAACTAATTTACTCCCTTTTCCTCTCTTATATAACAAAATGCCTATTTTTTCTCAGTTGCATTATCTAATGATACATGGGGAATACCAAAATATAAGAAAACTATACAAATAAAAGAACAGAGAGAAATAATGAGACATCAAACTTAAGAGTTCTATGTGCAAGTATATATTTGTTTCAACAGGCCAAAAAAGTAAGTGTTCCTATGTACAGATGCCTCCCTTGTGAGTTAAGTGCATATGATGCCTTTCAGTACACACATCC
The DNA here is from genome assembly GCF_003343005.1 of Rhea americana. Lineage (NCBI taxonomy): Eukaryota > Metazoa > Chordata > Aves > Rheiformes > Rheidae > Rhea > Rhea americana. The sequence goes on along the minus strand of NW_028186512.1, from coordinate 4,203,785 downwards.
ACAATGGTGACTACACTTTGTGGCACTCTATTACCTAACACGTTTCTTTTCTTTTTCAGGCCAAGATTAATGCAGAGTTTGACATGAATTTTTAAGTAGTTGTCAGGATGAATCAGAGTTTCATAAATCAAAGGTGTTCAGGCTGCAGTGAATGTATTTTCTTCTTCTTTGGCTCAGGAAACACTTAACATATCAATGCTGTCTCTTTATGTGTCAATAATAAAACAAGTAAGGCAGAATTTGCAGGCATTTGGGATGATTTAAGTAAATTCCAATTTGCTGAAGCATATTCATCTAATAAAATATTTTGGGGTGCAGCAAACTACATGATGTGCTGCCAATCCTCAGACAGTTATTTTGTTTTGGCAGTATGTTGTCAGTCCTTGTTTCATGCAGGAATGGCACTGGCACTRCATTGGTGGGCATGCAGGAGGCCTGGGCCTTGTTGGCTTGACAGTAACAACGCTGAAAAGATGCTTATCAGCTCAGCCCATTTTCTGACTACTGGGACAAATGGGCAACCCTGTGGCTAATCCGTTAGTATCAGAACAGCCATACCRAGCTGTGGCTGCTTTGTTCACTTCAGAAGAGTTGTTCTGGAATTAATATGCCTTAATATACCAAATCCCCTAGGTACGATACTTTCCCATGTGGATCACTCTGAGCTCTTCCTCACTGTAAACTGCAGGAGAAGGAATCTCATCTTGCTACTGACTAAAGACAGGAGGAATTGCAGAGTGAGGAGAAATAGTCAGCCTGCAGCACGCTCCAGCTGTCTTTTGCCTCCTGCATATATGGTCATGGAAGATAATGCTGAGGAGCAATAAAGTCAAGAGAGAGTATTTTCAATAGCAAGATGTGCAGTTAAGTAAATACTTGACCTCCCCAATAATATTCTCCAAATTTTCTTTCTCCACCTAGTACTTGGCTGTGGAAATACATTTCAGCTTGGATGCTTTGTATGCCAAGCAGCAAACTTTTTCAAATTTAATGATTTATACACTTGTGATATAGGAGAAGACAGATTTTAGTTCTGTAACAGTGGCTTTTGTAACTCTTAGATCCCAAGAAAATTAACGGGTTTTCTTCTTTTAGAAAGAGAACAAGCACTGGAAAACTGCAGAAGATACATGTAAATTTTCCACCTTGGCCACAGACTGATTCTGCTCTAGGAGCTTCAGGGATGATACTGAAAATGGTCCTTTATTCTCCTAATTAGCAGTCAGGTACAGTAGCAGCAGGCTGCTTCTTTAATGCTTTGTCAATTTTTGATTGAGGCTCTAAAAAGTAATACGWTTCTAACATATTTTAGAAGAGAAGATTTAATTCTTGATGCTTGGCAACAGCCCAGATTCAGTTAAAGAAAGAATTAATTGAATTATTTAAGTAGAATTCAAATTTGGGAGATATATAGGTCTTCTCCATGCCTTCCTATCAAGACACAAATAAKGATTTTTCTTATGTTGTATATCAAAATCAGGCACTAAAGCATTTCTTTGTCAGCTTTAAGCATRGCATGTAACTAAAAACAACAGTATTTTAGAGTTCAGAAGTTGCCCTGATGAAGTCAGTGTTCAGTCCAGTTCAGTWTGTTTTATTGCTGGAAGCCAATAGAAACATCACAGAATGGGGCAAGAACCTAATCAATTCACTTTTCACCTCCTGAAGAAATAATTTAACTTTTAGAAACGTTAGGAAACATCCTAACATCCACTGCATTGTTAGGAAACAATTTCGGTAACTGCAAACTCTTGGAAAAAAGCAAAACAAATGCAGATCTGAACAGTTCCACAACCCGAACGTGCCCAGTTCTGGAGCCCCCTCCTCTGGGCYCAGACCCTGTGTCTGTGGGTACTGCCGCCTGCCAACCCTGTGCTGCAGGAGCCAGTTTGGCGGTTCCACTTCCCACGAGCTCAGCAGCCCTTGTTCTGTACAAGGACTTACTGTATTGCCAACCATGTGATCTCGTTCCTATCATAGCCAAAGCTGCTGCGTGTCTGTGTGAATGGATTTTTACGGTATGATCTGGATTATGTGCAGCCTTTAAAAGCAAAACTGGAGCACAGCATGGACATTATGTTTTAAAGAACTGTAACTTTTTTTTCCAGACAGTAACTCAGCAGAAAAATCAGTAGCGAAGAAAATGGAAAGGAATCTATGGTGACGGTGCTGTAGTTGTCTAAGGATATAACTAAGAACAGTTTGTTGGACTATTAAAAGATACTACCTTTTCCTCTTTCTTCTTTTTGAAAATACTACTGTTTTATAATTGTTGGCTTTCTTTAAAATTAAATTATGTGGGAAATAGTACATAGGTAAATCACATGACATTTCAATTGAATTTTAATACTATGCAAATTGTTCCGTTGTAATATTTTCACAATTGCAAGTAGGGTACAAAGTCTTTAAGACCATCCAATGAGAGTTTAATCTTGGTTGTTCTGTTAAATGAAATTCTTACACTTTATGATACAATCATAATTGGCTAGAACATCAGAGGATCCCCCYYTTTTTTTTTTTAATTTACCCTTTGCAAATAAACACAGGCTTAAATTACAACTTTTTGAATTCAAAAATTATTTTTGCCAACCAAAGTAATATTTTGTAAGAGCTGATGTCCGAGCTTCTCCCATTTCAGAGAAGCAGCAGTGTAATATCATTCAAAGACAGTCCTGGAGTCTGTGTAGGCCAACTGTAAAGCATTATATGTAAGAAATCAAACTGGGTAAGAAGACTATTCCCTGCAGGAACCGTTCTTTATGGGGCATGCACTGCACTGGTTTAAAATTGAAATACCTGCAAATGAGACTATAAAACAAACTGGCAAAGAGAACAACAATATATAGCGAGTAGCAGTAACACTGAGTAGTCAATCCATAGTATATCATAGGTGAAATGGCTACAAACTGTGATCTGTAACCTCTTGCGTAAAACTGTCTCAGTGCCAGAGGACAACAAAGAATACCAACTTCTAATGAGATTTCACAAGAGATATGGGCAACTAAAGATCAGGTTCTTCAAAGGTATTCAGTTGGGTTCTCCACCAAAGGCTCATAAAGAAAAGTTGTTGCTGTAAAATACAGGAGAGAGGCCTCACATGTAAAAATAAGGGGTTAAAAGATAGGACTGTTGTGTTCTACAACATCAAAGAGCTACTAAATACAAAAGACACAYGGGAACCACAAATTTCTGGAGGCTGAAAGAATCATTCTGGGGGTGTATGACTAAATACTCACCCTGTTCTTATCTTCTTGCCCAAGCAGCTACTGTTTGCCTTTATCAGAAACATGATCCTGGGCCAGACGGACCTTTGGTCTCAACCTGTAGACTTGCTTTTATATTCCTAACTGGGAACTGAAAGTTGGATCTCCCTCTGGACAGATGAGAAATTAAGTTAAATCATGGGCAGCGAAACTAGCAGGGTCAAGGTGAAATGTCCAGTTAAGCCTAGAAGCCCCTCTGAGCTGGAGCGGATAAAACATACCTTTTCTGTGGCGACTGACAAACAAGAAAGGATTGGGGCAGAAACGGCCCATGCCTCTAACTTTTCGAAGCCCCAGGCAGGGCTAGACTCCAGGGCAGAAGAGCGTGCGTGTCACGTATGAAGGCACGAGAGTGGGCTGGAGCCTTACACCAGGTACGTGGGCCTTCACTTTTCTGCTGCTGGCACTGGGATAGGAACACAGAAGACGGGCCCTGCCACTTCTGTTCTCAATACTGATCCCAGAAAAAGCACCAAGGTGTCACCAAGCACTGCAATACCGTTAAACCTCTAGGGCACGCGATCAGGGGAGTTTCGGGCAGGATCTCACCCTACAGTGAGAGAAGGCTGCAGAGCCAGGTGTCAAGCCCCTGCCGGATACAGAAGACTTCGCTTATTCCCTTGGGTCTGCAGACACTGCCTGCCTGCACTGTCCCCACACGTGGCAGTCCTGCTCGGCTCTGGCACCTGGCCTGGGCTGACAAGGACAGCTGCCAAATGTGAAAGGGAAGTGGAGAGTGACCGTTCTCTCCCCCACTGCTAAAACTGCGAGGCCAAGAAGGCAGAACTACCCCACTGCTAGGGTGCATAACCTGAAAGGAAAAAGCAGGGGAAGGCCAGAAGCACAGACAGCACAGAGGGCAGCATGTAATGCGATTTTTGTGCATATCAAGGTATTGAAGCTATCAGAAGATTTGTTTTTAGCATATATATTTTTTCTTCTTGACTCTAAAGACCTTGTTTTGTAATGATGTAGCTGCTTCCATAACTTTTCTTCCCTCTCCCGCCATTTCCACTTCATTTTTCTCCTCTCTGTTCAAAAGCAGCGAGATGTTTCCTTTAACTTATCATTCTCTCTCATTTCTCACTTCTCCTTGGCACTGTTAGCACTCTCCTTGGTCCCTTGCCCATCTTCCAAAATATTTAACTGTAAATAAAGTTTCCTTATATGGCAAATGCAGCAACCACTGGAGAGACGGGCAATACCTCTTCCTTCAAACAATACCTCTTCCTCATTTTTGACAGAAAGAAAATCTTCTATGCAAATGATTCATTTCTTTTCAGAGAATCTTACTGCCATGAATCATTTTTGGTTGCAGAAGCATGAATGTCTAACAGGATAATTAAGTGACCTGTAAAGAGCTCGACTGATGCTAATGACCAGCTGCAGTATTTCAAGTAACTGACATGAAAGTTTTCTATTTGGTCATTAAGTGCACAACAATAAGCTCCAGCAGAGCTGCAGTCACTTCATTTCTTTCAGTGCTAAAACCAGGCAGAGGCAAGATGCTTCTGCCTGTGATCTTTCCAGGGAACAGCAGTCTCAGCCACTGTTTATTACTGTTTAGGGACAAAGAAATTTCTGTTTGTGTTTTTGTAATCAGAGTTGATCTTGCCAAGGCTGTAAGAGCTCAGAATATATTGACTTCCTCTAATTGTATGCAGAAACTGCAGCAAAGGAAAAAAGGGGGAAAAAACCCAAATCTCAAATGCTACAAAACTCACAAACCCAAACTCAGTAGACCAGTTGCATTTTCCCTGGGCTTAGTTCCCATGTTGTCAGTTCATCCATCTGCTGAACTAACCAATACTAATGAACCAGTTTGCTGTTATTTATTACCACTCATCTACAGAAAACGGGCACTCCTCTGAAAAGTTTCCTCAGACCCCAACCCAGCCCAAGAATAACTTTCTAGCCTTCCTTATTATAGCCAGGAAAGTACTTCATTTGAACTGCAAATTATTTGTACTGAAGGTCTCTCTAGAAATCTCCCTCATTTTCTAAACAGTATGCACCTTTAATAACATATCCCACTTGCTGTAAATTTTCTATTCTGGAATTTAAATTCTGTGACACCACAACTTAGAAGGTGGCCAGGCAGAAGCCTTCATGCAGGCCTTAAAGCTAGAATACGCTCCAACTTAGAGTGAAATATGCTACAGATACAATTTATTAGTACATTACAATCTTTACAAAGTTGTGGAAAAAACACATACTATCCAAGCAAGAGCTAMTTTGCTGTCTTCAGTGGAATTATGMCAAAAGAAAGCATGTCTTAAATAGCATCTTAAGTAGTCATGGTACAGCACAATGCAAATGCAAGCTAGTTAGTACGCMTGGTTGTCTTAGAACAGGTATAAATACATTTCCATTTATAAATGGGAAWCGTAGGGCAAATGTGTTGAATGACTTGATGAAGGCACAATGAAGATAAGGGCAGAGCATCTAATTCCCAGCCATGTCTCCAACAGCCAGCAGCACCTTTACTCCTCCAAAAAGGGAGGATGAATATGCAGAATGGCTGGAGCCTCATGCGTTTCCTTTGGACAACAAGCAGTAAAAGCAGGGGCAGTGTTCAGGATAGCCCTGCCYGAGGTGTCATTTCCTCTGCTGGGTGGAGGGGAATGCAGCAAGAGCTGGGGGACGCTTCCTGGAGAGGCTGCTGTTATCCTGTCTCTGCCAGGGGACGCAACCTGCTGAGTTTGTCACCGTATCTATGCACTAAACTCTTCTCCCTTCAAATTCAAATTCTCCCTTCTCCTTCCCAGGAAATCAAGACACTTGCACGAATATAGGAGAAAAACGTGGTCGGCAGATCACACTTGAACAACTGAGGAGGGCTGCACCCCTCGCTGTTTGTGACTGCTCCCACAACTCACTGCACGAAGTGCCAGTGGCCAGGAGGGGAGCATGATAAGGAAACCTAGCAAGAACAACAGCCTATCACTGCAAATACTAGGCTAGCTACCTCTAACACGGCTAACTGTCCTGTGGATCTGGAATAYCTCCTTCCAAACCTCAGCCGCAAAGCCTGACAACATATGAACACATTTGTTAAAAAAGCCATCAATAGGCGTGCAAAGATCCACAGATGTAAACCAAGGACATCAAATAATTAGCACTAGAAATAACTGTAACTGCTATTTGTATCATTAGATAACTACAAGGAATTATGCCCTGTTAATAGAGTCATACTTCTGTTCGCATTTTGCAACTTATGAAAAACTCTATGAACAAAGAATATTGAGAACACAGTCAAAATTAGAAAATAAGCATGAGATGATCCACAGAAAAACAAGCAGCCATTATTATGCAGACTAATAACAGCTCTTCATCTAGAGACAGAATCAGTGATTTCTTGATGTAGTGACAAATTATGCTCATTTACTTATAAAGCCAAATAAGATATAAAAAAAATTAGTAGCATACTGAAAATAAACAATATTTGATCCTGGAGAGTAAAATGTCATTAGGAACTTTCTAAACCATTAAAAAAAAGAAAGAGACGTAGACAAAAATCCCATTTTAACTAAAATACCTGATTTTGAAAATGGTATTTCAAATGGTTTTTAAAAACAGCAGAAAATACCCCTCAAACCCAAGAGGCTTCATTTAAAAATGTTGCTGCCCTTCATTCTAGGAAATAGATGTGGACCAGATGAGTTTTTTTCAGTCCCCTGTTCTCACTACCAGTCCCCATGACTTGGAGTAGACGAGTTCTCAGCACAAATCAGAGCAGCTTCACGGCTCTTCCAGCATTCAGGCACTGGTGGAAGCCCCCAAAGGCTGCTGTCATCACTGCCAGGAACCAACGGTGCTCTGACCCTGGTTTTCTCCTGCCCTTCTCCTGCTCCCCGCCCATCTCTCCTGGCATCTCCTTCCTTCAGCAGGTCACGCAGGCAATCAGCAGTTTCTGCTGAATGTTTCTACGTCAATACTAGGACTTTTATGTAGCACTGACTCTAGTCTGCCTTAGCTTCCCCGTGAGCCCCTCTCTTTCCTCTTTCAAATGTTCCCTGAAAGGCTGAAATGAGGCCACAGACTGGAGGAAAGGGGACATGGCACCGCTGTCTGCTGCTGAGAGAGGCACGACTGTACACATCCTCTGTCTGCACACTCAAATCTGCCAGCCAAAGCATCTTCACAGAGCATCCATTTCCCCCCAGAGACCTATAACAGAGAAGATGAAGCTTCACAAAAGCAGCCCTTGAACACCCTTGTCTACAAGTCCAATACAGAAAATTAAAAAACAAGAGGCTACGAAAACTCTGATTGAAGCCACACACTACATTACTGGTAACTCCACCCTGTTTGTTACTTAGGATAGAATCGAYGACTGAAAGCGTAAAGAGCTAGAAAACAACACAAACCATTTGGTTCAGTTTTGGGCATTGCTGCTGTATATGTTCCAGTTCAAGCGACCCCAAACAACTGGGCAAGAAGCAGGTTCAAAGCAGCAATCCTGGAACTTTTTGTAACTGCTTCAGGAGATTTTTGCTTTTCTTACTCAGAGATAACTTCCCCAGAGGTGCAAAAACACCAACTGCCTTTGTCACTCTGTGTAGGGGGGATTAAGAATAACTTAAAAGAACAGTGAATGAAAATAKGAGAAAAGAAAGAAAATGTGAAAATGAATGGAAATGAAACAAAAGGACAAATAAGCCAGATCTCAGGCACAGCATCACTGACATGTTGGCAAAACTTCCAGAAATTGCTGAACACCCCTCTGTGCCACTGGATTTTTACGGGAACTGAAGTTTTGTAAATCTCTACAATATGTGCCATAAGTCATCTCTTTTCCAAGTTGACTGAGCCCTGATTTAACCAGTTGCTCCTCATATGGAAGCCATTCCATAGCTTTGAACATGCTTTTCCATATAGGGGATGGATCGCTTTGATTAATAGTGGCACATTTGCCATAACTTTAGGTATCTGCAACCATCTTAAAGACAAACTTCCTAGGGAAGAACAAGTCTTCAATCATTATCCTTAATGCAAATTCTAGGGACAAGTCTGAATTATCATCTTTGCCTCTTTATGCTAGCATAACAGGGATGACTGATGCCACAACTTTCTGTACCTTCTGCAAAGGTGGCAGTCTAGCTTTCACACAGAATTAGCCCATATTTGCTTTTAACTGATGACAACAAAATCATTCAGAAAAACGAAAAAAAAAAAAAAAAAAAAAAAGAGTTGATACATTCTTTTTTTCTCATTTGTTGCTGCAAGCATCCAGTTCAAGTAATCCCTCCCTGTATTCCTTCCCATCTCTAGGAAAAACATACACTCTTGGGTCCAGCAACAATATCACATCTGGCCTACCAAGGAACCTTACTAAGAGCAAGCCCCACGCGTGTGGGAGGCACAACAGGCAAGACCCCAACAGCCACAGGCTGCGCAGTATGCAAAGGCAGGCCTCCGCTATGCATACTGGGTTGTGCTATGTTGTGCCTCAACAGCTCACTGCATTGCTGTGGCCTCAAACACTTTCCAACCCACCAGCTATCCTGTACAGCTTAAGTGACAGCTAGTGTATCACTGACTTTTCCTAGTAGGTCTCCTGAAGACTGGACAGAAGGTGAAAAATCTCCTCTTAGAGCAGTATGACAAYACTGCCATGTGGGAAGCTTTCCACTCAGATCCTGCACTGGTGACAGACTCCTCCCCATGGCATCTCTAGAGCAGGACTGGCTTGGTAAAGGGAGGCAAAGATGAAGCTGAAACTGGGAACTCAAGGTCCTTAGTCCCCTAAAGGAGCGAAACTAAGGAAGAGCTCTGAGGAGCCAGTTATGAGCCRCCATGCCAACACTGCAAACACACAGTGCCGAGAGTCTTCCAGGTCTGAGGGGAATAGGAAATCAGTCACCCTCTGCATGCCGAAGGAAAGAAGACAAGAGGAAGGAAAGGAGGGAGAAACATGTAAGCAATTGCTTCTCTTTGAAATTTCATCCATCTCAATTCCAGATTTCTCCATTGCCCCCAGCCCTGTCAAGGCCATAAACCAGTTACAGGGGAACATGAATAGCCTCTGTTCATGGTCTGCAAAGGATGGAAAGACCTGAATGCACACAGCTGCTTGAATTAAATAAATGGAAATCAAGCAAACACCTCAAAACAGAAAGGGATGTGGTTTACTTCATTTTACCTCAGATATAAACAGGAATATAAAGTCTATCTTGCTTTTTCTGGATTGATCTTTGTTTCCTTGAGAGCCTTATCACAGAAACTTTCCATCCTTAGGGAAGGGTAGAATGGGTTTTTGTACCTTCATTTTTTTAGGTGGTATTGCTAAAAGCCACTTAAAACGGGATCTGTCCCACATACTGAAATCAGAGAGGTAAAAACTAGTAAAAATAAGACAAGAATCAGGGTAAAAATATACTCTTCAGACTGAATAAAATGCACCTCCTTTCTTAAAAAATCAAGCTTTGCTTCATTAGTCTCTCTAACATGACTAGTTTTCAATTCTCCAGCTGTCCATACAATCCCTTAGGGTAACAACACTTAAAATGTCTAATGTAAAAAGAAAAAAAAACAAGTAGAAAATAAATGTTAGGTCTTTCTAGCGTTATGAACAGGCATAAACTTAACTAAAATCGGATTTAGAATTGATATAGCAAAATTGCCTGTATCAATGCAAACCAGGTTAATATCATTTTTAGGAACATAACTTAAGAGAATGTAAGAGCTCCTAGAGCGAAATAAAACTTCCAGGTCCTTTCCATACATCACAGAAAATGTCTGGCAAACAACAAGTTCCATTTTTAACTGTGGCACCAGGGTTTTCTAAAGGCAAAGTTCAGTAACATTTTGGTTTACCTTATAAGACAGACAGAATAATAGGAACAGAGACATACTTGAGGACAAGCCATCTAAAAATGCCTTTTTTTTTTTTACTTTAAGAGTCTATTATTAAGAGTCTCTTATTATTTTTTCCTTCTTTTGGGGGGCTTTGTTCACCTTCAACCGAGCTATCTTGGTGTCACTAACATTTCTCAGACTGATTTAACTGAGAGCTCTGTAGGCTAGTGTAGGGCTGCTTTAATGCTGTCTGCTTCTAGACAGTCTAGGTAATTAACCAACCTGAGCAGTGCTTGACATAGCAAAAGAAGGTATGGCAACAGCTAAAATTCTCTATTAATGCCATGCCTACTGAGCTCCCTCTATGCCTGTCTTTAGCAGTATAGAGGTGAACTACACTTATTAATTCATAGATTCCACTTTTCTGCATTTTATTCTGAAAATTCTGCATTTTATTCTAGAAAAGATCAGTTCTGACCCCATGGAATAGGTGGATGTTATTCTCCGTAACGGCAACACCACACTCTTCTACAGTGGCTGTAGCGTATCAATGTAAATATCAGCTGAGAGAGGGCCAAAGTGTCCAAAGTCACAAAGAYGATCGATCGCAGAGCTCGGAGCACAGCCCTTGTTGCCTGACTGCCCCATGCTCTAGTCTGTAAGTCACATATTCTGTCTCCGCTAAAGCCCAGCGCAGACCAATCCTATTTACTAATAACTTACAAYGTGGAATAAGGAATATTTTCTGATACATTAGTTTGAACATTTACTTTGTGTAACTTCCAAGAAATACCTAATAAGGTTCCTGAGAAAAACTCAGCCCAATCATGTATCACAACAGAGCCTGTTTCTTATGCGAAGTAGAGTAATGAAGCAGACCAAGGGGCAGAGGAGAGTTGCCACAAATCACCTAACGATCACTGAGATAATACGCATCTTCTAATGTCTACATATATAGCTATAAGTAAGATATTGTTTCTAGAAGCTGATAAGCCAAACTGAGAAAGGGAGGGGAGAGAAAGAGAGGGAAGAGAAAGAAGGGGGGAGAAAGGGAGAGAGAAAGGGAGAGAGAGAAAGCCTGAAACCTGGAGAGCAGTTATTCCGGCAGGAGAGCCAAACAAACAAGCGCCACATCAGGATGAGGGTCAAGGGTAACCTTGTGGCAAAAGAGCTAATAGGAGCCTGGGATTTATAAACAGGAAATAGTAAGCAGAAGCAAAGAGTATCTGAGAGGAGCATAAGAATAATGCAACTGTTCACAAGCAGCAGAGAAAACATCTTCTGGAGACCTGAAGAATGCTGACAGTTGAGTTTATTGAAAACAGGACCAAAAGGTGACTTGACTACAGTGTATATATGCTCTCACTGAGAAAAAATAAAGTTTAATAAGATAGCATTTGTCTACTTGAAAAAAAGACCTAACACAAATCAATAGCTGGAGTCTTAAGGTAGACTTTTCAAATTAGAAATAAAGCACAARTTTTTGAATTGTCAAGGGGATTAAACAGGGGAACAGATGACTGCRGTCAGTGATAGGTTCTCCATCCCTTAATGCCTAACTTTAGGCATTRAAAGATAGATTTTGTTGTTGTTGTTGGAACATGTGCTTTGAGCTGAATAACCTATTCAAATAGCACAGGAGTGCCTCCTCAGTAAGTTTGCAGATGATACCAAGCTGGGAGGAGTGGCTGACACACCTGAGGGCTGTGCTGCCATTCAGAGAGACCTGGGCAGCCTGGAGAGCTGGGCAGAGAGGAACCTCCTGAGGTTCAACAAGGGCAAGTGCTGAGTCCTGCACCTAGGCAGAAATAACCCTAGGCACCAGCACAGGCTGGGGGCTGATCTGCTGGAGAGCAGCTCCGCAGAGAAGGATGTGGGGGTGCTGGTTGATGACAAGCTGACCATGAGCCAGCAATGTGCCCTTGGGGCCAGGAAGGTCTCCTGGGGTGCATTAGGAAGAGTGTTGCCAGCAGGTCGAGGGAGGTGATCCTGACCCTCTACTCAGCCCTGGGGAGGCTCATCTTGACTACTGCATCCAGTTCTGGGCTCTGCAGTACAAGAGAGATGTGGAGCTACTGGAGAGAGTCCAGCGGAGGGCTACAAAGATGATCAGAGGGCTGGAGCACCTGCCCTATGAGGAACGGCTGCGAGAGCTGGGCCCCTTCAGCCTGGGGAAGAGAAGACTGAAGGGGGATCTTGTCAATGTGTACAAGTACCTGAAGGGAGGGTGTCAAGGGGACGGGGCCAAACTCTTTTCAGTTGTCCCATGGGACAGGACAAGAGGCAATGGGCAGAAATTGAAGCACACGAAGTTCGGCCTGAACGTGAGGGGGAATTTCTTCCCTGTGAGAGTGACAGAGCACTGGACCAGGTTGCCCAGAGAGGTGGTGGAGTCTCCTTCTCTGGAAATCTTCAAGGCCCTCCTGGATGCAACCCTGTCTAACAGGCTCTAGGTGACCCTGCTCGAGCAGGGGGGTTGGACTAGATGATCTCCAGAGGTCCCTTCCAACCTTACTGATTCTATGATTCTATGAAACTGGAAACTTGACTATCTGTGGTAAGTCAGACTAGAAAATCAAAAATCATTCTGCCATTCGTTAAACGTATACTCCAACTTTTCAAAAGCTTTGAAACTTAGAGGTGATAAACTTACCTGGTCTAACTTCAAGCACACTCACCATARTAAGAACAAAGTCTGACAAAACATGGACGTTACTGGTTTTCCTTCCACATGGACGAACAGTCAGATGAGTGTTCAGAAAGGCCATGTGTGCGCATGTGTCTGTTTGCTGTGGGCACTGATATCTGCCATGGCAACTGTAATTCCCTTTTGCATTTGGATTTACTGAAATTTACTGAGTGTTGAAATGGGATTATTTGACAGGAATTAAAGCTCACCAGACATTGTTCAAACCCAACAGCCTCACTAAAGATGCCTTCGTATTTACTGTAGAGCTGCTCCTCTTTGACTTTGGGAGCAAGGCAAGGGAGGCACCACTAGCTGCATGTTACAAAACACCCACGCGGCCTTTCACAAGGTGATGTTCCAATCCAAGCAGAGAGCAGAAATCCTCATTTAAAGCAAGAAACAAAACTAACAAAAACAAACCGAAAAGAGGAAAAACTCCACAAGTGAATTATAGGAAAAGTGTTTTTTCAGGCTTGAACTAGATGAATGAACTGTGTGAACCCAGAAATAGTTGGCAGMGTTAGCTAAACCTCAAGCTCTGCATGATACACCCACTCTTAGCTAAAACTACATATGAAGCCTGAAAATGTTTTGAATATGCARGCCTTCTCACAGAAGAAAAAAGAAAAACAATCCTCACAATATGTGAAAGCCTAAATGCCTTGGAGAAAAATATTTATACTTCTATAGAGGCACAGTTTTCATCTCCTCAGATTTCACATGTAGAAAGTCTTTGGAAAGCTTTCTAATACAATATAAAGAAACAATTAAACTCTGGGAGTTTATGCTTATTATATTTAGGTGGAGCTTGATACACAGCTTCTTTTAAAAATCTTTATACTGCATACCTTGATATGACAGTAATATATATACACCAAAAGTCCATTTGTAATATATGAAAAGCAAATGCCTTACAAACCCTCTTTTCCTACATTACAACCAGCAAGGGAAGGTATGTATTTCCATTTGGAAGTGATGTGCTTTTTCTCTATAAGGCCAGTTCTGCCCTCAATCAAATGAAAGTTAAATCTCGCATTAGCTTAAAATAATGCCAAACTGGGCATCTATTATGTAAGGCCAAACATCCAATTTATGTAGCTTAGATTTAAATCTACAAATGCTTAAGCAAAATCCAGTTTTCTACTGAGATACACAAAAGAGAAGAAAAGGCACCTACCATCACTGAAAAAAAAAGCTGGATGTTTTCATTTACATACTGCTCTTTAGACAACAGGTTTTAGAAGATTGGCTTACAGGCCTTATTTTCTCAGCACAGGATGTGAGCAAATCCCATTGATTTGTACAGAAGTTACAGACATCCTGGAGAAAGGGAATAGGGCCCCAAATGCCCTGGCAGGTGTAAAACCAAAACATTTTCTTAAAATGCTATCTATGTCCCAGTATTTTAAGAGTTGTTTTTGTTAACAAAGCAGAACTGCAGACTTTATGAAATGCCATATTAAACACAATGCCTGAATGAATCCCTGCTAGATACATACTCTGGCTAAAACAACTCTGCAATCTTATTTCAAAGATTTCAAAAAGTTACTTAAAAGGAGTTATAATTAATGAAGAATGTTCCCATTYCAGATAAAGAAATCTCTCTTCATCTGCCCAGTGTATCCTTTTTTCACTGTCAAACACAGGCGGGCATGATGAAGAAAAGCATTATAGCTCCAATGTATCTTTCAGTCATAACGTCTCTGTATTTCTATAAAGATATCATTATTTTTATATCACCATTATCAAATCCTATAAAGATCTATGCTTCATGATTGAACAAGACAAAGGAATTAATCCTCTTCATGCTTATATGCAATGCTTCTTAACCTTTCAAGCATTCTCACTGGAAATACAAACTTAAGAAAACAAATAATTCATTTTGAGAAATACATCTGACTGCTCAAGGATACATACACAACTGAACTTTTCTGTTGGTATATACTACATTAAGAGGAAGAAAATCTTGTGTTTCTTAAAAATGCTATTTATAACATCAGGGCAGTTAGAGAACTCCTTCAGTGAAAATATCAGCAAACTATTTTATTTCAGACATTTCTCTTTGCAAACAGTTTTACTATATTTCTTGTGAAATTATCTTTATACAGAGGCTCTCCAGACTATTACTAAGCAAAGGCTAGAAACAAAATAAATAAAACTCTATTTCTTCCCTGACAAGGAGATAGTCTGGACAAGAAAGTAACGATGTAAAGAAAAGGTAGCACAAAACAAGGAGTGTGCAATGTTTTTCCCACTGAAGYTGTGCCTATATCAGGTGCCAAAGGTCACAGAAAGGAAAACTGAATTCCTGAGAACCCAGATTTCTGAAGGATGGTAATTCTGACAATGCAAGTATATGCATTTATTTTTGTTATGTAAAGTTATTGTACTACATACATATTTAACAATATTGCTACCTTTGTTCCTTAGTGTTTAAATCTCTGTGCCATGGGACAGCCGCACTGTTATCCTACTATTTGTCCTGCTAATAGTTCTGATTTTGCTTAGGTTCAGAACATTTTCATGTAGCACAGCAGTTTGATAATTTTTGTAACTTCTTGGAGGTTTGTGSTATTTAAGGCAGTCCCTGAAAACGCCACTTGCTTACATTAAAGTTGAATCTGAATAAATTCCCTCTCACTTCTCTTTTTGTTTCTGTTCATCAAGTCTTGAAGCAATTCAAGGGCAGTAATTCAGCAAATTCAGCACTATTTAAGACAAGAAATGAAGGAACTTCAGAAATAAGAGAGAGAAATACCAGAGGTTTTGAAAGAATTTAGGCAAGAAGCAACATACTTTATGTGAAGCTACAATTTAAATAAAGTTTCCCCCAGAAGGTGAGTCTGGCAATCTCAGAGGTTGGTACATTAAAAGTCAACAAACACAGACCTTCTATTCCAAAAATACCTTCAAACATTTAGACCTGGACAGCCACTTCCAGAAACCAGAAGTACAAAAAAAAGACTGGAAATAGAATGAAATAATCTCTCATCCAGACTTGTTGCTTTCAATGTTCTTCCAAAACAGAGTCAAGATAACAACAAAATATATTGACCAAGACTTCAGATTTGTYAGCGAATCCTTTTAGATGTTTGTTTCTCCCTACTGATGAACTACTGTTTTGCTATATGAAGCACTGCCAGGTTACTGACAACACATAAGATGGAGTCCCATGTGTAGGATGCAGCAGCTTCTCAAAGAATTTGTTCTATTTGCAAACAAAACAAAGCAAAATGCACCAATTTACTAAAGACAGGCCTTTTAAAATCTTGCTCTGCTGCAGAAGATGTTTATGCCTGTACAGAACGAGTACCAGTAAGTAAGAACACTCATTTTAATAAAGATACGGATCAAACTTTTGTGCCCTATAAGAACAAAGAAGTTAGTTTCTCCTGCCTTGAAGTAAAGAGATGTCCCAGATGACTTTTTGAGGTCCCTTCTAATGCTATTTTTATATCATTCTCTCAGTTACTAGTTTGCAGCACTTACAGGCATCATGGTAGCTCCTAAAAATATTTAGTGGATATGCACTTGCCAAAAAAAGGATGGGAAAAACAATCTAAATAATGTATTTTTCCTTAGACATTTCTGTAGATCAGAATTTTTTGTGAGTTTCATCTCACAATCTGAGTATGGTGATTTAACCCTTAGAGGAAAAACAAAAAACGCAAATCCGTCAAACTTAATACTCTAAATACGGGATGCCTCAATTTGGCTGAGTCAGGGCCCAGGGACTGAAATAAAAGGGYGCTTAGGTGTGCTCCCATTAAAATCAACGAGTGGTCTGATGTAAAATCATGAGATTGAATTAATGTCACCTCAGTTTGTTTGAATAAAATCTGTGGGACATTGAGGAACTCATTTCCCTGCATACCAAAGGCTGGCCATAACTACCAGGCTGTTCATCTAAGTAAAAACTTATTTGAAAAGTAGTTAGAGAAAGCTCTTTGGGAAGAATGACCACATTAGACAACAACCTATTTGTTTTCAAGGAGTGAGAAAAAGACTGAGAGTGGAATATTTTTTTATTATCCTTAATCAAAGGTCAGAGCAGAAGTGTGYGTTGTTAAAAAGACACACGTTGTCAAGGATCCAAAGGGAGGTCACTCGGCAATTATCTCAGTCAGCCACACTGACCTAGAGGTTTGAAATCTATGTCAGTCCCTTATTTTTTCATTCCTAGCAYGTGTGAAGGTTCACAGCTGTCCAGAAACAGAGACAAAACTGCATGCAAAATTTTAAGGTACCCTTTAGTTCACTTTAATAGGAATTTCTTCAGACATTCTTCTAATAGAGAAAACTGTGGGCCGCTTCTAAATCCGTTCTTCTGTATCTGTCAGACTTCACAGTAGTTCTCTCAAACAGACAAATGAAAGCTGACTTTCACCTACCCCACGAAACTGGACAGAGCAGTGAACCTGGGGCCAACCAAGTCATGCTTCTGACTGGAAGTTGTGCAAGTGTGCAGGAGCCGCCATCTAATGCTTGACTGACTGGTCAAGTACATTAGGGCCATCTAAGAAAGAAAGCAGTTCAGCTACCACATTAAAGCTCTGCCTCTAGTAGGTTTTGCTGGGATTATTTCCATCTCAGATTTGGTTGTGGAGAAAAAAACATCTGGGCCAAATGATGCAAAGTAATTTCCATGGATCACTTTAGATTAGTATCTCTTTAACTTGGAACAAAGTTTGGTTCACTGGAGCTTTGATTACAGCAAAGTAAACTTTTTTGAGTTCTCCATTTCGTCAAGATTTTGGGAATAAACTACCGCAAATGCAATTGGACTTCTCATACTGCTATTAAGTGGGAGTCTACAATGGTGGTTGAAACTAAGCCGTATGTTACCAGGCAGTAGGTAATGGTTTCTGCAATTACTAATACATAATACTCAGCCGGAATGAAATAAGTTAAGACATTCAGTTTTGAAATTTTTATACCACTACTAATGATGAGGAAAGCAGTCTTCCCAGGAGGTTCAAAGGTTTGATAAAGTTCTCTTGCGTTTTAGGAATAGAAGACTGTTGCATTATGCTAACATGGATGGCCACTGACGCATTACCAATTCCCTACATTGTTTCTCACTCAAATACACTTCAGCGTTAAATACAGATAGTGTTCTTTACTCGCCTGGAAATATCTGTACGTATTAACAAGACGTCTAGATCACAGTGAGTGCTGCCCTTTCAAATCTCCTTGTTTATTAAACTGCTCAGTAGTTCATGTATGTTATATGTTACACAAACTCTTTCTGGGGAATTTTGTCTTGAATTATACATGCCTTGCAGCATTTCTGTCACTAACAGAATGCTTTCTACATCTTTCAGCAGTACTTTAATTCAGTAACTCCCTAGACTCAACTTGCTTACATTAAAAAGTATAATTTCTACTCTTGCTCCCCTAAATTTTCCTTATTTTTAGAAAGAAACAGTTGGAAATCAAATTGTAGCTGTAAAAAGTCACCACTTCAAAAAATATTTAAGTAAACAATAAGTATTTACACACTATATAATATGCAGATATTTCATCTTCAAAATGTTTTTGCATGACATATAGTATTCACCAAATCTCCGATGGCAGAATCTCAGGGGCTTTACTGGAGTTACACAAGTCCTATCTGAAGGGGTTAGACAAACTGACCCATGAAAGGCACAAACCTGGAAATGCAAAGCAAGAGGACTTTTATAGCCTGATGTCCTCACCTGTCTTGATCTGGAGATATATATATATATATTTTTGTGAGACTGGGCCAAGGTAGGCTGGGCTTCAAAGTGAAACAAAGTTGCTGCCTGAAACCCATGGGCCCAAGGGGGTGCTTTCACTTGGGCGAGATTGCAGAACAGTCTGTTGCAGGGGCAAGGGCCAGGGCCAGGGCCAAGGCCAAGGTCAGGGCTGTGGCTAAGCTGGCGCTGCACAAAGTTTCCCTCCAACGCCGCACCCTTCAGCATGACAGATGTCGACTTGGAAAGAGACTGAATGAATACGATAGTCAAAGAAGTCAGTGTCTCAAAGGGACTCTTGCCTGATTACAGCAGCCCCCAGATTATTCACAGCCCTGGAAAATCCCTGTAGTCATCACACTCATATGTGAACAATACGCCCTCTCTTTCCCCACCAGAATCACGGCCTCTCACAGCGTTTTGTACCACTCAGCCGGTTTAAAAGGCCATGTGGCATCTGCCAATCTCTTGCCTTCAGCATCTTTTAAATAACACGGTAAGATGTACGCAACTTGCATACTCAGTCTGGGCAGAAAAATCCAGATACCAGTAACATAGTCATATAAGACAGTCCACTTCTATATAGCAGTTAGGACAAGTTTAGCAGGCCCAGCTAAGCAAACACAACGTACCTGAGTAAGATACACATACTATGACCCTGTGACTCCACACTGGGGTTTCCTGTTACCCTCGCAAGACTGGCTGGCCCCTGGCTTGTCCCCTCTGTTGTCATTAGTTTAATACTGTTTGTACCAGCTGAAACCTTGTCTTTGTGATGTCAAAAGATGTACTTACATTTTCCAGAATTATATTTCACATTAATTTGTGTGTTAGAGTGTAAGGTATATGCGGTTTTAACGCTTACTGTCAAGCTCTGATTATCACTCAGCTTCCTCATAACACTTAATGCAACCTGTGAGAACTACACATTTTCTTAATTTTGTTAGACTTTATCTCCTGAATAAAGTTRCTAAATGTGAAATAACACAATTTCTTTTACCCTAGTGTAGAGGCTTTGTGAAAACCAGAGCTGCATGCAGTCTGTATTCACCCTGTACTAATACACTGCAGTAATCTATATAGACAAAGCACTCTGGTCCACAYCAGGGTGCCCTTGTGAAGCGCTCCTCAGCTGCGACAGTAATATGGATAAGAAACAGCAAAGCCTCTGAGCAGCACGCACAAGACAGATTGATTCACTCTAATTAGACTTAGGTCTTCCCTGCATCCCTTTATGCCATGAAAAGAACGACGACTACAAGATACTTCACTATACAAACATTATGCAAAGTATTAAGCACTACGTAAACTGTTATTCAAGAGTCATATAAAGATCTAGAGACTAGTGGATTTAACTAGAGAAYACTACTATAAACACTGACAAAACAAAACATGCCCTTCCATCTCCCTTCTACTTTAAGGGGAAGTAAGATGTAATGGGCTTGCTACATTGTTTGACTATGCATGGTTACATACACTGAGAAATAATATTTATCTAAAAAGGAACAAGGTTAAGAGTAACTTAGATCAGTTCCAGTTTACTTCAGAACTATTCTGCATATGCTGAATAGGAAAAAAAAAAAAAAAAAAAGAGGGAGGGTGATGAAAAAAATGGAATTGTGAATTAAATCACAAAGGTTTTGGTTAGTATTGAAAAAATGATGCAAAAAGGTGATGACGTATATAAGCTCGTCTAGGTAGGCTGATGGTGATAAACTATGGCTCTATTTTTTTCCAAGAGGGAAACTGAGGACAAAGGCTAATGTGATGAATGTGTTGGCTGTTAATGTCACGTTCCATAGGCTACAGCCTGTGATTTAATCCTACAAATCACTAAAAGGAAAATGTTTGGTTGAAACAGCTTGCTTTCAAACATGCTTCCCCCCCCCCCCCCCC
>NW_028186512.1:4131917-4183404 GCF_003343005.1 Rhea americana | reverse complement strand
ACATCAACAAAACAGATTAACTGTTAGGTAATCTGATTTAGAAGGGGAGTTGGGGGGGGGGGGAAGGCTACCACCAGCCACACCACACACTGCTAAAAGCACTTGGCATGAAGAGTCACGAATATAAGGCTGTACAGTCTGGTCCTTATTGTCTGTACCAAGTTTGGAAGCATTGCTCTTCCAGCCAAAAAAGGCAAAAGGATTTCATATGGTAACAGTCAGCTCTTAGCCTGAAATGCTCACATAGTACATGAATGCTGCTGTCTGATTTGAGAGACTATTCCAGATCTGTAAGCATCACATGTTAAAAAAACCAGCCCTATATTTTTTTAATTTGTCTTTACTTTTAAATGTACAAAATAACTGTTCGCACGCTTTTTAAATTCTGAAGAAGTGATTCACACCTCAGTATGTCTTCCTTCTTATTTTACTATTGGTAGCTCTACATTAGTTAGGCTTATTCTCTATGCTCATAGTGATCCTTTTCAATTGCTTTCATTTCTTGGTGTCAAGTCAATGTAAACAGCTGTTGCTGAATTACAGATCTGCCTTTCTCTACCCAAAGAAGTGATTTAAATCATAAAGCACCTTCCAGGAAAGAATCAGGCAATGGAACACAGCAGCTGCTGCTTTTCCAGAATAGCTGGACAGCAGCAACCTGAAAACATCACAGCATTACATCAGCTTTGCAAAATTAGGACCTTGAGTTTCCCTTTTTTCCTCCTTAATTTATCCCTTCACAAATCTGTACAGGTGCTAAGAATCTTAATTTGTTTTGTCCAGGATTCAGAAACAAATCATAATTTTATGTGACTGTAAGTATTTCATAAGTATCATAGAGTAAGGTAATGCTGGCTAATCAATTATGTTCCTAAGCACACAAGGGAAAGGGGAGGTACACTAAGGTACTTTGGAGTACCTGATTACAAAAATCACACCCTAGACTAATTCATACCACATTTTTAGGCTAGAGGAAGATGTATAAAGAGATTTATAAAGCCATCATAGAAATATTTAAGTGAAATTTTCACCCTGTTAATTTTTATTTTAATCACTTGTTTATCATTATCTTACACTGATTACAAGGTCAACTACTTTTAGCACACCAAATGCTCAGGAGCTGAAAGTCTCTTTAGGTGCAAGCAATTCGCTTCTTGGCTTTCTTTTCTACATTGTTTTGTTTCACTTTTAACTGTCTGGCATATCTGTATAATAATATTAAGCCCAAACATTTTCACAAGACTGCCTTCTTTCTACTTTGCACTTGAGGAAAGCTGTTAGTAAGAGCTTCTGTCCTACTTCAGCTCTGTCCTCGGGGCTCAAGCAGGGATGTTTTCACAACTCTCTATTCTGGGGCTCCAGCTTTAAAAGGCCCCTATGGCGAGCTGCTAATGCCACCAGAAGACCCACTGCCATCCAGCTGACCAGAGCAGCTGCATAGGAGTCTACACTGCAAGCGCAGGAGACACTCAACTCCACCCATACAGCGAYGCTCCAAAACAAATCTGCGTGCTTGCTACATCCAGAGTCTGCTAAAAACCTAGGATGACTGAGGTCTAAATAGCTCCAGCAGGACCGCGCAGGTGAGGGAATTTCACTCTGTAAGCCCAGTCCATCACCTTTGGGATAAAAACAAAGCTTAGCACAGGTAACTCAGCAATCAGCACAGGATATAGGTGTAAGAGCTGCACTGTGTGGGCTTGAAAGGGGTATTTGAGCCCACTCCCTGCAAAAGTCATTGCCAGGCAGGGACTGTGATTTGCAGAGCACCTCCTCCCCATGCTCACTTTCCTGCAGTGGCATTAAATCCATCTAAAACTAGTGAAGCAGCAGACCTTAAATCCTCAGTGCAAACTCTTTTTCTTTTGCCTAGGCTGCAGTGTCGTGTGCTGGAGGGGCTGGAAGGCATCTCAGAAAAGAATCACAGAAATTTGGAAAAACACTTGACTAAGTTGTCTAGCATGGAACAATAAATACAAGAGGAATTTTTAAGAGCAGCCTAAGGAATTGATTTACTGCATATTTAGGGGCACTAGGTTATGGCTGAGTAACAGCATTGACACTCTGTGGTGTACCCAGATGTGTGAAACATAAAATGGAACTGCAGAAAAAAAATGACTGACAGGCTACAGTACAAAACAACAAAACAACATTGGAAAAAACATCATCTCTGTAAWGTAGGTAGGGAAGGGGTAGGGATAGACTGATAGATGTGCATGTGGCGTTCATGCAAGAGTTAGTGCTTGCAATTAGTCAGAGTCTATGACGATTAATCCCAGAAATTCCCTGTTACAAATGGTGTTCAGTCATTTGGCCAGATGTTTCTTACACAGCCTTTAAGAGGAACTGCTGTATGTCTGCATCAAAATATTTGACCGGCTTAGTTGTTCAACAATGGAACTTGATTTAGCCAACAGCTTGTTAATAAAAAGACAAACAAACATACAGCTTCCTAGGGATATTTTGTTTTTTTGCCACACAAAAATTACAGGCAACATTCAATGAAATCACACTGTTTCAGAGAGGGTGTTTTTGTATAAAAGCCATGAATTTATGCTGCCATAAAAAGTCTTGAAATCACAGTAACATTCTCTTCAGCTCTAGCTGAAGTTACAGAAATGGTTTTCTGTCTGATGCTTTAGTGATTTAGAATGGTATTCTTGTGATTATGTCAGCCAACTAAATTATATCAGGTTCTTCCAAAATTACCCCCTCCCCCCTGCACCGTCTGCATTTTTTCTAGCACTGCCAATAATCATTTCAAACAAACAAACAAAAGCCTCAGAAAGTGTAAGCAGAAGTTGTACTAAATGGAAAAATCTCTAACAATGCTTCACAGAGTTCCAAGTCTGAGACACAGTCGTTTCCAATGTTGAAAGGAAAAACAAAACAGATTCCATTCTTCTTGGAACGAAAGTGCATTGACTTCAATGGAAACAGAGTCAAGTTCCACGTGTGCAACTTTTCTTCCATTGCAGTTTAACTAGCAGGAGCCTGGCTGATTTGTACATAAATATGTAATTCGGAGCTTTCAGAAGTTCATAGACTTCTATCATTAACATATAGAACTGATCCTGAACCAAATCCTTGGATCCGAACACAATTCATCTCCAAGGATCAAGTCCGCATCTAAGCAGGAAAGAAAGATAATATCTCAAAGGGCCAAAATTAAAAAAAAAAAAAAAAAAAAAAAAAAAAAAAAAAAAAAAAAAAAAAAAAAAAAGAAGCCCAATCAGTTTTTAAAAGCAAAATAGTTTTTCTTACGGGCAAATATCTTACATTATCCAGATTTTCTTATGTCATTTTAAGTGATGTCTGCAGACCACCAAGATTTTAGCACTGGCATTCTGGTCCAATCTCTTCTTGCTCATGAGAGATTTTTAAGCTAAGTCTAAGATGAGAAATCCCAGATGCACACCTACCATGTCACATACCATGTCTAACCTGGTACTTAAGCATTTTGCAATTTAGGATACACGTGCAAATTGCYGCTGCCAAAATCACAGGTTGCTATTTGACTCCCATGTGGCCTTCAAGGTTTCCTATAGTTGTTGTTCTTCAAAATGTTCACATGCAAACTCTAATACCTCAAATCTGGCTAAGGCACTGCACTTTTTTTTGCTTTGTATGAAGTGATTAAATCAGCCAAAACACCCACAACATAAAATCAGGAATACCACAGGTGGAGAAACTGCCAAACTCCTTTCTTCTAAGCTAAAGAGATTTATTGCATATGATTCTACATTCCTCATATAAAGTCACCCTTCCTTTTAAACACACTGTAAAAATCATTTCACTGCTGAGGCTCCCTCTATGTGGTCAAAGCCAAGGGGAGAGGCAAAACCAAATAACAAAGGAGCAAGTCCCTTTAATGAGGTCTCAAGGAAAGGGTTTACGCATGCCCTCTCAGGGTACTGGTTCAACAGAAAGAATTTGGAAGCAGCCTGCTCAGCTTCTGAACTTAATTTTTTATTTCCTCCTCCTGTCTAAACAGCCTAGCAGGACAAAAAAGGTAATTGGACTGGAGGCAGCTGGAGTGTGGAACGATTTGGACCATACCGTCTTGCATTTTTATCTTGTGCAGGTCCTTTACATAATGTGCTTCAAACAAATAAATGCATGAAGCAGGGGGGAAAAAAAGGAACGGTTTTGCTTGTACACACGCCATATCCACACAGAGCTTGGTGTTACTAAATAAAGTTTTGTTAAAGTCAGAAAATGTGTGAGCAATAGAAAATCTAAGATAGGAAGGGTAGATTTCATGAAAGACTTAGGAGAGATATTCAATGACATTTTTCATGACATCCATGGAAAATATGAAAGGGTCTTCTGTGTTTTACTTTTTGAGGTTTCCTGCAGTGCTGTTCAGGAATCTGGTAATCAGCAGGTACAAAATCCCTTAGAATACTAGAAGCCAAAGTGTATATACTGCAGAGGCATTCCTCCAACTTCTGCTAAGTTGCATTTGATAGATGACCTTGACGTCATGTCAATTTGGCCACTGTCAATAGACCTCTTCTCCTCCAAAACTACGCATGTATTTGGTGTACTTTTCAATTACCACCTTATATTAAAGTAGACAGTTTAATTATCCTGTCTCATAATAAACAGTTTTTATGCAAAAGCTTTTGATGTGGGATGAAAGAATACCAAATGAACCAGCTTCCATTTAAACCATAACACTGAAGCCAAACAGCATAAGGTTGTCATTCAAATTTTGGGTCTAATCCTATCACCTCTGCTGTGCTCTGTGAAGAAATCTGACAAAACGAATAACCATTGAGTGTGAAGCAGGTGGTAAAACATGACACTTTATGACTAATGAGTAAAGAAGTTATTTTAACCTGTGCTTTCAGTCTGCCATGCTATTGTTAACTGAATAGAAGATAGTTTTGTACACACTTATTTTCTTAGCTTTACTACACAAATAGGAGAAATAAGCCTTCCAAAATCCAATAAAACAATGAACGAAGAAAATCTGCACACTTTCCATTTGTCTACCCACTCTCACCTCACCATCCCTTCCTAGCAATAGGTCAATTTTCTCTGTTGGGACAAAGCACAAATCAAACATTTCTGCACCAGCCAAGCCTCTTTGCCATAGTCCATTTGTAAATCAAGGTTCCTTTGCAGGATTACAGCCTACTACATTCATCGAAGACTACGGAAGAAAAAAGAATCAAACATTTTTGGGGTGTTACTGTACTAACAAATTGACAAGTGATCCCTAAGTTAGCTACGGGTACACATGTAGCTAATTACATTAGCATTACATGCCATATTAATTAAAAATAGGTCTATTCAACTAAAGAGCATTTCTCTTGGATGTTTATGCTCATGCTGCATTTAGATACGAGTACCTTTGTTACATCTCATGTCAGAAATTTGATTAGAACTTTTATCACACCATAGTTTTTTGCCCAGAACAATACTTTTCACTCTTACTTAGAAAGTGTCTAGAATCAGAAGTGCAAGCAACTGGTATCAGGTTTGTTTGATCTGAAGAAAAAAACTACACAGACATCGATGAAAAAGTTGCCTCCTGTAGAATGAAACATTGATGCTGTTCTAGAATTTTTTTAAAAAGTAGAATGTTATTTCTCTTCAAAAACTTTTTAACAAAACAGTGTTGGAAATTGAAAAAATGAAACTTGCTATGAAGTGTTTCGCTACTTCCATCCATTTCTCTATCCAAAGCAAACCACACTTGACAGATACCATTGTCTATTAAAAAAAAGTTCCGAACGAAAAATTTTGCCACATTCTAGATTAACAGAACTTTTGTCCATCTTTTCTAAATCATAAGCCTTCAATTTAAAATACAACAGAACTTGAGCTTTTAATATAAGTTTAAATTATGCTTTTTAGAGGGGAGAGTGGGAAGAAACGGGCCTTGATCCAGACAAACATAGAAAACAATTGTGGGAACTGTACTACATTCTAATTATAATGACAACCAACACATTATGAACCACATTAAATACACAAATTAATATTAGTGTTTCATTGTATCAGGCTCCAATGGCAGGAGATAAATCTCCTGAATCTTGAATTTGATATCTAAAGGACTCTGAAAATACTCAACAAACAAAATTCATGAGGTCACTGAAGAGAGGTCAGTAATAGTAAGAAGAGAAATAACTTTCTGTATTATCTACAAACAACTCCTCTACCAATATTTTCACATCTACCACAGCGTGGTTTTTCAGCAGAGAGAAACAAACAAGGCAGTGTAACTTGCAAAAGGATTCAACAGTAACAAGACTCCCACTCACACGCTAGAAATTTTCTTCACTATTACCTTGAATAATAGTTAATGGCCACTCAATTGAAAAGGCCAAATGTATAATTTGTGAGTGGAGAGGATCTCTTTTTTTTATGTTAGGATAAATAAAATTCTCCATGCCTTAATTTTAATTTCGGAGGCACACTGAAAAAGAAGGGTGGTACAAAGGCTAACAACTTCCAAGAGTGTAATATTTGAACCTTGAGACTAGCTCATTTGCAAATATAAAATATCTTTCATATCATCATTTATTTTATTTGTAGCTATGACCTTCCTTCCACAACAGCTCTTTAGACTATCAGAAGTCAGGCTGCCATCAGAAATGGTGTTTTAAATCGGAAAAGAAAAACATTAAAAAATTTTTTTTAGTTTTCCTAATTTTTCCCATTTTAACAAAGTATTAAAAACATGAGGCTTCATATGTGATATAGTCATGCATAAAGTCACCAAACCAACAGACTAACAGACTTCTCCAAATCAAGAAATCCAATTTTTAGAAATTAATGCTGTATTGGAAAGGTTGGTCACAGCAGCACAAAGGAGGTTTCAAGTATGCATAGTCACCGGCATTCTCTCTATTACCAACTATCATAGGTCTCACTGTGCACGCACCACAAAGCCAAGGAATAAGGAAAAAAATGATGACAAATACAAAAATAAATCAGGACAAGAAACAACTATTGGTTGGCAAAATAAAGAAAATAAACAACTTCTTCCCATGGAGCATTGGTCTTTGATATTCAGCACATATTAATATTATATATTATATATTATGCAAAACACTTAAGAGAGAATGCTTATTACCAGTAGCTATGCTTTTGAACTCAATGGCTTATGCATCTAAAATACATCTACAAATCATTCCAGAATCATATATTCTCTATTCAGTAGTGCTTGCTCATAGGATTGGATACATATATCATTTTTAGATATTTCTTAGTGAAAAGCAGTGCAAAATGAAAGTCTTGAGGCATTACAGCTACTCTTCCTGTTCATGCCTTGTCTTCTGAGGGTTTTGAATTAATTTTACGTCATTAATACTCCACTGCAGGAGAAAAAGAAGAAAGGGAAAAGGTACAAGACTTTTTTCCCCGACAAACGGAGTGAGTGAGTTTTCAGAGCAAAAACAACAGCTCTTCTTTCAAAGAACCCACTTCTGCCCCATAATGCAGCAGAACTGTAATAAGATTTTGTGGACAAAATGACTACTTCACACTTAATTTGGCAGTTTCATTTCCTCAATATAAGAAAAAGTACAAAAAAGAAAAACTTCAAAGAAACATATGAAATAGAGGGAAAATGCAAGGGTGACAATACAGTACAGTTACAGCCTTTATTTGTTAGGACTCTGTAGAAGTATAGTTAAACTTTTGACCTGGAATTTTATTGTAGAAAAATAATGAAAAACCTGCATGTATCCAAAAGTYCCATGGATTGGGCTTGATTACCTTCTTACAAGTGTAACTGGAAAACCTGACTCTGATAGGAGGCCTGACTAAGGCTGGAAAACTCAATGAAAATATCTGGCAACTTGGTAGCTTTGTTTTCTCCCTCCTCACTTTTGCATGCTGCCATCTCTCTCGCATGCAAACGTCACCACAAAGTAGGCTGCAAGATAATTCAGGGAAGACTTGCAGACCTCATCTGTTTAGCAGCCTTTCTCAGAAGTGTTGCCTACTAACCCCTTGTTCCGCATGGCTCTACTCTCACTTGGGCTTGCCTAAAAACAATGATGGGACTGAGGGGAAGCCATCCATCTTTCCCCCCAAAACCATCCTCAGATGAAAGATGACCTGAAGGCCAGGCAGCTAGCTGGAAGTACTGAGGGGGTTAGAGGGCACTGCAGGGAGGAGGGAAAAAATTAAGTGATTATGTATGAATTTCAGCTTTCCTTAGAAGATGTTTCTGGAGCTCAGAGCTTTTAATGGCTTTTAAAATGACTACACTTTTAATTCTCACTCTAGGAAGCAACAGAGAAACCCTAAAAGCACTTTTTTCTCTCAGCTTCAGGGTGGTAATGGGGAACTTCACTGATGGAAATTTGAATGCTGAGGGTTGAAAGCACTACATTTTCAAAGAGTTGGAGATCTGAAATGAAGTATTTGAGGATGGAGTATGCGAATGTAGGTAAACGAATATTCTGAAAGGGATACTCAAAATTCATAGCTGAGGAACTGAAATACTCACAGTGGTTAGGTAAAGGAGAAGAACATTAAAAAAAGTAGTTCCTGATTTTTCTCTTTACTTTCTGACATTTCTACAGTCATTCTCAAAGTCTAAGCCATACTACATAATCACATACACACAAATAAGAATTTTACTCAAACACATAAAATTGCATCTCTTAGCTTTTTTTTTTTCTTTGTTTAAAGAAGCCTAACTCTTAACCACATGAGAATCAGAGATCTTAATGTATTTTAAGGAGGATTAATTAGTATCACTACTACTTCTTCTATTTTGGGAGATTTTTCAACGTTCAAAATTCAAAAGATCTGCAAGAGTTTGATCCTCTGCAACACTGATCCTAGTTTCTAAAAAGGTCAAATTTAAGCAGCCTCCCTTAGCAGACTAGAAAAAAAGCTTCCATAAAGCACAGAAGTGGAAGGATCAGAACTAGTTTGAACAGAATAATAAAACGGCTTATTAAAAAAAAAAAAGGCAAAACATCCTCTGTGCAATACTTATGTTTCTTCTGAAAGAAACTGGACAACTGAATGCTTAGCTTCATACTTTCTTCATACTTTCCTACCATTTGTGGTGTTTTTCTTTTGTATGTCTAATTGCGACATGAACTTTTCAGCCATGTCTTTGTTCTGTTTCCTCTTCCAGCTCAGATTAATGCTGGTAAGACTCATGTGAATAAATTCTTAGATGATGAGACAGAAATATACATTACAGGTCTTCTCACCTGACAGCAATAATCATTAGCAAGCAGACAGATGTACTGAAGTTTTCCTAGTCCTAACTTCATTTCCAAACATCCCTTCTTCTGGGCTGTAAATGAGTCTTAATAACTTCACCCTGTCARAGACAGGTGCAGAATTTGTATTTGATAGTTATCTAAACTGTAATATTAGCCAAGAAAAAGAACCAGAACTTTGCACACGGAATGGCCGAGAAGCAGTGGCTCCAGCACAGAGCTCTTCTGCAAGAATTTCTCAAAATGGGGAAGTAAGAATAACCACTAAAAAGGATGTGCATGAATTTAATGTTCACATTTCAAAAAAAAAAAAAAGAAAAAAAACACTACACAAGAGAAGCTAATCAGATCAGTGAAATAACCACAACCATCTAAAGATATTAAAGATTTCCCTCAATATACACCTGGAGCTAACAAAAACTAACAAGATTAGAGGCTCAAACACCAGGCAAAGAGGGTAAGAAATGATGCAGAAAAAGCATGAACATTAAAAGTTAACTCAAAAAGTTAACTCAATTTAAACCATTATTTAAAAAGGATAGATTACTGTATGGTCAACTTCATACTGCTCATTTGCAATTCTATGAAAAAGGATATGGAAAGTACTTAAAAATGAAAGGAAAATAGCATAATGAACGTCAGCGAACACAGGTTTATTTTTCAAAAGTAGTTTTGTTAAGCAGATCTGATATAATTTTTATGATATTACAAGGTGAATAACACAATTGATATACAAATATTAGACATCATTTAATAGGGCTCTTCATTAAGAAACAATGGTACTCAACAAAATCAAAGCAAAGCGGATTTAAAACTAAATCACAGCGCCCTTATATTCCTCAGTAGGCTTGATCTCATTACTTTTATGTTCATTCCTCCTGTCCAGTAAGATGAACCAATCTGACATTGATTTGTGACAAGGAGACTCAGTGCATCTTTTTTTTCCTGCTTAGAGTACTGAATAGGAAAAAGGGTCCAGAGGGGTAGGAAAAAAGGAAAAATACTTTTTGATTTTTTATTTTACATGATCTTCTATTTATAACTGTACAAACACAAGGAAGAGAGAATCTTTTGTCTTGTGCTGGAGAAACAGCAAAAAAACCTGGTCAGATCATATATCCAKATGTTTACAACTAGTAAAATGAGTTCTAAAACTGTGATCTAGATGGAGTAGCAAGATACTCAGAGATTCTTTCTCCAGATTAAAAAAAAAAAAAAATACATTTTTTCCTGTGATCTGTTTACTTTTCTACCATAATCAAAAAATGTACTGACATACTTCTTTATRGATCTTGACTGGGCAAATGATTTGATGTGCTAATTAGCTAATTTTCTTAACTGTAAGAGTTTTAATACAGCACTCTTCTTTATGGTGAAGTTTTTATAATTCCTGTTCAGTGATACCTTTTTAGTACTAGTTTTTGTAACACCTTAGTTTTCAAGTATATGAGYGTATTTGCCATAGAGAACTAGGAAAAAAGAAAAAGGAAGCCTCTAAGGCCTTACACAAACACATGCTGCACTGGCACCAGCCAAACTGATTGATAAGTTTGACAAGAGCTGCTTGTTTGACAAAGAGGCCGATTGCAAGGGGTTGCACCCCACTGGAGACACAGTCAGTCTCTCTTTGAGCGCTCATATTGCCGTTCCTAAGCAAACTCCTCTGCAGCCTATGTTGCGCCTGCTTACCTTGCAGACACACCAACTTGTTACACATACCTGTACTAGATTCGACACTATTCTAAGCATGTACCYTTGGGTTTCAGAGCATGTCCTGCATCATCTGAATGCAAACAGCCAGGCACCAGGGGGCTGCTCACAAAACGGAATGGTGACCACTTCCCTCTTTACGTCCAGATGCTGGAGCAGGAGGAGACACTTCCTAATGCAACAGCCTCATTTGATTAAAGAAAGCATCCTYTTATATTTGTGCAAAAAGCTGTAAAACTTCTAAATGTTATTTTATAATCAGTGCGATAGCTAAAAATACCAAAGAGGTAAATGAGAACGTCACTAAAAAAAAATACCGCTTAAATGATAYGGATTTTCATCAGTCTTCTTTCTTTACAAAGATAAAAATAATAATTCAAATGTATTGACCACATGTTGTTGGCTAAAATCTGAGCTAATTTTGCTCTTGCCAACTCATTCATTAGGAGTAACACTGAGCAATTCACTTGGTAACTTGGAGCCAGCTCTAGGCATAAGCAAAACAGACAGGTGCTTAGGACAGCACTGGGTCAGGGAATTGTGCAGCCAGGTGGGCTACTACCRCTGCTGAGGCAGAGCTCAGAGCACATGGCCTGGCAGCTACCACTGAGGTACAGCAGAGCACCGCACAAGCACTGTCCCCATCCTTGCAGCCCTCCCACAGCTACACACCCACAAAACTCTCTGGAGTTCTCCTCTCTTAGTTTTCACCCACCTTCTCTTTGCTTTGTCTTTTGCCAGCTTGTGGCGCAACAAGACGCACCTTGCTTGCTCTGCTGCCCAGCACTGCCCTGGCTCAGCGCTGCGCTTGCACCTTGGACTCCCCTTGGGCCATCGCTCACCATTCAGTTTCTGGCCCTCGAGCTGACTGGTTCCCAAGTCATTTCATCTACAGACAATTTTTTAAATGCATGAACTTTTTATTTAAATCCATAAACCTATCACTCACTYCTCACAGTAGCTGTTGCAGATACTGCCTCCCCCTACAGCATGCATATGTTAGATTTCTTTCCACTTGATTTTTTCGGTGTGCGTGTGGCCTAGTTAGTGACATTATTGTTAATGACTCTCCAGTCATGACTCTGCCACATGTATTTTCTTTACCTCTATTTTTGGATTCACACTTTCTTGAAAATACCTCATTATGCCAAAACCCATCTACTTCAAAACATTTTTGAACCATCAATTTCATTCATTTTAGTCTTGCACAGTAATGATAAATTTGTGAGTTTGCACATTGCAAACCCTCTGGAGATTAATTTTGTCAAYAAACCTTACCCATGGAACAACAACATTATACACAGAAGATCTTACTGAAAGACAAATCCAGCCTGAACTATTTTTCTGTAGCTGCAGAAGGAAAGCAGTTAATGTGATTTCCATTCTCCCTGTCATGAAACACATGCCAATTTCTAAAAATCAGGCTACTAGATTTCTAAGTTTCTTTAATTATCTGCCTTTTCCTCAGCACCTACATTCTTGACTTGCTTCACTCATACACCATCCCTTATCACATACTGTTGCTGTGCTATCACCACTGCCCAATGCTCCTGTGATTTCTTCCAATAGTCCCGCCACGACTTTCGTCACCAAACTCAACTGCCTAAAGACAGGTGCTGGTGCCATTTTAGACTACCTAGCATATCTGAGAAGTTTGCATAGGCCCAGCACGTATGATGCAGGATCTAAGAGAGACCAGAGCAGCAGTGGGCAGCAAGACACATAACAATGCAAAAAATGGCACTTGAAATTTTGTTTAAAGTGACTGAATCCCACTCTAAAAATTGGATTTTTTGCCCTGGAAAGGAAACACTTAGTCTCCTTAGAAACATGCTTCACAACTGAGGCTGCACATAACCCATGTCTTATGGGTTATATGCCTTTGTAAAGGCTTGTCACCTGATTTTTATAAGATGATCAGTGCCTTTTCAAAACTAACGAATCACATCTTAAGTAAAAGTTCAAATACCAGCTTTGATACATAGGTGGCAAAGCAAAATTTAGCAGAGCAGAAAAGCAAGTCCTTTTGGTTCAGTGACCAGATGCTTCCCTGGGATTTGTCACTGGGATCTCAGTTTTAGTTATGTACTGTACACATGCATAAGTCAGGGATACACAACCTGGATCTTGGGAAACTTTTGGTCTATATCCTTAAGCTAGTTTCCTTCTTGTTTTTTCTAAAGCATGTCAACTGTACGACACTTTTGACTATTTTAAGCTTACCTAATAAAAAGTGACATTTCTAGATCTGAAGTCTCCTAATTATCACTCAATAACATAACAAGTTGGCCAACAAATATACAAGGATCCATGGATAGAATGCTAGGAAACAGGAGTATACTGGTGTTTCTGCTAGTTAATAATTATTGTTCTCTTACAAACTACAGAAAAAAATGCCATCAAAATGTGTATGTTTGTGTTAGAGCCTGGGATTGCAGTGAGGACACACTGCTCATTTAATAGGGGTCTAAGACAGTTCCCTTCAGCAGCAGGTTGCTGCAGTGCTAACATCTGCTGAGACAGCCGCAACCATGAGCACAGAAATACTGCTTTGTGCAAATCTTGTATAAAAAATGTAAAGATGGAAATAGAGGCAGAGGAGGAAGCAGAAATCCTAAAGATCCTCCCATCTCCCTTCCCCTCTAAAAAAGATCGAGTCCCAGAACTTGCAAATTTTCCAACGTTCTTATACGAAGAGTGTGTGGGCATGTGTGTGGAAGTGTGTGTGTGTGCCTGCATGGGGGTGTCTGTGAGTGTGGCTGGGTGAGTGGTGGTGGGGGGAACAAAGTCGCAAGCAAATCACAAAGACACAATGGGAATCCAGATAGCAGAAATCTAAAAGAGAGACCAAGGACAAAGATATCCAATTATCTTCAARTTAAATAGAATAGTAAAATCAGTTTTCAGTCAGATTCATTTTACTGGTCACAGGTAATGTATTATTCAGGCTAGGGCCCYTTTTAATTGTATTTGAAAGCACCAGTACTTTGGCTTGGCACAGCAGCAAAAAGGCCTGATTTTTGCAGTCACACACAGCTACAAACCTCTTTTTTCTGACCTGCATGGACTTCATCAGCACATTAATTTGCCTACGAGATTAGGGCCCAAGTTTATACTTTAGCATGAGATGGTGAGTACAATTACTTTATGAAGTAGGCACAATGAAATACCTGTTATAAAAATAACCAGGAAAACATATGTAAATAAACATAATGACTTCTGCTTGAAAATSAGTGGAGAATCACTGTGTTCACAACATGATTTCAATTTTCTGTTTGTTGATGCTATCACTGCCCTCCTTCCCTGAATGGGAAGTGGCAAATACAGTGGCCCAGAAATCAGTAAGACACAGAGGAAGCTGCATTTCATTTCGAAAAGACTGCTGACATATTTCTCATAGCGCTGTCTAAGCATATCTAAAGCTTACATATTGAACAGGAGACCAAACTTGGGGACTGAGACCTACCTCATTAGTGGATCTATCCATTAAACAACAGAAAAAGCAGCCACATAGACAGACAAGTACATCAATTATATAAGTACCCTCCTGGTAGCAGCTCAGCCTCTTCTGCTTCCACTATATTTATCTTCAGTTCCTTTAAACACTTCCTGTATATCTATTTCTTCATGCATTCCTTATATATAATTCTTCTTTGCCTCACATCTGTTAACTTTCACACTCTCTTGCACATGACCTGTTTGTTATTAGAAAAAAAAAAAACCTTACGAAGTGTTTGAAGGAAAAACATCTATTCATGAAAACAGGGAAATTGATGTATGCAAAACAGTATAGTGACAGATACATAAAATTACAGGTATTCATTCTCTCCCTTGTAACTATCTTTGTGTCTAACTTCTAAAGAAGAKAAAGAAAATAGATAATCATTCTGAAGATCATTCCTAACCAGAATAAAAAGGAAATTTGCTCTGCAGTACTTTATAATTTTTAAAAATACAGTTACTAAGCAGCCAGATTTTTCTCATCAAATCCCTTCTTCCGCTAGCTTCACCATGTCAACCACGAACACAGATATCTAAGACTCCAGGCAGAGGGCATGAGTCCTCACTTCTTATAAGAGTCTTTACTTCTCATAAATCTTTTGCTTTTTTGCTTCCTTCTTTTCCAGGCTGGGAAGTGTGAGCCAAAGTTTAATGAAGGTCAGATTCTCTAACTGATCTGGCCCAGCTGTACTAGCAAAACTGGCCTAAGACTCACACTGGGTAGAAATACCATTGGCTCCCATGTCAGATCATTCCTGTACTCCTAYGTGGCATTCAGGAGCAAGGAGGAACATTTTGTGTGTGCTTCCTGTTGGATACAACAACCTCCACAGTGTTCAGATTCAGCTGGTAACTCTCTGCCCCTTCGTTCCCCTTATGCTGCATCTGAGGAGATAACTCTTTCAGTGGATGTTTTTTTAGGTAGTCTTTCCCTGCAACACTTGTTCTGGCACACGCAGCAGTTGGTCCATTCCAGCTCCAGGAAACGAACCAGTAGTTAGGCAAAAATGTGACTGCAGCTGGTAAAGAGTAGCAAACAAAGCAGGCTCATGGCATGCTGCTTGGAAGATAGTTCTCACAGCTTATGCTACTGTCATATTTAGATTAATGATGCATTTTATTTTCTAAAGCAGCTAAAGTCCCTCCCTCCTTCCATCACACAACTCCCTGTCTCCTTCAGGACAATTAAGCTATGGCTCTTCTACAAGCCGATCTAGTCATCTTTTACACTGAATTGGAGGAATTCGATCTGAATATGAATGATACTCTGCCTTTATACCTGACTCATCAATCTTTGCTCATTTAGCAGTATTAAATAATCACTGCTTAGTTTCATCAATTCAGAGTCAACATTCAAACAAAAAGAATGGTTTTATTAGGGAGATGCAACAACATCTTTTCCTGAATACATCTTCAAAGAATTAAAAAACTAGACAGTTAAAATATTTTATCTGTTTTTCAGAAAAAGGGAGTCTGAAAAAGATTGTTTTTAAAAGGTCATTAAAGAAACATTCCAGTAAGCACACTATCTAACCGCTGAGAAGATAGTGACATTCAAATGTTTCCCAACTGCACTGAAGCTATGGTACAGACAGATATAGAGACAAACCACAGCCAGTATTTGAGTGTATTATCCCAGTTCCATGTTATGATATGTTAGGAAATACTCCTGTTAGGAAATATCAAGAACTCTACAGAGGTCTGCAAGCTATCACATGATAGCAGAAGATCAGTATGGGAAATCCTACTTTGCAAGCATTGTYCAAATCAGATTTTTGGACGGCAGATCTGTGCAGCTCTTAAAACTACAGCCTAAAATCTCTTTTTTCCTGTGTGTCTTCCTGAATTACTCTTGTCATGAGCTAAGCAGCACTTAGCCCCTGTCACTGACCTGTATACAGCATATTTCCCAACAATACAAACAATAGAGCAACTTCTTTTTACCTTAAATGTTAAAAAGAGAGAGAGAGAGAGAGAGAGAGAGAGAGAGAAACCCTGTGTTTTTCCTCCTGATGGTCAGTGCTGGCAACTGTACTGGGGAGTGGGTAGACTTCCATCACGTGCACGTGGAGTTGATCATCTTGTCACTGTACATAAGCTTGATGCAAAAGACACAGAAACCCCCCCCCAAACCATAAGACCTACAGTTTTAAATCTGTATCAGTACATCTCAAAATGGACAACATGAGCTACTCTGAATGCAAAGGGTAGTCCTCATTTTCCTGATCGTTGGAGCTCTGTGAGCTATTGATTACAGGCCACTGCCATACTGCTCAAGCTTTACAGCCAAATTACAAGTGCATAATGAACGGGTATCAAGGAGCCATCATTTGATAGGACCACAAATTACCCACCAGTAGCATGCCTTTTGAGATTTTCAGAGAAGAAGTCAAACATCTAGATCCTTTACCTCTATCCTCTGCCTATTTTTCCATCTTAATCCTGTTTGAAAAGATGTTATCAAACCAAATTCCTTATGAATCCAAGACAACTATTGCTGAATAGTAGTAGATTCTGATACATCTTTTGGACAAGTTCTGGTCTCATCTGTGTCCTGTCACTTTAATCATCTTTTCCAGACTCTTCTTTACCATTCTAAAGTATAACACTCTAGGGATTTCAGACTTAGGAGGTTTAAATTTTATCCCACTGAGGCTTGCAATCACTTAGGCACATGTTACTCACATCCTTAGTATGCAACAGAAAGTACTCTGAAAATGGGACAAAGCTATCACATTGGAAACCCTCCAAAACCAGATCAATAAGTATTGGGAAGCTCTTGGTGATCGCTCCACTCTGAAGGGAATGCAGGTCAATTCATTATGATCGTTATGATGTTGCAAGTGTTCCTGGTACCATTCCATGCTAATGAGCCTTGTTACATCTTAAAAAACAACTCTCATAGAAAGGATAGGGTCTGCACATTCCTTGCAACTGCTAATAGCAATTTTGTCAATGTTAATGGTAAAGAAAAGGGACAATCCAAAGACACAGAGTCAGTAACACAGTTATTACAGAAAATTTTCCAATAACATGTACCTAATCATGTTCATTTTCCAACTTTGCATCCTCATTCTCATCATTTAACTGCACCCCTTGGTTGTTTTCARTGTTCTGTGGAGCAGAATCTCATGATTCTGAGTAAACAAAAACAGCTTTTGTCTGTATATCCACACTCTCATTTGTGTCCCCCCCCCCTTTTTTTTTTATCATCTCTGCAATGATAAATGAAGAAAGTGAATTTTCCGTATTTATAGGTATTGRTGTTCACCTCTGAGTAAGCACAAATGAAAATTACTCCATCATTGTAATAACCTCCTTAAATAGGCCCACTATCACTGAGCTCATTATTATAAATAAGTAGTGCAGAGGAAAATATGCTCAGGGATGGGAAAAAAGGAGCCATTGAATCCTAACAGTGCTAAGGACCAGCTAGAAAAGCTTTACGTTTTAAAAACTTCTGTTGCTCAAGGTTTGGTATTATTAAGCTTGAAGTGATGTTTTCAAGGAGAAGGCAGCTTAGGGGTGTGTTGTAGCTTATTTCAGGATCAAAATCATTCTGACTCTCTAAGTAGTCAAAACTCCATGTCCCTAATTGTTCACTGGAGCATTCAGGGAGATAATCACCTTTTCTTTGTTAAAAGTTCTGATTTATGCCAAGAAATGGGCTTCTCAGGATCATGGCTATTTTGGAGTAGATTTATGACTCACTTTTCAAAGGTCCTGAGCAGTCAATGTTTCCACTAAAGGAGGGGAAAAAAAAAAAGAGTTGCAAAATCACTCTTAAAAAAGACCATGCATACAGTCAAGTTAAACCACTGAAGGACATAGCTGTTAACTATTTGAAACTTCTTACATCAAATTAGAGAGAACATAATGATGTAAATCTTCTTACCAGACTAATATAATCTGGAGCAGCTATATGCAACAGAAAAAACTTAGAATGGCTCGATGTAGTTGATGTAAGCAAATGAAGACTTACACCTGTGCCAAAGAACATGCACTTAAAAAGTAAAGGCTTAACAGAGATGCAAATGCCACTACTAATATATTACAGTTTGTCTCGGGCAGCCTACATTAAAGAGAGACCCTGGAGTTTGCGTGTGGGACATCACATAGACTTCTAAAGTCTGTATGAATGATGTAGTAATTCTTTAACACTAATACGATAATCTAGATCTTTAATCTACAGTTTACCACATTTATCTTTTTTTTAGCCAGTGCTGAAAAACACACAAAGAACACTGCCAAACTCTTCAACCTGAGCTTGGCCACAGCAAAAACACACTAACCAGAACGTCCCATAACTAGATTTCTGTTGAATAGGACAGAGTAATTCAAAAAATGGGAGTATTTCTCATGATTCAGTTCAGCACTGAAACAAATAGTATCTATTATTAGCATAAGTAGGTTCAGCCCCAGAAATGTGCCATTCTGACACCTATGGTGCTGCATGCATCTTACAGTGATTCTCCACATCCCCTTTCTAAGCGATCCCTGAAACGCACTGCAGCACTGAAAAGCAAAAGAACAGTTTGTYCACTCTGACTCTCCCATTCTCTGCAAGAAATTCAGGAGTGGGTTCCTGCTTGAAAGGGAATTGATGAGAAATGGCACATACAAAACTCTATCAAATAACAAGAAGAAATATTAACATTTATATCATAAAGCAAAGTATATGATGCAGGGTGGGTTACTTTATYTCTTCTGTAAGACTTCCGAAGCTATCTGCGCTGAGATAACTCACTGTGTTTTAGTTKTTCATAGTACAGTTATTCCTAGTAGGTACATCAGCTTTCTCAACTTGCTGTCTTTGATACATTCTGCATTTAGTCAGCTCTCAATTTAATATTAATTTCTTCTTCAAATAAACCAAGTGTGTTCATTTCTCAACTTGAAAGCCCCAGATGGGGAGTGGAAGGAGGAGGGTGAATCAACAAAAGCTTCTGCCCTCAGCTCCGCCTGCATTTTTCATGATAATTTTTCACTAGATGTGAGTTTAGACTAGATGTAAGCACAACATAGCCAAGTCGGGCATTCAGTTACTATGGGACAAGTTAAACACTCATTTTATGTAAAATGCACCCTGCTTTCAAACATATTTCTCTATCAATATGAAGAATGATGTCATTACCTATTAAAAAAGGTCTCTATGCCTCAAACCCCACTTTAAGGCATAAGGGGATAATTTTGCAGAATCAGAGAATGGCTGAAGTTGGAAGGGACCTCTGGAGATCATTTAGTYCAAACCCCTGCTCAGGCAGGGTCACCTAGACCACGCTGCCCAGGATTTTGTCTAGATGGCTTTTGAACATCTCAGAGAAGATGAGAACCTCTCTGAGCAACCTGCTCCAGTGCTCTGTCACCCTCACAGGAAAGAAGTCTTTCCTCATATTTAAGTGAAACTTCCTGTGTTTCAGTTTGTGCCCACAGCTTCTCATCCTATCTCTGGGACCACTGAGAAGAGTCTGGCCTCATCCTCTTTACATCCTCCCTTTAGATACCTGTACATATTGATAAGATTCCCCCCTAAGTCTTTTCTTCTCCAGGCTGAAAAGTCCCAGCTCTGGCAGTCTTTCCTTATAGGAAAGATGCTCCAGTCCCTTAATCATCTTAGTAGCCCTTTGCTGGTTTTGCAATTTCTCAGAAACACAAGTCGTCATATGTTCCAAATTCTGACTGCACTAATCTGCAGAACTTTATTTTCTATTTCACTCTATCAGTGAGCATTTTCACTAAGTTCCAGCAATCAACTAAAGTAAAGCAATAGGATCTTTTTACATTAAGAAAGTGAGTGCACTGGCATTCAGACAGCAAAGCTTAATCTGGAATTAAAGTCTSTGACTGTGCTTTAAATGCCACTTCTGCTGTTCATTCACATTATTTTCTCTAAAGATTTGTTTTTCCTCTGAAACAAATGTAATGTGATTTTGAATAATCTACCACCATGTCAGTGCTACAGTTAAGTACTCATGCTTTAGGTCAGTTTTTTTGGTGCTGTTGTGTTCCGATCATTCCAAAGCTAACTAGTTAAACTATCCTAAAATAGCACCATCAGAGCTTACAAGGGCAGACGGTCATCCCTGCAATAAAAGGKACTTGTTGAAGAGCATTTTTGATTGCTGCAGAATTCTCAATTTATATTAGACAAGGCACTTATAGTTTGATTTGGAGTCACAGGTGCTCAGCACCTGAAAAAATTTGTTCCAGTTAAGCAAGGGACAAAAAAGAAGATACTGTGTCTTTCATTACCAGATTAAATGGCATTCAGAAATAGATCAACAGTGTTGACAGATTGCTGAATTTCATTTTAGTTCCTGACCAAAATATATCCTGCTGTTATTTTTATCACAGAGCACAGATACAGATTATTTTTTAAGGTCTGAATTTGATGAAATATCTGATAGATTAAAGTATATAAGAGATTATATAAGATAATTGTGTGCTATATTATTTTATAGGTACTATATTTCACATACTTTAAAATGTTAGTGGACCATGAAATAGACATTTATGCAATAAACAATATTGACAATTTTTTTAAACTCTGCAAACTGTAGGCCTTCACAAACCTATGAACAAATTTATAAAAGGCAAGTCCTTAGTAGGTATACCAAGATATGAGATGCACCCACGGGTACTGAGGGAGCTGGCGGATGTTGTTGCCAGGCCGCTCTCCATCATCTTTGAAAGGTCCTGCAGAACTGGAGAGGTGCCTGAGGACTGGAAGAAAGCYAGTGTCACTCCAGTCTTCAAAAAGGGCAAGAAGGAGGACCCAGGCAGCTATAGGCCAGTCAGCCTCACCTCCATCCCTGGTAAGGTGATGGAACAGCTCATCCTGGATGTCACCTCCAAGCATATGGAGGAAAAGAAGGTGATCAGGAGTAGCCAGCATGGATTCAACRAGGGGAAATCCTGCTTAACCAACCTGAGAGCCTTCTGTGATTGACTGACTGGCTGGGTGGATGAGGGGAGAGCCGTGGACGTTGTGTACCTTGACTTCAGCAAGGCTTTCGACAGCCTTTCGATGTCTCCCAAAACATCTTCCTAGAGAAGCTCAGGAAGTGTGGGTTAAACGAATGGACAGTGAGGTGGATTGAGAACTGGCTGAAAGGCAGAGCTCAGAGGGTCGTCATCAGTGGCGTGGAGTCCAGTTGGAGGCCTGTGGCTAGTGGCGTCCCCCAGGGCTCAGGACTGGGTCCCATCCTGTTCAACTTCTTCTTCAATGACCTAGATGAGAGGACAGAGTGCCTCCTCAGCAAGTTTACGGATGATACCAAGCTGGCAGGAATGGCTGAGAYACCTGRGGGCTGTGCTGCCATTCAGRGAGACCTGGRCAGGCTAGGGAGCTGGGCAGAGAGGAACCTCAGGAGGTTCAACAAGGGCAAGTGCAAGTCCTGCTAGTCCATGCACCAGTACAAACTGGGGGCTGACCTKCTGGAGAGCAGCTCCACAGAGAAGGACCTGGGAGTGCTGGTGGATGACAGGTTGACCATGAGCCAGCAATGTGCCCTTGTGGCCAGGAAGGCCAATGGTCTCCTGGGGTGCATTAGGAAGACTGTTGCCAGCAGGTCGAGGGAGGTGATCCTGCCCCTCTACTCAGCTCTGGGGAGGCCTCATCTCAAGTATTGCATCCAGTTCTGGGCTCCCCAGTACAAGAGAGATGTGGAGCTCCT
Source organism: Rhea americana (assembly GCF_003343005.1). NCBI lineage: Eukaryota > Metazoa > Chordata > Aves > Rheiformes > Rheidae > Rhea > Rhea americana. The sequence goes on along the minus strand of NW_028186512.1, from coordinate 4,161,311 downwards.
GGAGAGAGTCCAGCGGAGGGCTACAAAGATGATCAGAGGGCTGGAGCACCTGCCCCATGAGGAACAGCTGCGAGAGCTGGGCCCCTTCAGCCTGGGGAAGAGAAGACTGAGGGGGGATCTTGTCAATGTGTACAAGTACCTGAAGGGAGGGTGGTGTCAAGGGGATGAGGCTGAACTGTTTTCAGTTGTCCCATGNCCTTCTGGAGAGCAGCTCCACAGAGAAGGACCTGGGAGTGCTGGTGGATGACAGGTTGACCATGAGCCAGCAATGTGCCCTTGTGGCCAGGAAGGAAAATGGTCTCCTGGGGTGCATTAGGAAGACTGTTGCCAGCAGGTCGAGGGAGGTGATCCTGACCCTCTACTCAGCCCTGGGGAGGCCTCATCTCAAGTATTGCATCCAGTTCTGGGCTCCCCAGTACAAGAGAGACATGGAGCTCCTGGAGAGAGTCCAGCGGAGGGCTACAAAGATGATCAGAGGGCTGGAGCACCTGCCCCAGGAGGAACGGCTGCGAGAGCTGGGCCTGTTCAGCCTGGGGAAGAGAAGACTGAGGGGGGATCTTGTCAATGTGTACAAGTACCTGAAGGGAGGGTGTCAAGAGGATGGGGCCAAACTCTTTTCAGTTGTCCCATGGGACAGGACAAGAGGCAACGGGCAGAAATTGAAGCACAGGAAGTTCTGTCTGACCGTGAGGGGGAATTTCTTCCCTGTGAGAGTGACGGAGCACTGGACCAGGTTGCCCAGAGAGGTTGTGGAGTCTCCTTCTCTGGAGATCTTCAAGGCCCTCCTGGATGCAACSCTGTCTAACAGGCTCTAGGTGACCCTGCTGAGCAGGGAGGTTGGACTAGATGATCTCCAGAGGTCCCTTCCAACCTTACCTATTCTGTGATTCTATGATTCTATACAGACCCTTCTTAAACAGATTGCTTTCTGTTGCTGTTCAAATAGAAATATATAATAATTCTAACRCTAATAATTCAAACTGCAGTAAGAGACCTCTTAATTCTGGAAGGAATTTTAGAGAAATGCGACACATGAAATTTTGACTAGTGCTTTTCAATAACTCATACATTAAATGTTCTTAATTTACAAGTAAAATTACATTTGTTTATTTTACTAAATGTGAAATATATGAGTCCAGCTTTGTTCTAAGGATGAAGCACTCTTATACCTTCAGTACTCTCTAGTCGCCATATGGGGCCCTAAAGGACAACTGTTTGCCACCACAACGATAGAGACGAGCTGAAGCACAGAGGCAGTAGCAATCAAACGTGTTACTGACAGCCAATTACCAACAGCTAAGCTGACTCTTCAAARTCTTACTGAAAACTACCATAAGCATGAATTAATTTGACTGTATACATGGAATATGTCTTTGGTACTAAAGGTATCACACCAAAGTTACTTTTCAGGATAGAGGCTTCATTTGAAAATAAAAAGGAATAATTTTTCTTCCTGTSTTTACTGTTTCAGACAACAGTCTTTTCACTTAAGGCATTTGTGTGTTTCCAGGACCGATCTGTAGTTTGTAAAATTTATGACTATGAGTAAACTACAGTACATACTTAGATTTTAAATTTGCACAAATTTGAATAGAAAAATTAGTCCATCTTGCTAAAAAGCAATGCAATTTTTAACAAGCAGTGTAGGAAATAAAATCAGGTTGCAAACAGAAATTTAGAATCAACTTTAATGGCAATCCCAAATTATCACAAAAGGGAATTAAAATCTAAATGTTTTATTTTTAATTGAAAATTAAAATTCAAAATTGAATTTTTGAAAATACTTAAATGGTGATTTTAACCTCAATATGCAAAAAAATCCATAACGTCAGGGCAGAGTTTTATTAATTTCAATGTACGAACATTCTCCTGCAAAACAGGTTTGTCAGGATCCATATACAACTTAGGAAAGTTTCCTAACTCTGCTACCAACTATGTCATTTTTTTCAATAAAACTATTGCCTTCAGAAATATAATAAAGTGTCAGATTTTATGCTTACGGTTACCTATTTCAAAATTCATTCATGCTAGTAAGTATTCTATTTTCTCATATATCAGGAAAGTTAAAATAGGGAACATTGCTATTTTTGGTTAGGTAATGAAAACCTCTATTTTTAAAAGCCAAGAGAGCTCTAAATTGGTCAGGTAGGACTTCCACTGATTATCCGTGACAAATCAACTTCTGGACTAAGAATAAGAGTGATAAATGGAAGCTTAAAAGATGCGTTAAAAAAGTTACAAAAAAACAATACAGGRGCATTAATGGAAGTGCCTTGTCTACCCTATTGTACTGATAGTATGATGTTGTAATTAGTACTGCAGTTCAAAGTAACACACAAAGGACTTWCTTACGCCACACGCTGAATTGTCGTTAAAACACACTCACCCAAAGTACAGTAACTGGAACTGAAAGAAATTATAATTGGAATTCTTGTTCATCTAAAATGAAAACCTATTTCACCATATTAAAATTCTGACAGTATGATATTTGCATGTACAGAGAGACTGACAGCTGTAGCATTAGAACATATCTCGTAGCCCTTCATTACTGAAGCATTGTGTGATTATCTTCTTTTCATATTTCACAGAGAATTGCAAACTCATTTTCTTCTTATTAACAAATGTACAATGTTATATTTACAAGAATTACAAAAAAATGAGGAGTCTGTGATTGGCCTACACTGATATTTTGAGTTGGAAAGACAGGAAATACTCTGAATAGGCTGCTGTTTAAGATTCTGCACTGGTGTTACAGAAATGCAGCTTGCAGCATCTTACCCACTGAGGACAATACATGTCTTCTTGAAGTTTCTGGATATGGGGATCTATCAGCACTATGAACCTAAATAAAGGCTTTGGCAGACACTAGATAGGTCCCTGCAATCAGCAGACAAGGCAGAAGAAAAAATACTAAAGACAAGACTCACAATGAAGACAGATGCATTACTTGTGCTGTGCCTTGCTCAGGCTTACGTGACTACCTGAGGAACCTGGTCACAGTGTGAAGCAACAGCACAAAGATGAGGGAAAAGCAGGCTGGCTACGCAGTACTTGTGCTCTCTGGCRCTGCTTGGCTGCTGGAACGGCCCTCTTTGCCTCTCCCCAGCTGGGCTCTCCCCAGCTGGACAAGCCACAAAGTTTGCCTGAAACTACATCAGTATAGCAAAATGAAACTGCTTACTTGTCACGCTTTAGCTAGCACAAATAACAGTAACGCTGAAGATACATGGAATGGGTGCTGGTGTGCGTTACTAAATAGAGCAGCGGAGGCCTGGGGTATGCAGTCTAGCTGCTGCTGTAGATTGCTATCATCTACTGTGTACAATAAACCTGCTGGGCCTCAGTGGCTATAAGCACAACTTTATTTTCTAGATGAGCATACCTTAAGTTGGTTTGTAGGATGAAGCTGAACTGCAGTACATCTTTATGTATTCGTTATATTACTGTTACATCAGCATGTGCTGAACACCTTAATTCTGTATATCTAGAGAAGAGCAGATTTGTTTTTCAGCATATTGATAAAAACAGACATTTAAAATTTCTTGTAGAAAATTACATTTCAAATATTCTATCAGCTGGTTTTTTTTCTATTGAGTGCTATCAAATCAAAATAAGATAATCCTATGTAAGACTGTAAACATGTTTTTTACTAGCTCACAAGCATTCAATGGGGAAAAGGAATATACAGAGGAAATGAAATCAACTTACATAGTTTCATGTCTGATCAAATCAAATCACCATATTATGGTGGCACAGAAGAGATGTTAGGATGTGCCATACTGCACTATGGTTCAATCATAATTCCTATTGTGAAATATATTTCAGACCTTTATTTTCCTTTATAAGGATTTCTGCTGCATCACATTCTTACGTATTTCTTTTCGACTTATTTTTGCTGTTTTCTATTCTTTGGCAGCTCCTGCATTAGTCTTCTGGCTCTCCAAACATCTGTAGCTTTTTGTCATTTCTATTTCTATTTCCTTCTTCTCAGCACTTGTCCTATTTGGAATTCTGAATAGCTCTGTAACACGCACGCCTGCCTTTTCACAAGATCGTTCTCCTGGCAGTAACAGATGAAGCACAATGTTGGCACCAAGCCTCTGATGAGTCAATGAAAATGTGTGAAATGATGGCATAGTACATGTAATTTTGAGACAATGTGCTACACAATAAGGAAAGCTGGAAACTTGTTATTAGCCTCTTTCAAAAAGCTCCTTSTCATAGGTCTTTATACATCAGCGCACTTAACCATATGCCCAGCCTCAGAAACAAGTTGTCTCTCTGACTTCAGATGGGACCATTTCAACATTCAAATCTCACCGTGCTGTAGGTAACCTTGCTGAGGTGAGGTATGTATYGGAATCTATATGAATTGGTGTCTACCTGTATTACTGATTACTTTGAGTTTAAACAAACAAAATAAGTAACTGTGCTAAGTGAGAAACTGCTCTCCTGCAAACAGCTATCAGCACTGCTAGCACTGTACATAATGTCTTTGGTACACATGGCATTTAGAAAACTAATATTGGAAGCAGAAGAGGAATAAGATCAAACAATACTATTTAATAATACTCGCCTCTTGGCTTTTAATGTGGTAACAAATTCTTTTTCTTCTAGATCCAAAAAACAAAAAAATGCATTCTTCTTGCATTAGGATATAATTATAGCAGCTGGAGTATGTGCTTGATARTAAGATTTTACGACAATAGATATTTTTACTATAACTGCTTTCCAGCTGGTGATGAAAAGCCTATATTGATATTAGAGCCTAGTGCCAGCTTTTTAACCCTTTACCCATCCTCACTGACCTAAGAGGCAAGATGCTTTTCTCCTAATCTGTATCTATTCTGTAACATTTTATGTATTAAAAGCAATATTCAATGAAGGCAGCTGTTATTCTCTGTTGTCTACCAGAGACCTTTTAGCAAAGGAAAAAATACCCCTAACACACAAGGATTCCAYGTAAAATGCAGTATAAGCACATATATTAAATATAAAATGTATCCTGGACTCTATGAGAGATCAAAAGCCAAAAAATAATAACCCATGTTTATGTAGTTCCAAAGCCAAGTTCACTGATGCTGTACAGATCTTCTGATCTGCGTGTTACCAATTCAAGTGAGACATGGAAGAATATTAAGCAGCATTTTTAGTTTAAATACCTCCTTTCTAAAATAAAAGAAAACCTTTAATTTGCTGGCAAAGCAGTCAATATCCTCACTATTTAGCTCCTGTTTTCAATCACTGCGATTTCACCTCTCCCAGGCTTGCTAACAAAATTACAGAGAAAATCATAATAATGAATTCATAGTCCATATGTAATAAGAAGTGAGCACAGGACTAAAGATACAGTCTATACAAGGATTTTAGTCATTTAACATACATTTAAAAAAATGCTCAGAATCTTAAGTRAAGATTCTCTTATTCACCAAATCTTATTCAAGTTTTTTTTTTTTTTTTTGCAAGCATTTAACATCAGTTCTGTCAGATTATAAGACAACTCACAAATAGAGATGTTAAGAAAGATAGAGAGAAGTTGTCCACTGCCAAGACAGGGTAGTATAGAGAGAAATTTAATCAGATAACTCATTGCCATTAGCAGGAGATGTGCAGTTGGGTATGCATCTATCAGACTGACTAGCTATATTTCCATAAAACAAGGTCTACCAAGATTTTAATGTTAGACTAAACTATAGCCTCAACTATTCAGGCACATGCAAAACAGAGATCCATCAACTCCAAATTAGGGCTGACCTGAAGTCCAAGTTGCAGGCAGCATTTCAGGGTCCTGATGTGATTTAGAACGTTCAGTCTCAAATACCTAAGTGAACTTCTGGCAGGTCTGAAGAGCAACTGGTGATCTATAGGGTCTGATGAATACAGGATGTTGGAGTGGAAAAACATAATGGTTCCCTGAACTAAAATGAAGACATTTATGTGTATTTGAAAGAAATGCTGGAGAAAACCATATTTCTGATTTTTCACTGAAGCCATACAAGACAGAAGGAAGATGCACACAGAAGGAGTTGCAACACTTGATTTGCGTTGATCAGGAAAAGCTTACCTCAGAAGAACTGCACTTACTGCACAGCTCACTTGTAGCTCCCCTACGTCTGACTGGAAACGTGTAGGACATGACCAGCCATATAGCCAGGTCATATGATGCATGAGCATGACTGCTGCATTTGTACACGCTATGAGGAATTACTACAACCCTCCTAAGAAGCCACAGTCAGATTTATCTGGGATGCATACACAAAATTTTCAGCATAAATAACTGCTCTTCCCTGACTTAAGCTACCCAAGTATGTGTGTTTCTCTCTCCTTTTCTCTGTCCTTCTCCTTTTTAAATGCTTTGGATAGAAAGGAAGATGCTATACATTTAGTTCCACTATATGCCAAAGTATTATGGCTGTTTCAACAAGCTATTGAATTTGTATAAAATTAGAGACCACCCTTAAGAAAAGCACTGATTAAACGTGATTAGGCATGCACACAGCTAAGAAAAGGCATATAAATGCCCAGTAACAGTGCGGTATGTGATGTGACTTGAAACCAGAGTCAGAACAGAGAGGAAAGAGACTGAAAGTAAGGATGAATTGCTGAAGCAATAATGAGGTCATCAAAGATATGATAGATGTTCTAGAGGAAGAGACGGCTCTTCTGGAAACAGTGAGTATCACCCAGCCAGCTAAACTGCAGGGCATGCCAAGATCTGGGGAGAGGGAAGCTGCAGCTGGTGTGATAGAAGCACTGACAGAGAAAACAACATGCACAGCCTGAGGATGTATGGCAGGAAAGGACTATGTCAGCAGTCAGAGGCTGGGAAGCCAGGGCACATGCATTAAACTGTCCCACACCCACATATGACGTGTAGTTATTTACCCGAACTCCAGCACCTTTTTCCTCTGTCTAGCAGGGTGATCAGCTGTTTTTCTGTAGCCTAAACCACTTTAAATGACATTTGAACATAYAGCAGATTTATCTACAGGGCCTTCCTCTAAGCTGGAAGTTGAATCCAGAAACAGGGGAATCCTTTTACGACTGACCTCAGCTTAGGAAACTGCTAAGGGGCTTTCGAGTTTTGCCAGCACAGTACTGTTTTGTTTTATAGACAGTGTAATAATCACAGCTGCACTTGATGCTCAGCTCAAGGTTAATCCATAYGCAGTTCACCATGCATCTTCTTTGGGAACGAAGCCATTTTACAAAGTTCCTGTCCCTCCTCACTACTGGCTGCTTGCTCCTGCCCCAGTATCACTGCTTACCAACTGTTCAGTTGGGCCAGTAYAGCACCGACAGACTGCAGGGAAAATCAGCTCCAATACAAACAACAAGGCTTTATTTTTCGAAGCCCAGCTCATTTTGGAACAGTTAAAAGGACTGAGGACTGCAATATAGAGGTGGGAAACAAGAAGCCTGGAGAAAGACAAGGAAGGAAGTGAGCAAAGAAAGAAAGGGAAAGACTGCTAAGACATCTATACTTCCGAAGAAATTATATTGGGTAATTAACACATATTGTTTCAGGCTGCCCACAGACAATCTGCAAAACACTAGCTACCTAGGATGGTTGTAAACATAGGAAAKTAGACACAGTGCCATGGACAAAAGAGCGAGAAAGGCTTAAGCAGACTTTYGTAAAACTTCTAACAGTCTTAAAAAGAAGTCTGGAAAAAATTAAAAGGACCATTAAATTGATCTTGCAACAGTTTTTCAAAAGACATTTTCCATTTGAACTTTGTCCTCTCAGAACAGTCATAAAAATGCGTTTTCTAAAAATAAAGTTTTAATGCCAAATGTACGGACATTACAGTAAAGACAGAGCCACGACTGTGATTGCTATGACTAAAGAGACAAGATTCTCTTCTCCATTGCTTCCCTGGAACTGTTCATGTCTCTTAAATTAGAACTAGTAGTTTCCATTAGCTTAAAACTGACAGGCAACACCTCAAAGCATCTGGCTGCTAACAGAGACAAGTTATACATGGTGCACAAGGGGTGGCAATAAAACCTGAGATAGGTTTCACTCATGCTACAGAAACATTCATCTTAACAACTTAAAATCCACGTGCAAAACCCTTTTTCTGACCAAGAAGCAGACGTGGAATGTTACTACCCCTACAGTTCCTTCATTTTAATTCTAACTTTGTAACTTACTCTGCAAAAATCATAGAAAATACTGTGTAGTCACTATGCTCAAATAAATCATCACATTTGTATTTCTGAATGTTTCCAAAACTAACGAACTGCACATGGGAAGCATCCTGACATTTAATGCACAGGAAAAACAAAAAAGACTTTTAGCTTGGACTCAAAGTGGGCTTCCACCTGTAAACCTTTCAACACAGCTGCATATATCCTTATATGCATGCAGTCATAGTATCTACTCATGTGATCTTAAAAATAGCCATCTTAGGTGTATTCTTGTGCTCCAGAGAGCCTAGGCAAATATCCTGAGGATATYGGAGATAATAGCATTCAGTAGCTGGAGGCATTTGAAAAAAGGTGCATTATTCAAATCTGATATTTAACAAGAAATCTATTATTTCAGCAGAAGGGGAGAGGCATAGGGATATGCATTTGCTCCAACAGTAGTTTGATGTAAGCACTCCTTACTGGATTATGTTCCCCCTTTGCAGCTACTGCTTTTTGAGATGTAATAAACTATGAGTTGGTACACTGAACATAGTCCTTAGTAGAATTAAAGAACGTACATTAAAAACAATAAACTTTTAAAAACAAAACTAAAAGAATAGCTTACGGAATAAATTGTACTTACACAAATACAATCKGTAACATGAATACAAATGGACTTCAGCTAATTACCGAGGAAAATTTCAGAGAATTGTGCCTACAAGAATAAATACACACCAGTCTTGGTGAGATTTAAGGCATACACAAGAAGCAAGGAGCTATGGAGAAGAGAACGATCTACTACTATTGAAAGGATGGGAGTCTGGAAAGTTGGATTCTGCTGCTGATGCCCTGCAAGATTTGGCTACTCCATGCTTTGTGCCATTTTCTCCATTATTAAAACTTGACATTATTTATCTTTGTAAAGAAAACTACTCCAAAATTTTTAAATGTAATTTTCTGTTTCAAGTTCCATCAATTACAGATCCTTTTTGCGGAGAGACACCAGTGAAAGGGTTTTAAGTATTGTATTAACTAATTATGAACATTATTTTAATTAAGTATTTGTTTTCTGTCTGGATACTTTTCCTACTCTGTGATCTGCAGTGTGAACTGCTGCTCATATGCACAGCCCAGTGAAATTTAAGGAGCGCCATCTGGGTAAAAACATACATTTGATAACTAAAGTTATAAATAGATTCAGCAAGTTCGTTATATGCATRAAGTACTTGCCTGCATGAGTATTGTTAGCATGAGGACCTAAGATTATAAAACTAATCTCTATAGTTTTTCTACAATCAAGCCTGTTTTTTTATCTGAAAAGCTGAACACTTTAACAGAATTTTTAATTTCCTATCTGAGTGTTATTGCAGACTACACATATCCAGATGGAGAACAACAGAGACTACTTTGATTCATTTATAATCAAGCAGTTGGAACAATATAGGAACAACATTTATTTCATTTATTTAATTTTTGTATCTGAAGACTATGAGGAACTCATCTCCACATGGAATTAAGTGCCTCTAGCACTCTAAAATGCTAATAAATAAAAGGCAAATTCTTATCTCTGCTCTGTTTCATCTATGTACATGCAAGCTGCAGGTCCAAACAGCATCCTGAGTTGACTGTATAACACATTTTATTTAAATTTGAAGACCTGAAAGGTTAAGAACTACAGCACTCTGAGACATGATTTTTCTTTCTCCCTCTCCCTTCACTCACTTAAAAAAAATCAGAAAAGGTTAAAGGAAGAGGGATGCCTGAAAAGCGTCATAAATTCAGAGAGCTCTATTACTTTATTTGTATTCATGTTCTGCACAATAGCAGTTATAATGAACCACAAAGTAACTACAAAGAATACTATCACCATCTCACATGGACATGGAAAAGGGCTGTTTATGTCTACATAGATAGGTACTCAATAAGCTAATGTTGGCAAAACATCTGTTTCGGGTATCTACGAACGTGTGTGCGTGAGCGCGTGTGTACGTAAGAACTGTTTCAGATATCTATGTACGTGTGTGTGTGTGTGTGTGTGTGTGTGTGTGTGTGTGTAAGAACACACAGAGAAACACACTATATGTAGAGGCAAAGAATTCTATTTACTCCTAGAAATAATCTGAAGAAAGAAAGAAAGAAAAAGATATTGAGATACCTAAGTACAAGTCACGTGCCTAAGTGGACCCAAAACTGTCTTAAGCAGGCAGAGTCTGTCTTCTGTCCTGTTCTCTTTATAGGAACATGAATACAGACTTTGCTCCTGACTACTCAGTCAGAAATAAATTCCTCTTAGCACCTGCTTCTCAAGCAAATTCATTATACRTCTCTTATGAAATGATCTTTTCAGAGTACGTTGCAAGCACCTCTCTTTCTAAAACAAAGTATTTGTCAGAATTACCTCTCAATATGTGTCCAATTCTGGGCTCCCCAGTACAAGRGAGACCCGGAGCTACTGGACAGAGTCCAGTGTAGGGCTACAAAGATGATTAGGSGACTGAAGCATCTCCCATATGAGGAACGGCTGCGAGAGCTGGGCCTGTTTAGCCTGGAGAAGACTGAGACATTGATCTTATCAATGTCTACAAATACCTTAAGGGAGGGTGCAAAATGGATGGAGCTGGACTCTTTTCWGTTATGCCAAGTGATACGACAAGAGGCAGCAGGCACAAACTGAAACACAGAAAGCTCCACATGAATATGAGAAAAAATTTCCTTCCTGTGAGAGTGACAGAGCACTGGAACAGGTTGCCCAGAGAACTTGTAAAWTCTCCATCTCTGGAGGTATTCAAAACTTGCCTGGACACAATCCTGTGTAACTGGTGACCCTGCTTGGCAGGCGGATTGGACTAGATTGGTCCCTACCAATCTCAACCATTCTGTGTGATTCTGTGAAATATTTGCAGGCTGTAAAAAAATGTACATTTTTTCCCACATTACATTTTGTGCAACTCAGACTGATGTTGTTACATGGTTCATTATATGGTTTCCAAGATTTCTGTGAGATTTAGGTGAACTTTGAGGATGATGAAAACAACTGCACTTAACGTAATGCTGATATCACAGTACATTGCTAATTAGATCCCTTATTTTTAATACTCAAATATCWGCACTGATAAATTACCTGCCGATTATAAGGTTTTTTTTTTTAATGCTGGATACATCTGCAACAGATAAGGTAAGTGCTATATTTCCTATTCAAATCTGATTCTCTGAAAATGTACCAGAGCCAGAAAACTCAGATTAGAATGCTAGATTGACTATGAATTTTGTAACTTTTAAAATGACTTAAAACAAGAAYTTGATATAAAATACTTCAGATCTGAGATGTTCAGAAACCCAGCATTGCATCAAACTTGMCAGATACAGCTGAAGATGTGAAAGGGGTGTGCTTAAGTTATACAGTCAACTCAAAAGCAGGATTTGTTTTAAGTCCATCTCCAATTTAATGGTAATTTCTAGTTATTCTCTGAATATGTAACACAAATGATGTAGCATACTGTTTTGGATGTTTCCATACTATTTTTATTTAAGTTAAATTTATTTGCATTTTTTACATACAGCCTCCCAAAGAGGAATATTAATGGTAAATATTGRAAATTTCACTCGATTGGTAATATTCCTACTGCTCATACATTTCTATGTTCAGATTTCAGCAGAGACGAACTCTTCTTGTACGTGACACAACATTAAAGGAGAGTAATTCTATTTACCTTGGTTCTTATATGATGGCTTATGCTTTCTCTCCATTAGCTTTTATTCCTTGGATGACTCAGTATTTGAGTGTCAGAAGATCAGAACTACCAGCTTAGATGGTAAACTTCAGCTACTTTGTTATTTCTACATTAAATCACCTATCAGGATCTCTCCTTTGATTTTTGATACTTCTATGTAATTGTAACATTTCTGTTAAGCCTAGTTGAACATTTGATATTTCTGTCTGCATTTAGCCTCTTATGCTTAATTTGGATCAAAGAGATGAAAAGGCAGTGTGTCTTTAGGATACAGCGAAGCCTGTGTTAGCTGAGAGGCAGATTCTCTCATTAGCACACATCTCTATTAGCAAAGAGCTACACCGTTACAAGGCATGCTAAAGACTTACAAAGGGGTTAAACAATTACAGATTTCAGAAATGAAAGTRTAGTTAAAAGTAAAAATAAATCATTTGCATTACAAATCACATTTTTCATTACTTTGTCATCAGATCCCCAAAAGAGAGCGATCAGAAATATGGTATAGAGGCCAAATGAGATTAACACAGCAGTTTTGAAAATCCCACAAGCTCTGAAAACTGATCAGCATCACTCAAAACACAATATGCATGCTGGAACAAAAGCACTGAAATTGCCATGCAGTATTTCCTGCATTGTGTTCTTTTCACCTGAAAAGTATTTCCACAAAAATTAAGGAAAAAACAAAACAAAACAAAACAAAAAACCCACACATGAAAAAGTCACTAACCAATCACATATTCCAAGATCTTATAACTACCATTACCCTCTTTTTTGGAACAAATTTATCCTATATTAAATGCCATCTTAATTTGGTCAGATTGGAAACCCCTGATAGGCTTGAGGTGGATAGACTTTGTAACTATTTCTGTGACAACTGTTCACATTTATTTGGCATATAGAAAGATGATATAGAATGTGGATTCCGCTCCTTCACTGGACATTGCAAATACTAATTCTGAGCATTCTCCTAACAGCTATCATTGAAACATTCTTCCTGTGATAAGGCTGTCATCATTGCCATTCCTTCTTAGCATACCAGTTAGTGAAGAAAGGTATGAAAACTATTCCGCTCTTACTCTCCAAATTTAGCTCGGGTTATTTTGCAGCGCATTCAACCAGGGCCTGTTTGAGATTTAGAAGCTCTTATCTGAACTGAGACTTCTGGCAGGCAGCAACATCTCTTGCAGCTGTTATGAGGCTGGCTGCTGCCTGCTCTTGGGGATCAGCTAGCATCTTGCAAACCAAGCTTTGCAGCCTCTTCCTGCAACACAGCCCTGACACAGAAGCACAGCTTGATTCCTTTCATTTCATGCAAAAGCCATACGCCTTGGGAGAATTGCACGCTAACTATATAGCAGATTTCAGAAGATTTTGTTTTGAAGCCCACTGGCAGAAATATACCTAAGATATGACCTACAACCTTAAGCTCTTCAAAAGGTAAGAAAACTAACCTATATCATAGATGTAACAATGGCTACATAATTTATATAATCATTTGGGGCCAAGTGAACCTTCTATTAAATGAGCTGGAGAGGTCATGTAAGTTAACACCTACACTTTTACGGGACTTGCAGGCTGGCAGATAATTCTACTCAATTACAAAATGAGCTAAAYGAAGCCCCTGGTATTGCCTGTTATGCTACTTTAGTTGTATTACTTGAATCTGATGCATGTGTGCAGCTCATACGAAATGCAAAACGTTTACACCCCACTGAGATTACTCGTGAAGTAYAGTGTTATTTCAGTTGGGTCATGATGAACGTGCGCTTTTCTGTACTTGACAAGAATGTATTAAATACTATGGGGGCAGCACAAGATGTATCATAACTTCAGATATTTATTTTCTTGGTTTAACACTCGGCAGAGAAATCCTTAGGAAGTTTTGGCATTGACTTCAGCAGGGTTAGCATTTCAGAATTAGATGTTACAAATTAACGGCACCTGTCTAGCAATGAGCAAACATGGTTTGCTTTTCCTAAAGGAAAGATTTGGGTGTTGGAGTTTTCCTGGATTGTTGCTCGTTTTCTTTTCTTAACATTTAAAGACATTAATAAATGGAATGGGGACTTGGGAGACTCTTAACATGATGGTGGCTAACCTAGTAGTTCAGAAATCATCATGTGAACTGTCCTAAAAGCAATCTGCATAAAGAAAATATAGCATGTGAAAATTCAGTTTAAAGCCCAGGGTAATCCCAATACCCTAAATAAGAGCTGTGGAGATCATCACACCAATATAGAAAAACTTTTTTCATATGATTTTTTTTAACTCTTCCAGCCAACTTGTCTGTATCCTTCTTCAAAGTAGCTAGAGAAGTGGATATAAAATTCATCCACTGGTTTAAAATTTAGTACATTCTTGAAGTTCCCATGATACCAAGTCTGTACAGTTTAAGAACATCCACAAGAGAAAGGTACAATCTCTTCATTGCTATAGCCTTAAATGCTGTGCCTTTTACTGACGAGGACATTACCATTATTAAAGACTGAAAAAAATAAAGAAAAGAAATTTCAATTCTTTTCTGCAGCTGACTATTGAGTATTTGAGTAAAGACCTAGCAYACATTCAGATACTGAAACTCCACCTGCGACGCTAAGTGGAGACCACTGTTGGATAACAGCATGAGCATCAGTTTTATTTTCAAACTCACCAAACCCAAAATAATTCTCTGATGTATGGGTTCCAGTTCTATTTTATTAAACAAGGAGGCATAAGAGACAGCAAACTAAGGCCCAGACTTGTGAAAAGCAGAGCAGCCACAGACAGATGCAAGTCACCTCCACTCCCACTGATGTCCATTCTCACTGAGATTATGGAGGATCTCTCAGGCTTGTGCTTATGAATACAGATCTGCAGAGCGTTGAAGATACACAACTGAGCAACCCAATGTAGTCATTAATACTTTCCAACTATACATTAGTACTTGCTTGGTCTRCCAAGTCTTCCTGTGATTTAAACATGGTTGTCTTGGGCATGCTTGTTTGCTTACTTACTTAAAGTTTATTAAAAAGCAAGTATTGTACTATTTCCAGACAGGCATCTGTAACCAAATACTGCAGTTAATTTACAGAAATATTTAATGGAGGAACAATTGTTAATGTACGCTTTCCTCCTCCTTGGTTACTGTTTCCCATCCTCTTAAYTTACACCAAATACTGCTCAAGTGGCTGTGAGTTCCTCAACACCTCCATCAGTGCCTTAATCAGAGAGCACATTCTGCTCAGAATTGACACATACCATTAAACAARCCTCTCCTGAATTTCTCAAAGCAAAATGAAGCTTGCAGACTAATAAGGCTACAAAGAAGGATGAAAAACTGCAACTACTTTAACCAAATCTGCAAAACATTACAGTAATTACTCCCAAACTGGAATGGACTTAAGGTGTGGAGCTCCTGTATATCTGATGGTCCTTACATACATATGTACTTCCCATTCAGGCAACTCCCTGTTTAGCAAGGAATACTGTATGGCTATCTAAATTACAGGGACTTCTCTAGTTCAACTACGCAGTATGATCTGTATGATCTATGAGCCATCTGCAAAAAACTATCAACTTGTACACTCCAATCACACCTATGATTGTTCCTCTACATACTCTAGTAGTAGACATGAAATAAAATGTCATTAAGATGAGACAGCATCTAGGTTTTAAAGGGTKTGGGTGGCCAACTCTTCCTCAAATGGAAAGGGAACAGTGTTCACTGAAAGTTGAAAGAGGCACCCTTGTTTCTCACTGTCATTCACACAGGTCTGATAACCCAGAAAGTAGAAGCCAGTCAAGGTGGAGTAATGTAAAACAATTAAAGCGCCTATTTTATTAGGTCTTTATAAAGCACCTGCTAAATAAACACCTGATTGTAAGGATGCTGACTCTTCACAGTATTAGAGGAGGGCATAAGATCCCTCAAGATTACTACATAATAAACCTCTGGGCTACACTGGACACTTCTGCCTCTACCTACAGACACTATTTTCCCATAAATCCACTTTCAACATTTAGGCCAACTGCTCAACTTCTGACCTATTCTTACTGAGAACTAAACATGAGCTTAAAGATAAGCATTTGTGTGAACATTTACAAGCATTTGTGTGAACATTTTCCTGAACCAGGATGTGAAACACTCCCCAAATTACCTTTACGTAATGCAGACATTAAAAATAATTTCTACAGTACATTTAAAACAGCTGCTAGTGAGTTTCATGGCAGCAAAACCACTTAGTGAAGTGAGATGTGTTTTTTAAGTACTAGTCTCATATGCAAATAAAAGATTTTAGAAGTTGTCATATTGATACATACAGAGGGTGAGACATGGTTTTACTTCCCTCCCTGGTATCATTAGTGGCAAACACTCAATTGTTTTATATATGCACAGTAGTTCCTGCTTTGCAAGCTAATCCAAACATAGATCCGACTAGTTGCAGAGCCAAAGATAACAGCCTTGCAATAAAACCAGCAGTGTTATCTTTGAATTGGGGAAAAATATTTCTAGACTATGGACAAAATAAATTGCCCAGAAAAGACTAACAGCACAATCATTGGGCTGAYTAAACATTGTATTGGTTGAGAACTAAAGAAGAGATTCTACATGTCAGATGTACAAGATAATCAATAAAACATATTCCATACAAAAAAATAAGGTGCTTGCTTCCTTCTGGCTTAAATATCCAGAAAGATGGCTATTTAAGCCAGGTAACGGGAATGAAAACCCTTGATTACTGGAGAGAAAGGTCATGCATATTTAGAAAACAGACAATAACAATTCTTTTATTCCTTGGACTTCAATTCCTTGAACTACAACCCACTGAAATTTATAAATTTAGAAAAATAATTATATAGTCATATTTTCCCTGAAAAATAGGCTATGGACTCTGTTGTAATTTGTATCTAATGACATCTGAATAGTAGACTAAGATAGCAAAAAAAAAAAAGGAAAAAAAAAGAAAGCTTGGGACTTAGATGGATAAAGAAAAGAGAGTGTTTGTAGAGAAAAAGCAAAAAATCCCATTTTTTTCTTATGTGATTTCTTAAACAGGGGTTAGCAGGCCAAGAAGTGAAAAAGACAGATGAGTTCCCAGGAGAGTTAACATGCACCAGAGGATCCTGACTGCCTCAAGAGTAGCTCATTACTTTCACAGACAGTTATGCTTTTTGGTAGCTTTCTAGCAATGCAATTCCCCATCCTCAAACGCCAAGAAATATGAGGAAACTGCTAAAGGCTGCTAGAAAACTTACAAGCTCAGCTCTGAGCACAAGTGAATTGAGATCCTCATCAACCCAGGGAATGTTCCAACCATCTGTAAAGGAAGCAAGAAAGGACGGGGATCAACAGGAAAGAGATAACAAACAAGAAAAATTCAGAGATCACAACAGTGGGTATTAGTGAGCAACGGGAGTCAGTTTAGAACTGAAATGGAGATGAAAATATATGGATTAGTCAWATAGTTTCATATGCTCTGAGATAAAGGATAACTGTATGTCTCCCATCTGATGACACCGCTGAAGGAACATCCTACTTTAATGTTTTTTTTTCCCCATCAATATGACTTCAGCTTTGCAGGATTCAGGTCCATCCACACACCTTTCATCTCCTGGCAGGCCTCTGGCAGGGAAAGACAGTACTATAGGCTTTTGACACAGAGTTAATTCATCCCCATGTGAGGTATCTTAGCCATTCTTGGTTGCACTGTATCATGATATCCCCTTGTGTTGGCATTTGACTATTTAAACACAAGTGCTGTAAGATAAAGGCTTTGGACCTCTTTTATAAGGTCAGACAGCATCCTCAACAGCTAGTCCACCAAATACTTGTTTCGTGGAGGCTTAGAGGTAGCTGTCTGCACTTGTGGCATATCTTTAGACACAAAAAACAGAAGTGGTTCAGAGGATATTATAAATATTCTTCTATCTGGGCAACTATTTCACTGTATAGGAAATTGTACCTTACTACAAGCTTGAATTTGTCTAACTTCCACTGACAGCTACTGATTCTTGTTGTGTCTTTGTCTGCAAGGGCAATTTTCATCTATCAAGTATAATTCCCATGTATATCTAGATACAGTGCTGAAGTCATGTCTCAAGGCTGCTGGTAAGGCTATATATACACATAGTAAGGGCCAAAGATATTATACTTTACAGACCAAAGAAAGAAAATTGTTGTAACTCTATCACAGGGAAGAGAAATTCAGCATTGCAAAGGGGAGCTCAATTTCTTTAAACAGGATTTGTAATGAAATGTGTGTACAGATTCTTGCAGAAGCATAATATTTGAGTCGGAAAGAAGTGGGGCCTGTGTTTTGAGGTGGAACCAATATCTAAAGCTGCTAGAAGCTGATGAAAAAGTAATATATCATCAAAAAAAGGAAGGGGAAACGGAACTAATTCTGACCCTGAAAGTCTGAGACATGAAATATTTCTTAAAATTTTTTTTCAAACTCAGAATTGTAAGATCTTTTCCGGACAGCAAAAAGTTCCTAAAACAGAGTTTTTTGTGGAAAACTCATTTCTCTACTAAAGAAAAGCAGTTTCGATGGAAAAAATCCTGGTCAGTTTTTCTAACGCGCAGCAGGGGAAACTTAATCTTCTTCTGCACAAGCATGAAAGAGCAGGATCTGCCTCTTACATAGCAGGGATGAAAATTTAGTCTTTTAAGAATTCATGAAAAAGACTTGTAAGTGTTGAGCTCAAAGCCATTCTACACATAGCAAATGTGCTACGTCTTACTGGCAGTCTTCCATTCATACACAGCATTGCCACACTTCCTGATTGCTGGTTTCCCACTCCTCTGAGCCTACCCTGAGTAGCAGACAACAGTCAGCAGATGCTCTTTAAACCTGGAGTCAGCTGCAAAAGGAAAGCAACTAAAAGTGCATAATCCTGTTCTGCTTCTCTTTACAGCCAACTATATGCACAGAGCAATAACCTTTGGCTATTGTTGCCAACTTGATAAGGGGGGAAGGAAAGGACAAAAAAAGCCCTAGAAGAGATGCAAAATAAGTGCAGAACACACAAAACAGAGAAATAAGACGACAAAAGAACAAGTGAGAAGATCAAGGGAAAGATACATATGAACTTCAGAAAGTAAAGAAAACATATATAAACACTTGGGGAAAAAACTAAGCAGAAAACAAGTAAGATAGAAGGGAAAACAAGGCAATTGAGAAGGACAAAGACAAAATTATAACAAGATACAATATTTTTTAATTCAACAGCTCCTAGATTTCCAGTGTGAAAAATTTTGATATAGTATTTAGTAATGGATAAGCATGGATTTCAGGGACAACTAGATGGTATTTCAAACACATGCACACACAAAGAGCAATACGAGATCACACAAAGAGATTACACAATCTTGCAAAAGCTGCCTCACTCAAGAAACACAAGACTGGCAGGTAAAACTATGAGACAGTGAGAGCATAATAAAATCTTTAAAAGGCACGAAAGGGGAAAGCACATTCTGTACAATTATAAGAAGCAATCATGACGGGGACTACAGCATCAGCCTGTCCTATTATAAAGAGTTTTCAGAGTAAAAACACAGACATGCCCCAGAAATATAGGTAAAAATTTAAGATACTCTAATACAGAGTTTTCTGAAAAGGTAAGRTAAAACACAAATGTATTTATGTCTTCTAGCAGAAAATAGTGTAATGGAAAAAGGAATATTTACATTTTAGCTTGTATTCTAGAGCATAAAACCAGCGAGAACAGTCTCGGATACCTATACAGAGCTTTCGTATCATTGAAGAACTCAAGAAATCTCTTACAGTGCAGTTTGTTGGACACCTAGAGCCATCTAGGATCACGAGGAACCAGAATTACTGTTAGTACGTGAGTAAAACTTAGGTGCACAAGGTTCTCAAGTGTTCCATAAATCAATTTAGACAAAGCAATAAAATCATACAGCTTATTAAACTGATGCCTTCATTTCACTTTCATTCAGATATGGAACACATATGTTAACTAAAGATGGATGTATAGGAATTATCTACTAGGCTCTCATACCAGTGCCAGAACTGCAGTGTAATGTCAGATACATTTAACACAATATAATGGTGACTGTGCAATATTTTGTGAATATTTTGTCTGGGACTGCAAGACCAAGCAATAAACAAAGCAGCATAGTATAATGATGTGCGATTTATAAAGCTGGAAGTACAAGATTAATGCGATGCATACTTCTCTTTAAAATACATACAATATCTGGTGAGATATCCCCACAATGACTTGCAAAAGAGTTTCCTTGTAACGAAATATGTGAACAGTAAGAGGGAATCCAAAGAGCATATAAAAAATGGAAGAAGCCCAAGGTATGAAACATTATGAGGAAAAATAATATCTGACATAAAGAAGCCAATGTTCAGGGGAAAGAGATGGTGTATATAGATGGATATGTCAGTAATTGACTTGGTGGAAAAGGATCCAGAGAGCTGCTTTGTTACAGAACTGGGGTACCACTGCCCAGCATATCGAGCAGTGATGTCTCTTTGCTTGTCCGTTGCTCTGAAGGGCAAGGGACACCTACTACACTGCCTCAGACTGCAAATCCTGCACATTACCTAGTGCCATGCAGTCTTCTTCCATGTCAAAAGCTTCAAGACATTGTCAAATATAAATTTATTAAAAAAAGAAATGGGTTATTTTTCTGATTTTCAGCATGGAGTATTACATACCTAAACACAGATAACCATGTCAAATTTAAGACTGAAATTCTGACAAATCCTTAGGTCTAGCAGTATAACTGAATATCACTATGATTAAACTGTCAGAAATAAATGAACAGGTACTGCACTTTATTGATGTTATTCATAAGTCATTCTTGAGCAAAAATAAATGAATAATTATTTCAAAAAGCTATGATATCTTTAAGTAGTAAAGAATCCAAGATGCTAGCTTTTAATACTTCAATATGTGAGAGTAATAAAACAAACTGGTTAATCTTTTCATCACCTCTTTCAGTTCTCTTCAGTTCAGAGTTCTATGGTTTAACTCAAATAACTTGCTGAAGAGGAGCCAAAATATAAATAATGCCCATGCTAAGCCTCTCTTGTAAAACAGTTGCATAACATTTTTTCGTGGGCAGACAAATCCTTATAACCTTTCTCCATCTATTAGAATTGGTGTAAGAAGAGGTGTTTCCACATATCCATACAGTATCTTGAATCCAAACCCAGTGTTTCCATCAGAACACTAAGTTCACATAAATCAGTGATTTACAACCTGACCTGGCTGGGGGACTACTTCTAAGCTGCCCACGAAAGATGTCTAAGAGAAATAAGGCTACTGCTGATGGCTTTAATTCATGGAAGCTTCATTTGCAAAAGCATTTATAAAGATTGGGAACCACTAATAAGAATAGTGAAGCAGATCGTAGATACAAAGTTGGTAGATTTAATACAGTAACAAATTTTAAAAGTTGAGGTTTTACTTAAGTGGTTTGGATTTTTCTTCTCCAGGTAACAAAAGCTGCAGCTCTTAATAGAATTATATTTTGAGATACTACATCTAAATTCAGTCATAAACAAGCAGGATGCTTTGGGGAGCCCTTAATCCCTCTTCGTCCAGAGACCAAACTGTGCTGGGGCCAACATGCAGCCCATCCCTATAGATTTCCTTCCTGGAGCAACCCAACACTAAGGAGTGAAATGAGAGAACAGGGCATTACTTAAGTTCTGGGTGACATCTCACTATGGAATCAAGACCCTGTAGAGTAGRCCTTTTTGTACATAGCCAGCTACAAAATATTTTATCTCCTCTTTCTACATGCAGTTGCCATATACTCCCCTGAGGCTGGTTGGTAGAATGGTTAAAGTTGGCTTTAAACTTATTTTATAGCAGCCATCCTTGTGCTGGGACAGGCTGTGGAAGTTACTACAACGAAATATTGATGCAGGATACACTATTGCTGTTTAACACCCTCCTACATTTCATATACCTTGTTTCATAGACTGCATTGGGTTCTGAAGCATCCCAGGATTCTTTCCGTAGCAAGATGCTAAGCAAAAAAGCACTGTGCCAGTAGTAGACAGTAATACTATAGGAAGCAGTCCTGCATTAGCAAGGTGACAGATTAAATGGACTTCTCAGTCTTTTCCATATCTGATTTCCACAGGTCAATGATTGCATTATTCCCTCCCTTATGTATCAAACAAGCCATCAGGTGGCTAGCACTCAAACACAACTCAAAGGGCAAAAGTGGGCCTTGTCTTGAAATGAATGATGTTTCTGTGGAGGTTAGCCATGCAGAAGTTACTGGAAGTAGAGAAGCAGCTGGGCTATCCCTTCATACAGATCTGACTCTTCATCAGCCTGGCTCATGGTGTAAGGAGATAGAGGTCACTTGAAACTCAGTCATCTCACATGATAACGCTCTACGAGCTTCACCAAACAAACAAGGCAAAATAACAGGCTCTTTTAGTCCTTTCCTCATATGAGGAAAGTAGAAAGTGTCCCTTTCTCTTATCAGGAAAAGAGACTCTTAAAAAGCCTACAGAGAGGTTACTGTAGGCTTCTCTACCCTTCTGCTTAAAAAGTCCCTGTGCTCTGATGTACCATGAGGGAGGGGCCAGCACAGAAACATATTTGCATGAATCTGTGAGCTATCTCAAAGTTAAAATAACAGCAACAGACTGCCAAAATATCCTATTAACCCAAACTATTAGGTACCATTTTAAAGTCAATATACCAGTGGGACTAGAAGAAACAGCAATGAACCATCACTGTACCAAGAGTAAACAATTCCCCTAAGGACAGTATACCAAGAGGAAGAGCTGCAGATTATCTGCCAGCATTTAGAATCAATRGTGATAAAGATCTGCTTCTGAGAAAGTTTTTCCTCTTGCTGCATCACTTTTTCTGCAGAGCTGAAGAGAGCACTTGTATGAATAACATTGTGAACAAGTGCTGCAGATAACGAAGGGCCATGCAGGAATCCAACCGCTCTGCAATCAGTAAGTCAAGTCTGGAGGATCAATACAATCTCCAGTGAACCAATATTTCATCACTTTGTAGGTCAAGTTGTCTTACAACTTGATTCAAAGCCCAATGGACTCATTGTCTTCCCATTGACTACAATGGGCCTTAGAAGAGATACCTAAACCTCAAGTAAGACTAAAAGGATATGTAAAATTCAACTTGGCAAGAAGCGTACCTTCTTAATGACACAAACCATTCCCCAGCATTGAAGTATCTATCCCATGTAAGACCAGAAACTAAGATTTTTGTTGTTGTTTTTCTAGTCCCTGGAGGCCTTTTTTAACTTGGTCAAAGCCAAAGCAGTTATCGGTATCATAAAGTCAGCTCCCTGTTTTGCACCATTTGAAYACAGTTGCAATAGAGAAATCCAGCACTGCAACACTAGCAGAATTGGTAGGCTGCAGTGTGGCTCACTAGTCAACTCAGCGGACAGCTTGTCTGCACTACTGCTGGCTCTAGCCAATGTTATGAATCTGACTTTGATAAACATTGGGAACAGGATTTTCCACAATTGCTGACAGCCAAGCCTACATGACAGACCCAGGACTCCTGAGTTCCTAAGGATGGAAACACACCTCAGCCACTCTCTCATTTCATGATGGAAAAGGCTCAGTGATGTGCTGATCTGTATTTTCTTCCCCTATTGAGGTGTTTCTATTAGGAATGAATCCCGGGTGCCTAGAACAGAAGATAGTTATAGCAGACTCTGGATGCTTGGAATTTCCAAACCTTGATAAATTCACGCTTATCCATACCTACTTTCAGCATGAATGCTTTCACCACATTTTGCTCATGAGAATTCAAAAAAAAGTTTAGGAAAACAATTGTTCTGGTAAAGTAACAAATGAAAGTAGCTACTATATTGAATTAACTCTTTAAATAGAGAAATTTTCAATCTCAATGTCATTATAAGAATCTTCCAAATTATGTACATAAACTTTTGCACTCTCAAAATCTTTGATGCCATTTCACTATGTGCAAAGGGGCACCGTGCATCCCAGTCCGGCAGTGGGAAAGCAAATGGTTTGCATTCACATAAAAACATGGACCTGCGAAGGGCTGCTCATCATTAGATCATGCCCTATAGGCACAGACCAAAGCCCATGGCTGGAATTCAGCATTATATATTAAGCATTTTCCAGTCTGTAGAAGCAGAGTATCAGAGAAAGAGTAAGTTTCAAAAGAAAACTCTGTTTAATGTATTTGAAGTCTGTGGCTTTAAGCAGAGAAGTAAGATTTACTCAATCGCACATTTAAATCCACACCTTAAAAAAAAAGGGCAAAAATAAAATTTAAAACATTTCAACATGCTTTGCATCCAAAGGCAAGAAATCCTAGCTTTTATAAAGATGACCAAAACTTCTAAATACTTATTTCCAAATGCAGTACACCCAAAACATGGTAGGCCAGAACACTAGTGATGGCAGGAAAGGCATGTATGCCCATTTGAGGTTCTAACAAGCACTTTTGTTCTACAGCTCGGGTGTCTGTATTTTAATTTGTGCATCAGCTATAATTTGTAATACAAATTATGTAATTTGTCCTACAGCTATAGAACAGTCCAAAGCCTAAACTTGCAACCAACGTATCTTAAAATATGCATAACGGAGGACTTCATGACCTGAACAAAGGAATAAAAATCTGAGCTCAAGGTAAGTAACTATCATTGAAATGAATGGGCATGGATCATGGCTGGCCACATCCATGGTGTGCATGTAAAGGATCACACCTCGCTTTATGGTGGGGTGCCCATTGCCCTCCTCACATGATCCGGTGCACACATGCTGTACTTGATAGGGCCAAGGAGGGAGAAAAGCAGCTAGAGTCGTCTTAGATCACCTCAGAGAATTATGTCGCGAATAAAAAAGTACAGTTGACAGTTACTGCCCGTGTGTACAAGCCATTACAAAAAACAGTGAGGCCTCTGCCTCTCATGGAAAACAGGCTGTCATACATACAGCACGTGACTCAAAATTTATGGTGGAATGCACTGGAAATGCAACACAATGTAAAACTGCCTGACTCATGTCTGCCTCTGCTCTGAAATACTTAGGATGCAATATTTTTCACATAATAATCGCATCCATATTGTGAGATACTCTGATGCACCCTGGAATTCAAACTGAGTGTTTTAAACTGTATTAATTACTAAGGATTTGTTTTATACCTACACATGAATCATGTCTACTGTCACAGTTAATATCCCTCCCTAGCCTCAGGCACTTAAGTTGGTGCCTAAGTTAGCAGTGGTCAACCTAGGTTCCCTCAACAGCTAATAAAAGCTGAAGAGAGGGAAACTCTCACCTTGAATCAGCTTCTGGAAGGCATGCTAGCTCTCTCCATAGCATACAGGTGGAGTGTAAGGGCATTTGCTAGGACAGGTAGTGTACTTCCAATCAATACTAAGTTATTAAAGGTAGACACAGTGGCCTTTTCAAACCTAAATAGCAGATATTTTGTTCTCAGTAACAAAAATGCCAGAGCCCTGGATGACATTATGTACTATTTTCTGGAGGAAAGAGAATACCCCCTCTTTTATTAGAGAACTTTTCTATTAGAGAAGTTGATTTAGGAGAGACAAAAAGCTGTTGAAACTGAGAAATTGTAGGTGCTTTGTTCCTCCGTTGGTTAAAATCTACTTAGACAGAAATCAAACACAGTTGGATCCAAAGCGCCTGCTCCCAGGAATAGGATACCCACAGTTCAAGTCAACAAAAACAGTGATTCACAAAGGCTGTAGCAGATAATGCAAATGCCAAGCATTTCCTAGCTCTAGAACCAAAGATCTCTGACTGTGAGCACAGATGTCACAACTACCTCATTCTTCTGGATGTGTAAGCAATGACCTAAGAAGAGGTTTCCTGAAAGAAAAAGTTTTAAATATGGTGACTGAACTGGTTCAAATCTAACACTTGCTTTGTTCTGTTTAGTGCACTAGATATAAATCCTGGAAAGTTGTAAGGGCAAGGGGGTGGAAGAAAGGAAAGTTTACCAATCCTCTTTCAAATGCAATACTATCTTACTACAGTCTCTTACAGATTTTAAGATCAGGAGGTATCATTTTGGCAAAGGGTTCATTGGCATGCATTGTAACTGAGAACAGGCAACCTAATTGGATATACAGCTGTGAAGTAAGAGCTTTGGCAGAAGAGCGAGCTTTGGGAGAAAGTGGGAGGCAAGGGTAAAAGGTTATGAAACAACAGCATAACCTGGTCAGGAAAGGGAATGAAGCATGGGAGTAGAGGTGAAGAAATTAGAGTGGAGGTGAGAAAAGCCGTGAAAGAAGAACGAAGAAATAGGAAAAAATGATGACAGCAAAAGAAAGACGGCAAAACATACAGAAGAGAAGAATCTGCTTGAGGACCAGTAATTCTTTTGTAAGGGCAGAAGCCAATTATGCAAGAGGAAACTATTTTCCATAAGGATGGAGTTTAAGCTTAGATAGGAAATCTCAAAAAAATCTGTGGGAGAAGAAAAAGTAACATCATACTTAAATTGTTTTTTTAAGTCTCATTTCAACCCCCTCCCTCCTCCCTACCCAGTATTTTCCGGGATGGAATTTTCTTCCCACTACAGGATTTGGTGTGGGCAGAGCACCACAGATGCTGCTGAACTCAGAAACTGAGAACCTGATTCATTCTTCCCTTGAATTTTGTGCTATCATTTTCACTGGAACCAAGTAAACGTCAAAGGCTGTAAGTCAGAGAGATAATTTTTTCACAGCTTTTGCACTCATTTTGTCCTAATGCAGCACTGGACACAAAAAGAAGAGCAAAGGTAAATCCAATTCTGAATCTCTGCCACTTCATCAAATTTTTTTTAAAAAATATCTTTTTTCCTTCTTCTCCAACAGACTTAGCTCTAAAACTCCTCTGTGTTTTGATTGTATGCAGAGAGGAAGTTTTTCCCTAAGGTAAGAGCAAAAATCATTTTTCAACTTCACAGAATAAAAATCCTTTTCCTTAAAACGAATGCAATCAATCGAGAAAACCCTTCAGTCTCACTGATCATATTCAACAAGTCTTGAGTATTATCTGCAAGTTTCCTTACATTTCARCCTACGGTACAGCAAAATCACTTGCTGGGTATCAGTTCAGTTTTCAAAAAGGATTCTCGAAATAAGCTGTAATGAGTCATATTATAGAAAAGAAGCTATTCCCATGATAAGTGATATAGTGCTCATATTTTTGAAAGCTGAGGCCACTTTAAGTAAGAAAAAATCCTTGCTTACTTCATTTTGGACTTTAAAACAAACACAAGCTATAGCATTCTAAAAGGTTAGACACATTTTTACTCCCACTGTTTCTTAATAAAACATCATTTGTGTGGGAAAACAGCTTAGTGCATACTTTAAAAACAGGCAAACCATTAATTGATCCAACATGTTGGCAGCTTTAAAGAAACTTACTAGACAAGAGCAAGTGATGCAGCTTAAGTTTTGAAACAGCCTGAGCATACTACACTTATTAAATAAGTAATAGCAATAGTAAGTAAGCTGTGATACTTAGAGTAACAAGTATAACCTGAACAGGTACTAAACCATATGCAAGTTATAAAGTACAGTTTTAAGAAACTAGGAGCTCAAGAGCTTCTGGTCTAAGAAAACCCATAGAAAAACACTCAAAAAAGAAAGAAAGAAAGAAAGAAAGAAAGAAAGAAAGAAAACCCACCATCTTCCACTGATCCCATCAAAGAAACATGAATCTGTCCAAATAAACAGTTAATCTCTCTTAAGAGGCTGCACACAAGAGGTTCCAAAAGCACTACTTTAATCAGCAATGTTATAGCATTAGTAAGGCAACAAATTGTTTTTCAGCACATCCATGCTAGTTAGTTTGCTGGAGGACTTTAAAATGTCATTAGAATAATATCCTGTTTTGCAATCTTTCTGTGTTTCAATTTACCCCCAACTCTGCTAAGATTCAATTGGCATGAAACAGCTGGGCATGATTAGTTACTGGATGCAAACCAAACAGAGATTTCACAATAGGTGGCATTTTAGTCTCCATGGAATACGCTCTTGGCATAAAAGACCAATGACCCCTGGCAGAGAACACTGCCCCTAAATATAAATCTGGTGATCTGTTTCTAAAAAAACGTTATTCTCAGATTGAACACTGTTACAAAAACAGTGTTTTTGTTCACGGGCATAACTGGAGGGTTGGGTTGTTTCTAATGACTGGACTTAGGTTCAGTTCAAGCTGACCAGCACATGCTGGGACCTGAGCACCATGTGCAGGCACTGCAAGCCCGCACCCTGCCACAGGGTTCACCTGGGGAGATTTGCACCCCCACTCCCAGTTCTAGACAAAATATCACATGTTCTCCCCAAATCAGACACTGGGCATTCCTACTCAGTCCCACAGCTTTTACACAACCACAGAGAAAAGAGCGGACTCTGTGTTCCCGACTTTATTGCACCTCCCTCCYGATAACCATGAGCCATAAACGCTGTGCTTCTCCTCTCCCAAAGGTCTTGACCACACCGATTCCCACATAGCACCTGCCGGAGGGTCCTCAGGACCTAGCAAGGCACAGACGGAGGGGCTCAGGGTCCCTCCGAGCGGCCCGAACTTCACAGCTCCCAAACTTTTCCGCGCGCATTGCTGCCGGCAGCACGCACGCCAGTCCCTCGCCAGGGCGGCGAGGAGAGGGGCACCCGCAGCAAACGGGGGGCGCCCAGCGCCCGGCGAGGCCCTGCCAGGAGGTGCGAGGAGGGCGGGCGGCGAAGCAGCGGGGCCCGGGCAGCGCAGGCGGGCGCGCGGCCAGGGCGAGGGCGAGCATTGCACGTGCCGGGCGGGCCGCCACTCACCTGCATGGGGCATGGTGATGGTCTCGTTGGCGTTGCTGGAGCCCACGTTGTAGATGACCACGGCGGAGGCGTTCTGGGCGGCGGCGTGGCGGATCTTGTCCCTGTAGGTGCAGTTGCCCCGCGGGATGAGGGCCACCCAGCTCTTGCCCGGCGCGGGGGCGTTGAAGCGGGTGGCGGGGTCGCAGGCGTAGCGGTCGGCGGGCGAGGCGGAGAGGGCCACCTGCCCGCGGGCGTCCTGCTTGGGCGACTGCTCGCCGTAGCGCCCGCACTCGCTCTTCTCGCTGCGGAGCTCGGCGCTGCCGCCCGYCGGGTCGGCGTAGGTGATGTTGACGAAGGCCGTGTACCACTCCTCCTTCTCGGCCACGGTGAAGTCCAGGCACAGCAGATGCACGAAACAAAAGGACAGCAGCCATGTTGAGAGAGCCAGGCTGCGGCACGCTTGGATCACAGACATTGCCATCTTCATCTGCCGGCCCCCGCCGCCGGCCGGCCCGCCCCCGCCGTGTGCGTGTGCGCGCCGGAGCAGCCGGCTCGGTGCGCGGCGGGGCTGCTCGCGCCGGGCTCCGTGCGGGGAGCAAGGCGGGAGGGAGGGAGGCAGGGAGGGCAGCCCTCCCCTCCGCAGCCTAATTCATCGCGGCGCCCTTGGGCTTCCTCGGGCTCGGCCCGTCCCCGCCCCGCCGCCTGGCTGCCCCGCTCCCCTCCCGAGCCCTGCCCGCACCGCTGCCTCCGCCGCCGCTTCCA
>NW_028186512.1:4107071-4131637 GCF_003343005.1 Rhea americana | reverse complement strand
GCTCGGGGCGCGGCGGCGCGCGAGCCCCGCGGCGGCCGTTGGGCTGAGGGTAACGGTCGCCCGCCGCGGCGGGAGCGCGCAGCCCGAGAGGCACCAAAACACGGGGTGGTTTTGTTTCAGTCGCACCTCTAAATTTTAATGTAGCCTTCATTATTTTCCCTTYCCGCTTTCCTGGCTGTTGTAGGACAAATTAAAAACCACACAAACTTAGGCTGTCTTTGGCTGAAGCGTCTGCCCTTGCCCCTGCCAGCGGCGGCGCGGAGGGGTGGCTGGTCTGACAGGAGGTGGATTCCTCATAGAAACAGAGCTCTTGGACTATCCCGAGGACCTTTCTGTTGTTGCTGCAAATGCGGACGTTATAATGCTGTTATACCATACGACTTAGCGGGGAAAATGCCTGTTATATTTTTTTTTTAATGTTGCTTACATTTCAAGGTCTGTGTACAGGTTTTAAAATACAAATGAATTTCTTCTTGTACTCTGAATGACACTGATAGGCACATTCACCCAAGACAGGTGAGCTACTGAAATAAACATAAATGCTCAGTGTGAAACATTAAAATATGACAGCGCACTTCTCTGGAAACAGTCAAATGCCAAGGACAGGTGCAAAAAAACCTTAATTTTGCCTCAGGGAAAGCCCAGATTTGGGGATTTTAATGTATCAGACATTCARAGTCACTTTACTTGACGAAGACGTAAATGCTTTCCATACCAATATACAACAAGATCAAAACACAACTGACCCCAGATTTATCTATSCCAAACAAGTGAGTAGCAAAAATTCCATTTTTCCACTTTTACTATGGTCAGAAACAGACCAAGACCATTTCTGATATTGCCTATTTTGGCCACCTGATGATTAAAATGTACTGCTAGAAGTACCACTCCCTTTGATTTAGATAAGATGCATAAATATTTCCCTAGTGGCAATACTTACTGGTTCCAAGTTTAAAGTTGCAACTGAACTGAGCAAACAGAGGACACCCCTAACTGTATTTTATATGCACACACACTTGCTGCCTTGCTGTGTTATTTCCTCGAAGTTGAAAAAAGTGAAATTGAGAGAAAAATGAACAGACAAATATGTGAATAAAATAGAGGAAATTATAGGGAAATAAAATGGGTGACCAAAAGCTGTAATTCTACCATCAAGCAAGGGGTTAACTTTGGTTGAAAGCCCATTCCTGGAGAAGTGAAATCATCAATTAAGAAAAGTAAGTCACTATGCAGAACAAATGAAGAGAAAAGAAAGCATATGGCCATCAATATTAATTAGAAARTGTTGAGATTTCATAAGGGAAGCAAAAGCTATCAGGGAAAAATCCATTGCTGGCAGGGCTAAGGCAATAAACCTTTTGTATATTTGGAAGAGTAATAAATATTATTACAGGAGAAGGCAGAAAGGTATAAATGTTCAATAAATATTTTTGGTTTATATTTGGAAAGAAAAAAATGATGTGTTTCCCAACTCATAAAAGAGATATTAAAAAGCATCTCCTATGAACATGCAAAACCCAGAAAAACCTGGAAAAATGCACAAATGAATCCCAAAAGAGTTGGCTGAGGGTGAATAATCGCTCTCTGACATCACTTCAAGTAAATCTTGGCATAACAGGGAAATTTTGAAAGACTGAAGGAGTGCTCAGTTTCATAAGAKCCAGAAAACAAAAGTACAGTGACTAAGCAGTTATAGGCCAGTTAGCCTACCATTAACCAACCCCAAGAAAAACAAGAGAAAAAAAAATCAAATGTATGCCTGCCAGAAAGTTTGTTTTTATGGGAAGTGGCCTGTCAAGCAAACATGATTGATACTTTTGAGAGGAAATGATCAAATTGGTTAATAAAGTTACATTAGCCATGGCCATAATAGATATTTGAAAGGTTTGTCCTTTAATGACATATGAAATTTTCATTACATTTGTAACGTAATAAGAATTGGAAAAGATGGGCTCAGTTAAAACAGAATGTGTTTTAACCCAGCTTAGTGCAAAAACGTGATGCCAGGCGAAGAAGCACACCAGCCACTCTGGAGCAGGACTGGGGTGGGGGTCACTTTGCCCACAGGGAAGGAGTAGAGAGGAACTGTGTTAAACTCCTAGGGAAAAAAGGGCCTAAAGAGGATGCCGCTATCCTCMAATGCGTAAGAGAAGTAACAAGTAGGAGTAGGGAAGTGATTTTCTCTCTGCGTGAAACACCACTGAGACAGATAATGGAAGCTGTCCAGTTTTGGTATCTGCATTTTTAAAAGGATATTGAAATACTGGAGAAGGTTAAGAAAGTAACCCTAAAAATAATTTGAAGTAATTCCTCTCCAGGGAGAGATTTCAGGTGCCCAATCTATTCAGCTTTTCAAGAACAGAGAAGATATGATTACACCGTATAAGTACCATCACAGGGAGATAGCAGCAGGTACTAATGGGCTCTTTAAGCTAATGGATAAAGGCATAGCAAGAATCAAAGTTAAAACTAGACAATCCAACTCAGAGCAAAAGTACCTGATTAAGCAGTGATTGTTCTTGCTCTGTGCTGAGTCTCGTRCCTTGCTTTCAATAAAGCATGATTTCCAATTTGTGTTTGATTTGAATATAAGAGTAGGTCATCTTTCACTTCTCAGGACAGTCTCACTTCTGAATTTTTTCCAGACTCAGCATAGGGTATATGGGTAAAATTCTTCAGAATAAATTTATAATCTAGTTGTCACTTCTCACCTTAGAAATATCTATGAATAAAAACAACAAAATATTGGTATATTTTGGATGCCAAAAAATGAAGTACAGTTAAGTAGGTCAATGCTTTTAACTTATACTCAATTTAGTGTATCAGTTGGTGGTGAATCTTCCCATTTTAGTGATTTCTGCTCATAAGAACACCTCAGTTTCTTCCTTGGCCTGTCTCCTTAGACTTCTGCTCTGCTCCTGGCACAAGAACACCTGATGGGCATCAAAGCAACTACAATACATTTCCTCTCAGGCCAGCAAGATGTTTGACACC
Organism: Rhea americana; assembly: GCF_003343005.1. Lineage (NCBI taxonomy): Eukaryota > Metazoa > Chordata > Aves > Rheiformes > Rheidae > Rhea > Rhea americana. The sequence goes on along the minus strand of NW_028186512.1, from coordinate 4,128,643 downwards.
ACCTTACCCTAGCCTATTCTCTCTCCTTCAAAAACACCAAAGCCCATGACTTCTGTCCTACCTTTGCCTCTGCAGAAACATACAAGCACAGTCTACTTTTATACACTCTGGAAAGTCCTTTTACAGGGTATGGGGCCTGGGGCTGGGCTGTTTGGTTYGTTTGTCTTTTTTAAGCTGCAGATTTGTCAATACCTTAAGGAATTAATTACTGGCCAGCTGAACCCCTGACACTGAGCTCAGTTCTGCCTGAGGCTACATGGGCACAGTTAATTTGGAATACAGTGTAATTGCATGAATGCATGATTAGCTGCTTTTCACTGTGCCCTCCGCACTGTGATTACAAGTGAATTTCATTTACTGTATTGTTGCATATCCGTGTATCTTGGTAGGTTCCTCCGATATTCCTCTACTTTTCTCTRAGTAACCTGGACAGTTCTTGAAATATTATTATTTTTTTACATGTTTATATGGGTATTAATTATGTGTAGAAGGGCAGAGGGGAAGTATTATTTCTTAACATTTGACAAAGTTATTAATAATAGAATACATTTTAGACATTTCTATATCCTCCTTATGTCTAAGAAATACAATATCCCTGACTGGATACCATTTAGAAAAGTTTTGCAAGGGAAAAGAAGTGATCTAAATTAAATGTTCTTTATATACAGTATATTTGCAGTAACTTGGGTGGTGGGTATTCTGGTGAGTTTTGGAGGCTATGTATCACTTTAATAATATTTATCACAATTTTTCTGCYACATTTTCCATGTTTCTGAAGTAAGAATAATTGCATCTGAATTGCTTTGTAGAGAGGTGCAAAACCATCATATTCAAACTTGTGTGTGTGAAATGTGGTCAATAAGTAGAAGAGAAGTGACACGTGGGGAACTGCAGCTCCAGATTCATGAAATATCAAAACTCAGAGGCTGGATTTAGGGAACAGCTCATTATGAGAAAATGACATCCTGAAGTTCACTACATGGCTACCTGTTAGAWGTGCCACAATACTTCGTCAGATTGCCCATTCACAATGTAAAATTCATTGGTTTATATGCCTTTTTGGTTTAAAGCTAACTTGCAAAGCTTAGATTGTCCTATATCCACACCCAAAGTTTCTAACTATCTTATAGGCAATGGCTAGAAAATGCTTTAGTTAAAGACAAGGGATCTCTTCCAGGTTGTTAAGYCCCTCTGTTAGGGAATCCTGTGATGCTTTGTGGCTCTCCCTTGTCTCAGCCTGTTGTGACAACAATTGCAAAGAGGTGACATGACAAAGGTTTAAAGGCTAGGTTACACTGCCTAAATTCTGCTGCAGTGGGGATTTACATGGATTTTAAGCATCTTAATCCAAAAGAGTGACTGSGAACTGCCTAACTTGGCATTGCAAGGTATTGAAAAAGCTAAAATGGATGCTTTGGTTCCCTTTAATGTAAAGGTGCCTCCAGCAAGAGACTCAGAGCCTGGAATATGGTGCCTTATTGTATATAGGATCCAGCTGCATCCAGAGGTCAGTGATCACATGTTGAGCTTGGCCCAGGAAAAAGCAAACCTATAGAAAATACACAGCATTTGGTAGGTGCCAACTCCTGTTGCTCTCTGTTCTTGGGAGCGTAAGTGGCTACTTTGCTTGGCTGCTCAGTCCACCCCTCATGCAGCGGGAGGACTCAGCTGATTCAGACTCAGAGAGACTTGGGGTTAGAGCTGATTCCTATGCAGTCTGAAAACTCTTCAGTGCTGATGGACAGTATAAGTTGACTGAAATGTGATCCCTCAGCAGGTGCTCAGGAAAAAGAGTTGTTTTTCCTCCCTTAGCTATCAGACTGAAACTGCAGGTAGAACAGAGGAAATGGTAACAGRTTGGAAAAGTGTATAAAAGATAAAGCAATGCCATTACCTCCCCCATTTGCCACAAATGCTATACTTTGTGTTAAAGAAAATAAGTTTGTTCATTAAGAAAGTTAACTGAGCGATACATCTTTTCTTGACCCAACTGACATTGTTAATACTCCATCCATCTTCCTATTCRTATGTTAATAGCTATATTGCCTGTCACTGACTTTATTACAGAATCCTGCCTTCAACTTGAATAGTGTTTGATTATTCTGTAAAATCACATGAATTACTATAATTGCTACTGCAGTTCTGGTTTCATTTACTTAGGTCAATTTAATATTCTTGATAATGCTCTAATGCTCTGAAGAATTCTACAGAGTAAAGTTTCAGAAAAAAACTGTGTTCCAGCCAAGATAAACTCCTCCCTTGGAGCTATGGAAAAGGTTCAGTAAAATCTATAGGAAAAGTGACATTTTTATTTAAAAATTATGAAGAGTTGAAAGGAGCTTTATCTTGTTTGATCTTTAATAAATTTTCACAGTGAGACAGTGTTCCTTGTGTCCCAGAGGCAAAATTGCTGCATCTTATCATATTTATTTAGCATCTGCCTTTGTTACAGAGATTTTTTTGTAAACTACAAGAACCCAAGAGAATGCTGCTGATGAACATCCTTTTGCCTATCCCTTTCTCAATTACAGCTTCTTAAACATATGGAACATTTGAAAGAAACACATCTCCTTTGTGCAATTTCTTTCTATTCCATGATAGCTTACTCAGCTCCCTTAAACTTTCAGCATTTTTCTCTGTTTTGCCATCAACACCATATACAGGCCTACTCAACGCCCCATGAAAACATTGGCCAAATATTGCAGAGATTCCTGATCTCATCTGAGAGCCAGGAGACATATATTTGAATTAAATTGGGCAGTTTTCCCATACTAATACACATCGCTCTTGAGCTTCAGCAGAGCATTTATATTGTGCCACACAGGACACTCATTGCTAGGGAAAAAGAAATTGAGGATTAGAACAAATATAGTACTTGGCTAAATAGAAGATAATAACACATTGTGCTAAGAAGAAATGTATGAGGCTGTTAATGGAGTTTTTCCAAGGGTAATTCCTGAGACTGATCATATTTAATATGATCATTAATGACCATAGTGCATACAAACAACATGGGAAAATGCTGATGAAATTCAATGATGAGATCAAATAAAGTGCCACTGGCAATAAAGAAAAAGACATGTACAAAATACAAGATAACCTTACTGATCAGACTGAGACACACATGTGATGAAATTCAATAATGTATAATGCCAGGTCTTGAATTTATGGACTAAAAGTACATATTCCTCTTCTCAACTGGGAGCTCATGGTTTGGGATACTGGTTCATTAAACTGCAAATGTGAAAAGATGCCTTAAAAAAAAATCTTAAATGTAGCCCTAAAAATGTATTAGCTGACAATCTTAGCAGCAATGGGGACATACAGATTTTCTGAGGCACAAAGCCTCAAGAAAGATCATCCAGAGCCATCTTTGCAGTTTGGCTTAAGAGGAGCTGCAGTTGTGGAAGATTCAGAAAAGGGCAACTAGGAGAGTGAGGGAATGAAGAATTATTTATGAAAGAATGCTGCAATCTTGGCAASAAGAGGAAGGCCGAGGGAGATATGATTGCTCTATGTTAGTATGTCAGGAAGGCTAAATGCAATGGAAGGGTAACAGCTATTTACGGTAAGGCACAATGCTGGCACTCAAGAAACGAGCACAAGTTGATTGTATATAAATCAATACACAGAAACTAGAGAATCGCTTTTAATCCTTAGAAATGTAAAATTTTATAATTACCTAACAGTAGAAGTAGTGAAGACTTGACAAACTGATATGAAGGAATTATTAAATGATTGCCTGCAATAGCAGAGTGATGACTCAGAAAATTTCTTTGTGACTCTGTTTCTACATCCAAACTTTACTTTAAAAGGTGACATGGTATTTATTTCCTCTCCCCTCCCCTACAAATATCGTAAATAATTTTATTGGAAGACTCTAAATGGTGCTGCCTTAGACAGTTTTATAAGCTTAGTATGCCCAGACTTTCACTTTCACAGGTTATGGAAGAAATGCTGTATAGCTGTGTCACATTAAGCCTATTTTATGATGTTATTGCATATTCTATTAAAGTTTGTTTGCTGCTCAAATCTGTGACTAAACAGGTTATTAAAAGCAGAGCTATGCCTGTGAGGAAGCATACTCATAGGTAGATATTAAAATCCCTCTTCAAGTGGTATTTTTGCCACTGCTTGACTGAAAATGGCACTGAATCATAAGGATGCCAAACACATGAAAAAGATGATAGCCCAGGATTTTGCCGGCTCGTTTTCTTGATTTCCTTTGTAGATGCTTTAGTTAAATTCAGTGGAAAGATATTCCTTAATTTGGCTGGGTGTTGCGCTAGGGTCTATGAAGACATTAAACACAGACTTAACAAAAAAAAAGTACACATAAACATTATTTTAAAATCTAGTAGAGCTGAAAGGGGTTTTATTAATTTTGGGCTATTACTATTTCTCATTCCCTTTGTGTTTTAAAATTTAGCTTGAAAATTTAACAATGTGTTCTGAATTCATCACTCAAGTAGTTCAGACACTGCATTTAGAGCTTAGATGATAATGCTAGCAGTTGTATTGCATCCTCTTATCTCATATATTTATAAACTGTTTATCACTACAATTAGAATGACAGAGAAATGGTCCATGTAGGGTAAGAACTGATGAATGATTTATAAGTACTTTTAGCAAAAAAGTGGTTCAGGGAAGTTTGCTCATCGAGTTCTAGTTCTAATCTCTAATGTGGGTTTTTGTTTGTTAGACAGAACTGAACAGACGTTCGCAGTAACACTGTTGTTTGTCTGATAGAGTTAAACTAAAATTGCTACAATATCTTTTATTATATTGCTCATTTGTTTGGCATATGCCTTAGTCAATATCTTGTCTAAAAGCTTCTTTTTGCAAAGAGACTAAAAGTGTTTTCCTCCTTCAAACAAATGTAATGGTTCATTACAGCATTGTCTTGGGAGAAGAAAAGGCTTTTTTGGAATCACTATAGGTTTGTTTTTATTACAGATTGCAACAACTAATTAGGATTCCTGCAAAAGGGTCCATTATGATCACCTATTTTGATTTCCTACAACACTAGTGATGTTATTAAAAGTAATATTAACATTATAAATGTTAATGTTAGCTAYAGTTTCTTAATCCATGTTGTATGAAACATTTCCAAAAAATGTAATTTTTCTTGTTGTTAGCATTTCAGCTTTTACATAGGACTTCTATTCCATTATACTTCCAAAACTTTAYAAACAGATTTTTAATCTTAAAAATAAGTTTCTAGGAATTAATTAGTTGACTCCTAAGCAAACGTTACTTCCATTATAAAACATGCTCCTCCTACTATCCAAAGCATCAGTAAAAATTAGCATAATATTTCAATAAGCGGTAAAACTGCTCCACTGATGTTGTAGATGACAAAAATAAATACAAACACAAAAAACATGAACACTTGACGGTAGTTCTTTCCTAGACATAGTACAGCCTTGTTTTGGTTTCTTATCCTTGAATAATCTGAATGATCCTAAACAGTGTGTGGTTTAGTAATTCAATGCATCTACCTGTTCAGTAGTCTGACACAAATAAGCCAACAAGCAGAGCAAGAAGTTCTCTCCTCAAATACTTGCTTGCTTCCAAATAATCTGGAGAGATCTGAGAAAAGTATTTTAGTATAATTATCTGATATCAAGTTTTCACAGTCCAGCAATTGGCAAATCTGCAATTAGTGGCCTACAGGCAGATTTTTAAAAGACATGAGGCTGAAATGATTTCTCAGGAAGCCCTCAATCCTTTCAGCAGTTAGGACTGCCAAAGCAGTTGGAGAAAGCAAGTAGAGAATTTCCCTCCACCCCAAGGTAGGGGAACCTGCACAGCCTTCCCTCCCAAGACAGGGGTGAGCGAGGGCTCTGCACTACAAGGGCAAGGGAAGAAATGCCATGATGGAACAMTATTACTTTATACTCTTAACAGTGATGAAAAATCATGTGATTAGGGTGTCTGTGTGTGTGCATGTGTGTGTATAATTTTTGCAAATATAGCTATACTTGTGAGTTTTCTGCTAATATTCTGCTAATCTTTTAAGAATCGGAGGACTGGACATTGCTGAAGCATCCTCTGGATAAGTGTCCTCTCTTTCAGCAGGATTCATCTATATCTTCCCTCTCTATTTTAAAGCAGAAATAAAAAATGCAACAGAATGAAAATATTCCACTTCCTCTGTAAATATATTTCAAACTTTTAGGGAAATTATGTGGCAGCTGGTAGCTAGCCAATCCCTCAATACAAAGAAGCATTTGACAGATACCCTGAGAGCCAATCTGCGGCTGTGGGTCAGCCCCCTGAGGAACTGACTGCTTACACTGATTGCTTCAAGCTGCTCTTGTTCTTGCTTCACCTGACCCCAGAGACCTGACCAGTAGCTATCCTATCACAGCATTTTAAAGCAATCTGGGAGCTTACATACAAAAACCACAGTGCAGCATTTCTCTGCCTTTCTGAATTAGAGAGCTACCTGATCCCTGGAAACAAAACAAACCCCCCAAACAACTCTCCTATCCCCCCCCAAACCCCTTTATTTGTGCCCCTCACCTTGCTGGACAGCAGAGAGTAGGGGCAATASGCAGCTGACCAGCACTGATGGGTTAGGAGCTGACTGTGAGTATGTTTGTGTGCAGGCACTGCTTCATACCCAACTGACTGTACAGATACGCACAGGTGGTGGTTTTAAAATCCAGTTTTCTTGCAGACCTCTTGATGTCCTGTGCACCCTGATTAGACCTGGGTTCATAGGCTGGATAACACCACAGAAGGTTGTGCCCACTAGTTATGGAGATAGGGCAACTAGAGCAAGTGGAAAATAAATACATTGGGTACTTGGTGTGCCTCAGTCCCGCAGGCAGAGGCAGTATTTCCACACTATTTAAGAAATATCTGTGTTGCCTGGATGCATATCAGGGTGATTTGTACAAAAAAGTGTTTTCTTGTGGTGTTTTACTTTTCGGTGATGCTCCACCTAACGATTTATTTATAGGACTTTGGAAATGGATTTTATTTTAGCAGACATACAGACTATGTGGACCAGCATCCTACCTCAGAATGGCCAAAGCAAGGTAACAAACTGGAAGGTACCAAAAGCCCTATGACAGATGTGAGGTGATCTGACCTCTCTTCCTTGCTTCCAGCTCATATTTTACTGCCTTTCATGAGCGACTGTCTTAAATCTTGAAGCACAAGATCTCCGCTTTGTCCTAGCATCAACCACCAGAAGGATGCATCTGGAAAATCTCATAGACCAATCTCTCTGATTTTTGCAGTTACAGTGATTTCTGTATATATTTTTCTAATCAAGCCTTTCTTCTCAAGCTTATTGAGAGGTTTAATGTATTGATATAGCAAGATTAGAATTGCTTATATTTACTTCCCAAACTTCATGCTACAGATTTTACATTAATGTTGGCAAAACATAACAACAAGAATCAAAAAGAAAAATGATATACTTTAAGTCTGTACACAGCCACTGAGGACTATTTACACCTATCATTTAACAGCATAATGCACTATCTAGCAGAGGCAGAAATGACATCAGCAATGATTTTTATGCTATACAGAAGAGATGCAGTTTCYTCCCTCAAACCCAGTGAGGCTATCAAAAGACAGTCAAAAGATTTTTAACTTTCAGAACATGGCTCAACATAAACAATTTCAACTAAACTAAGGTTTGAGTTAAATTATTAAAGAGTTAAAAAGTTAAATTATTAAAGATAATTTTGTAACTCTAAAGAAACATTCTGAGCATAAAGTATCATTAAARACACTAACCAATGTGAATGGAAGTTAGATTATTTATAGTAAGGTAATTTTAGAAATATATTTTTCATGAACTGATGGTGATGTTTACTCTGTGCTTCAGTTAGCCTGAGCAGTGAAAGAATGTTATTTTCCTGTCCTGGTACAGTGCCACAACACTCGGGTTGGACACAGTTAGTTTGATATGAACATTTTCCTAGAAGCTCTTAAGCACTTTATTTTTGCTTGTTAGTTTCATTTTTATGGAATTAAAAAAAAAAATCTCATTTCAGGTTAGAATATTAACCTCAATGTGAGTGAAATTTCAGTAGGGAGAGACCCAGACCATGCTCCCTGAGAGCAAGCTACTACTCCCCACTTAAATAAGGGACTTGTATTGGGTAGGTTGATGTAGCCAATACTGCATCTCTCCTAAATTTAATAAAAATTCGAACTAACTCTTCTATACATGGAACGAGCCTGAAGCTTTACTAGCTGACCACGAGAGGTCATGATTGCTCCACAAGAAAAGTTTCAGTGCAGTCTGCTAACAGAAACATTGGTCTCCTTTCAGGTGTACTGGATTTACTCAGTACTTACACGTGAATTAAAGAGCTAAACATTGATGTGCCACAACTGATACTCAGTTTTGTCTTCTTCGTTACAAAAAAAGAAGCTTCTGCAATAAATTCAAAATGATTTCCAAAAAYATGTACTTTTATCTTTAATCCATATCTTTTCCCACATGCCTTCATCTTTCTCTTGAACCTTTTCACACATTCCCCATTCATTTGCTCTGTAAGTGACTGTAATGCAAAGATAAAGGAAGGRTGACTATTTGGGACATTATTTTTGTCAGGAAAAACAGCCACGAATCACAGCCCAAAGGAATGGATGATAAGATCACACTCTTGTCCTCCCTTAAAAGAAGATCTTTTGACTGTTTACAATTGGACTGTTTACAAATGGGACAATCTTGTCCCATTTTCAGCTTTAAAAAAAAGTTAAAATACTACAGAAATGGCTCTCTCCCTACTTTGCTGTCTGATAAAAGGCTGCCTCACTAACATAAGAAAATAAAAGAATTTGAAAGCCATTTTACAATCGGAGCCCTCCTAAGGCCCTCTTATCCAGATTACATCTAAATCTTGCCAATTGCTTTTTGCATACTCTCTCTACAAATACAGCCTTTCTTATCCACATCTGCACCTAAGAGTTTTAGCTAGGTGCTCACCTCATGTCTCAACAGTAGCAAATGCAATCTTGCCATGTTTCAGGCAATTTAGAATACTGTTGACAAGATCATCAACTTATCCTGGTCTTTTGTTGCCTGCTCCTTATAGTCCTTTGGCAGCTCTCCCTTCTTGATCATAGCAAATGTCCACTACCAACTTCACCTGGAGGAGCACTGCAGCCTCTCTTGGGTTCATCACAGCAGCAGCTTCACGAGCCTGGCCTCCCCTCTGCCCATGCTGCCAAGCTCTGCTGCCCACTCAGTACATCTTCCAAAAAGCACTGTTATGCTTCCTCTTACGTGGTTCATATGGAACAGCTCATCTGTATCCTGCTGTAAGCTCTTTCAATGAGAACCATCTCCTGTATTTTTAAGACTCTTTATACAATAGGGTCCAAGTCCTAAGCAATAAAAACATACAAATAAACATAGATTAAGGGTTTAAGTTATGAGCAAAATGGCCCAGACTACTTACTTGATGTGGAGACATGGTCAATCTGGGAAAAGGTTTGAATGTCAGTGAAGTCCACCTCRTTTCTAGTGTCAGTGAACAGTTTTCTATGAACTACCTTCATTTGGGACCTATAGGACTCCAGAGCATGTTTTCAAATCCAGTCATTTTGGACATCTTAGAGACAGTATCAAACTCAGTGACATCAACAGCAAACTTCCACTGATTTTCTGTAAAGCTGGGATTTCACCCTCAGCTAGGGAGACAGTACAGAATCATTGCAACACAAAAAAAAATTGCTCTAGTGACCATAGTCACATCTGGCAATATCACCATGGAAACCTCATCACAGATCAAAGCTAACAATCCAGTACCATTCAATTAGCACCAGTGTCATGTTACTCCCACAAGCAGCTATGAAAATGTACAATTTATTTAAATGTTGAAAAGAAAGAAAACTAATTCATTAATTTCATGGCTAAATTACTACGCAGAAGATTTCTAGTTATGGAAGGTATTTGTCATTGTAATGAAAAATGACTTTTAACTAAATAATTCCACAATTAGTATTTATTTCATATTTTATCTGTGATTGTCTTCATCTCAGTTTTTCTAACTAGTCATGCAATTAACTAATGTTTCAGAAATACAGATTCAAACTGAAAAGAATTGYGTTACGGAAATAAATGTATTGCTGATATATGTTCAGCTTGGCAATACATGAAAAAATGTGTTACATATTTTGAGTAATTTTATACTATTAATGTATGAAAAAAGTGCAATATTGTGGCTTATATTTGAAAGCTGTAATATGCTGACTAGCTGTATCAAATAGATGACATTTTCCTCATACAGAGAGCTGACTATATTTTTTACATTATGTGAATCATAGTCTAATGTTCCACTACTCTGAATACTGTAACTAGATTACTAGAAATGGCAAAATCAATTTTTATGTTACATGAATAGGAATGTGATAAAAAAATATTGTCTGAAATTTTCTAATTTAKTATGTCTACTTTCTGTAGTATAACATAACACAATTGCCATTGTTTTATATCTCTGTTTTTTTCTTTTTCCTGTGGAAATCACAGCATACTTTAAGTAGACATAGTTCTCTTAATTCTTATGCTAAATAATAGCTTTCATTTTTAGCATCTTCTATGGATAACTGTTCTGTTAATTAATGTCTAAGCATTACAAATTAGTTTCTTCCCACGAGCTACTGCTGCAAAGCAAAAATAGTCACAGAGATGTGTAGCAATTGTAATTTCTTGCATAAGAAGAACTGCAATTTTGTTTTCCTTCAATTTTCAGGAATCTGCTCTGAAATCAGTGCCAAATGCATGAAAAGCTGCAACAGGAAAGGCAAATATGGCTAGGGGATCAAAATGTGGAAAAAAGATTAGGCATGCAGATCAACAAGCAGCCAGTAATTTACAGTGCCACAGCAAGACCTACCCTGTAACTACCTGGGCAGAGAAGGGATTGAAGTGCTAATCTTAGGCAATGCAACCAATCGYGGCCATTTAAGGCCAAGGGCTGGAGCAAAGTTATATTGCCAAGGACGCACGGCCAGAAACAGAAATGGAGAGAACAGCCATGTCCCAGTCGATCAAGACAGAAACGAGGACGCAAGCCAACAGGCTCGGCACAGCCACGGCCAGCTCCAGCTGGTGCCTGGCTGGGGATCCTCTATCATCCGCCCCAAAAGAGACAACCTTCAGCTACCAGTCCCAGCAGGGGCACCCCTGGGGTTACCCTGGGTTGGCTGAGGGGTGCTGTTCATCAATCAACTGCTAAGAAGCCTTGGTTGGGAAAACCTCCCAGCTCTGTCATTCAGTGATTCAGTAGGCAGTAACGATGTTGTCTTTCAGTCAACAATGAACAGAAGATTTTGAGCGTTGCTAACGTGTATTGCATCATTTTATATCAGAGGATGAAAGTGGAGGGCATGGTTCTGTAAAATTCCCAAAAAGAAAGGCAATATAAAACTTGTGGCAACCTATTTCCTAGCTGGACAACTGTATTTCATATTTATCTGCGTTTATCTCTGTGTTCTCAGTTTTATCAAGGCATCCTTCATTTCCAAAATTGTCTGTAGCATTGCTGCACACTACGTAATAGCTGTAACCGTTCCACAGGAGATGTGCATGTACAACAGCAATAGGATAGCAATCTCTCTGCAGATATGATTTGACTAGTTTTCAATTACAGCTTGTAGTTTAATTCCTTGGTTTCCAGCTTTGTTATTGTGGGGCTGTGTCATACAGAATTCTCTGTAAGCCTCTAGCTTCTATGTTGCTACATAGCAAGGATAAAATATCAGCAATAAGAAAATGACTCTAAACTTTGTATCAGCTTYACTTCAGATGCAAACAATGCCATCTGTCAGCTACCCAAATATTTGGATGAGATCAGCACCAGACTGAACTTGCATCCAAGGAAGTCTGATGTAAAGGTAGATGGAAGCTTCTGAKAGAAAAAAAAATATCATTTCTTTAACTTTCTTACAAGATATCTTCTTGATGCTCCTTGAGGGATCCATGACTCTGATATTCACTGAGACKCCTTAACTCTTATGGCTACCTAATTATCAAAGGAGAATAAAAATATATCATTCTCTAACGAACACTGCCTCAAAAAGTGTACCTTGCCTTCTCCAGATCAGACTCGGACTCACTCATCAGCCTTGTGATATCCATGGTGAAAGAAATACTGGCTAGTTAAGAGCAGAGGTCCACCGTACTCAGAGCTCAACTTGCTACGAGCACACTAGGGAAGTGCCTGGTTCCCATGGGAGCAGAGGCTGACTTCAGCGCTGTGCTTCCTGCTGTGACAGCCTGCTGCAGGAAAGGCCTGTGGGATCCACCACCCTCCTGGGAGAACACTCTGACTGGCTGTAGTGGTCAGGCCTCTCTGTGGGTCACAAATTCTGCAGTTGTGCTATACAGCCTTATCCTTGGATAGGCCTGACAGGTTCTGCTGATTCTGTATTGTTCCTACATCATGATAACATGTTTGAAGACCACGACATCAATCTTTCAGGCATTCATTTCTTCCTAATTTGACTTCTGTGGATAACTTTCCAGTGTCCTAATTCTTTGCATTTTAATTATTCTCTGGATGCCTTTACATTCAYTTATATAAAGGCCCCCTCGGCTCATTTGCCTCAGACCATGGGGAATGTGAGCAATCATATCTGAGAGATTAAGAYGAAATGACAGACCTGCAAGTGGGGAGGCTGTGTGACAAATGCACCCCTGGGGMCCCAGCACAACCGTTACTGAAGAAAATGTGAAGATGACACTGGGGACAGTGGGACACATGGACAGACTATGTGGGTTATCTCACTGAAAGTGCCAGACTTGGCAGGCCTGTGTGAACACCTAACTAGATWACATGTAATGTCAATGTATGCTCAGTAAGTGAACTCTGAAATTCTCTCCCTTACACTCTCTCCGTACCTTCAGCGAGTATTTGCAGGCTGTCACTCACATTACACATGTATTCTCCTTGTTGCCAGGTGCCTCCAATCCCCAACCCACCAAAAGCCTGATACAGTGCAAAACTAGGCAAATCCAGTAGTGACCGTGGAGACACTTGTTGCTTAGTTTGAGAGCATCCCACAGTAGGGGATATGTGCACAGGACTCCAAACCCATTACTTTCACCTTTCAGAACATGTGGCTCCATGTTTTTTTATATTTATAAGTATATTAATCAGGGATTTTTCATTGCTTTCTTTGGGAACTTTAAAAGATCTGGGAGAAGCTACTGGGATAGTGAATTCACTTTAGTCCCTGAAACCTCATGAATAATTTCAGCAAGCTATTTTTTTTTGACAATCCAGTTATTTGATAGCCTTGATTAAACTYTTTTAGAGTGACTGGAGGCTCTGGATGTTATTTATTCATATTCAAGCACAGAGGCAGTCACTCATGCATAGAATTCCTCRGTGACTCACAAAATGACGTGCTTACTTATGCATAGCAATCCTCAGTAACTCACACACTGACACACTCCTGCCCAGACATACTTAGTAACATGCACAGTGACAGACTGGCCCAGAGCACTTATTTTAGAAATCTTCACAGGCTCCCACAAGGGCTCCACTCCCCTGAAGCTGAAAACAAAACCCCCAGTGACCCCAGCCCACGCTGCCAAACACACTCAGCCACCTCCTTCTCTTAGTTGCGTTTTTTCCCACCATTGTTTGTGGCATTTCCCTGCTGAGGCTTCCCCTGAGGTTGCTAATGTACTTAGAAAAAGAAATCTCATTTTCACTACCTTCACATTTTAATATCTTAATGCCAAAGAGCTGCTGTTCTGCTTTTTGGGCTTTATTTTGTTTTTTTTTTTATATGGAAATTTTGCATTAAACAAACATTACATGGCAGTCAAGGGGATGAGATGGCTCAGGGGATCGGTAATGGGCTGTGAAGCCTTTCCTTTCTAGGCCAATGCTCCGATTCATTCTAGGCTGTTGYAGCTGGATTTAACAATAGGGGGGGRAAAGTGTGCTCATTTAAAAAGGTCTGAGCTCTCTGAAACTAATTAGATTTAAAGTAAACTGACCAGTGGAAAAAATGACAGTATGTAAATAAACTCCACCAAGCAGCCATTAAAAAAAAAAAAAAAAAAAGGAACATCTTACTTCAGCTGGATAGCCATACAAATGGAAACACTCTAGAAACATACTGACTGGCAGAGCCATCCCATCCCTCTTCCTGTCTCAGTCTGCTACACAAGTGTTTTTGGGGGGATGCCCAGAAAGTCCTCAAACTCAGAGTGGGCCAGACCAATAGAAGCAGGCAGTGACCAGAAGTTATTGCTACTAACTTCGTTCATCATCAGGCAAACAGCAAACTGATAGTCTCAAGGCCCCATTCCTTGCAGACAAGCGTCTAACACCATATAAAATGCAGAACCACATCCTAGCTACAGATGGCATTATCATTTGGGATTTGCCCAGATTTCTAGACTGTCCTTCTGTGACACAACAGCAGCAAGAGATATAATAAAACGAACAAACAAAACAATTCCTCAGACACCTCTTTGGCACTTCCAATGACCCACTTGGAAATGCACTCCATGCAAAGTCTGCACATGTGTGATGAGTTAGAGAGAGCTCCTTCTTTTCAAATAAAAGCATAGGCTAGTAGAAATTGATAAAGAAATGCAATGCCAGCCTAGGGTGCTGTTTTCAGAAACTGCTCACTTTTTTTCTTGTCTCTCCCTTGCAGTTATAAGTTATATACCTCAGTGATATAGTTTCTACCAATGCCTTAAATACTACATAAATACAATAAAATAATTTAAAGAAACTCTTTAGTTCTCTGTTATGCTACATCAGTGAGACTTTCGCTCAGCTTTTTATAAAACAACATGTTTGGAATATATATTGTCAAACTAAAMTGTATTTTACAATACATCACCCATTGATAGAGCTCTAGCTCCAAGTAGGATTACAGATTCATTACTCCACAATAAATATAAATAAGAAAGTTAGTGAACATTGTCAGCAAATTACTATAATGACATTTCAATAACTCTAAATGCACAGGTTCTTGGGAAACAATGGAACCAGTTATAACTTCATAGCATAAATGAAATTTAAAAAATAAAATACTAATGAAAATGAATTAAAATTGTTGTCAGAACATTAACTAACAGCAGTGGAATATAACCAAATGGGTTTTCTAAATCAACTAGARTACTGAGGACAGAAATCCATGTCTAAAAATGGTTCTAAATCTTGTCATTCACAATGCCATAAGGATATGACTTTACACTCAATTACCTGCATTCAAATATGTTACTTATAATACAGGCATGATATCAGCTAAAATATACAGCTCACTATGTGATAAATTGCTACACAATGCTATTATAAACACTGTGTGCAATTTTGTTCTTTATCCATAACGCTTTTCAAAAGCACAGCAAGAGCAAATAAGATGGAGCTTGTTAAGTTTTTGAAAGAGATCTTAAAAGAGAATTCTCTGCAACATCAGAGAATTGAACAGTGATGCAAGAGATCCTTTTCAATCTTGTGAACCCACAGCTAAACCACCCATGTTGTATGCCAGGAAGCACACGATCTCTTCTTTAGCTTTCATTAGCTGATTCTTACATCTAGTACTTAATTCAGTCTAGTGCTCAGTACCACTGATATTAGTCTCATCTAAATGGAGCTATAATTAGACAAGAAAACTGTTCAGTACATATTTGCACAAGGTTTCTAAAACTGAATGCCACTGAACAAGGAAAAGCCATAATTAAAGGAGAAAAATTGCTGTCTAGATAAGAAGTGACATGAAAGTAGAACAACRTGTCATGCAGCTTGATACTGAGTAAAACACAGAGCAGCTGAAATGCTGAATTTGTTAGCACAAATATTGCAGGAAAAGATGGCAAACATCCTTCCTCGTCCAGGACGCTGAAGTCATTAGGATCCTTTTGGAATTCCGYGGACCTCGGATTTTTGCAAAGAGAGTTGTTAAGTTGGAGAAAAGTTTGCCCAGAGTGGTAGTGCCATCTCCATCTTTGGCAATATTTAAGATTCAGCTGGACAAAGCCATGGCCAACCTGATCAGATGTGGAAATTTTCAGCAGGACACTTGACTAGATGACCTCCAAAGGTCCCTTCCAATCTAAATTACTGTATTATTCTAACAGTATCCATTATGAAATAAAAGTTTCTTGTCATCAATGTATGAGCTCTTGCACAGATTTTCCATTGTTTAGCCACTCTCATCTGAACATTTTTTTTCTATGTACCAGTCATAATTTCCCGTGCTGCAGCTTGTGATAGTTGATTCTTGTGCTTTCACTGTGCACCCTTGAGAGTGTGCCTGCCTTATCAATAAATTCCCTTTAGGTCCTTTAAGACCACATTTAAATCCCCTCAGYCTTCCTTTCTCCAGATTGAACAAACTCAGCTGTCTTTATATATCACATATGCAGCTCCCAAACTGTCTTTGCACCTTTTGTCACTCTCCTTTTGTTGACATCTGTCTTGTGAGAGATCAAGTTTTAGAYCCATTTGCTCTTGTGCTAGAATGGGCTTTTTGCTCTTCCTCCTTCCTGGCCCATTGAYGGAGAATGGCCCTACCCCATTTTGACCTTTCATTTTCCCAGATACATCACACCCTTTTAGACTCCTGCTGTATAACAGACTCGGTACCCTGATCATCCTGGCAAAATTTCCTTCCACCTGGTTCAGTTTGAATTCTTTACCTTGAACGTAAGTAAAAGGATATACTGGACGATGTATTTATTGGGACTTAGGGTCAGTCTACAGGGGCTCCAGCCTTCTTTCTCCTTCTTCTCTGCTTCAGCATCCTCCAGTGCTACACAGCTCTTATCTTGTCTGATCTGGCAGTTGTGCAGCCCCCATTTTAGATCAGGGCTGAACTCAGGTGAGTAACTGCACCACGTATTCTAGATAATGTCCTGTGAGACCTTTTTGATGCCACTAAATCATCCATAAACCTATTGGAAATGGAACTCTTAGTATACCCTAGGATCTGATTTTCTTTGGCACTGGCAGCTGGTAYGCACCCTGGACAGGTTTCATGGGACCAAGCATTAGCTGTCTGAAAAAAGTGATCACCTTGTCTTAAGACAGATGAATGGGCACCTGCAGAAGCCCATCTCTCCCTGTCAATTAGAAGACAAGCCCAGACAACAAGCTCAGATGAGCCAGCTAACTATTACACAGCTGAAGTTAATCGAAATGAAAAGAATCTCACACTCTGTGACCAATTAAAACATTTAAGTCTTTCATTCTCCTCTGTCACTTCCATCTGACAAGCCTCCAAGCATTGAGAGAGAAATTCTTGTCATTAGTCTTTTTTTTTTAAAAAAAAACACTTTTGCCATTTCTGTCACACAGGTTCTCCAGCTTATTTCTACCAAGTATCATCCTTCTCTTCTTCATAGACAAAGCTTCCCAGTATGGCAGATGCAGAATATTTATCAGTATGTGCCTTTTGATGGGGTCAGAGGGAAGGGAAACAAGATCATTCATGGCACTGTAATGTCATAATGGAGAAGCAATTCTGGTAGCTTGCCACCAGCTAACAAGTTCTTTTTCCATCACCAACTATTGTTGCTTACCATTTTTGTAAGAAAAAATAGCAAGTAACTGATTAGTCTTGCACCATCCTCTCACCTCAGTAATTTTAATTAACTTACGATAATTAATGTATAATACCTTATTAAATGCTTTACAGAAATTCCCAGTAAGCTAGCTCTACTGCATCTTTTTTGTCTAGGAAAAAATACCTGCCAAGCTATAATGCTGTTCAGTTCTTTTTTGAAGTCATGAAAGAAATTATGAAAATGTGCAACTTAAATATCATAGGAAAGATTAATAAATTTTAATAAAGACAACACAATTCAGTGAGCTCCCTGAATCAGACCTCCAGTCTCTTAGTAGCAAATTCTCTGTCTTTCCTCTCTTTTAAATTTTGATACATTTCACAAACTTTGACCAAAAAAAATAACCCTTTAGAAATTTCTTGGAAGATAATTTCGCAGGACTAAGGTTAATGGTTGTAAGCATCAGTTATAAAAACAGATAAAATAAAAGAGAAAAAAAATCTTTCCCATACCCAATTCAAGCAGGTCTATTTTAGAATATTTTATTTGAACATGTCAATTCATCATATACCAGTAAAGTTTCTTTTTTTGCCTCAAGTTCTTTTCTCTATTTCCCTTTTCTTTATATAGCTAAATCAGCAGGGATAAATGTCTACAGACAAAATTATCTGACATCAAACAAATATTGACATGACTTTCAAGGTCAGTTGCTGCAAGGCCAGGATTTAAAAACAAATTAAATTTGATGTATACCATCTTAAAGGTCAGTTAGAAAGGTATATGCTGCACCTGTTTTATAATGCAGCCCCTTGGGAGCCAAATACATTGAATGCTGTGAGCAGACATTGCAATAATGAAGACAATTATGGTAATAGGTAGGTAGGTAATAGGGGCTTAATTAGATCAGAACAAGCGTGTTATTTAGAGAAAAAAGAAATCACAGTGTATTAAATTAGAAGTAAATTACAGCAATTCAAGTCAATAGTTATTTCAAGCTGATAGTTAACACCCTTACTGTATCTTTAAAGAGACTGAGACATTACAGGAAAATGTACTAGAAATGCTTCATTGTCATCCAGCCACAATTCCAGTTTCACTGCATACAAAGGTCCTCTCTCTCCTAGAATATGGTCCTTCTGATGGAGGCTGTATGCTTCATTTCCTGATCTTACTTTCTGACCTCAATAATTTTCAGTAGYAGAAGTGAGATGGCCTGAATCCTTTGTTATTGCTTCAGTAGCTTAAGGAATAAATAAGTTATCATGTACAAATGGGCCCTCACCGTAAAGGAAGAGGGACTAAGAGATGAGCAAAGAAAGGACTGAAAAGGTCAGTTTTTAAGACGTGGTAGAGTCAGGATGAGCTGATATTCCATGCTACAGCGCTATTACTCAGCTTTGTTACTGGAAAAAGAATTGCTCACCTTGCCTTGGCCAAGAGTTCCCAGCATTTTTTTTTTTATTTTGCTGAATTACTCCAGTTTAAAATATTTGAGAAATTACTGCCTTAAAATGCAAGTCTGATCACCAGTCAATATATAATCCATAGTGTTACTGCTCTGTCCAGTTACACAGCCCAAAACGGTGAATGAAAAAGGGAGAGAGATTGGGACAGATTCTCCAATATGTTCCACATCCTGGATAGCAAATTATTTTACAGATGTTCTGATTTATCAGCATTTTATCGCWCTTTTTATAGGTGAAAATGACTTTACGAGGTAAATGGCAGTATATTGGAGTATATACACRAGCGAAAAACAATTCATCCTGCAGGGTATGCCTTTGATATGTAAACACTAACCAGGACTGGCCCTGCTATCATTGCATCCTTTAGCTTACGAGAGTGACTTTCACTCCCAGTTCTTTCTAGCATACAACTTTTACTCTGCAGGTAGCATGGCTTAGGGTTAAGGCACTCATGGAGTCTTCTCCTATTTTCTCAGCTAGACAGACAGTGGCTAGTATACAAGAGTATGACATGGGAATCTCTAGATTCTGATTTTCTGTCAGGTAATGAGGAATGAAGATATTCTCTTGCATTCAGAGAGAGGCGCTTTCCCTCCATGAATCCTCTTCAGAAATCCACTAAAAACACATTTAAAATTTAGGATGACRCTCATTACTTTTGGCATCTATATTTGAAAAAAAGCAGTAGTCTGCAATATTCTTGCATATTATTTCATTATATGCAAGTTCTCCAAAGAGTAAYGCAGTAATGTCAATGGAAATTTTGTAAGCTCTAAATTAGCCATCCTGATTTATTTATTTTTTTTTCTTATTCACTTGTATTACAGTTTTGGCCACTTTCACCTGTTCTGAAAATGACATATTTTACTACTCACAAGTAAAGTGACTGACTTCTGTGCTGAGAGGGTAGTTTCTACAACATAACCATAGCAGATGCAGTTTCATGTAATAAAATGTGGGTAAAATAAAACAATTGTTTAAAAGATGTTTAAGTGAGACTAAAATGAAATCTTAGTATCTGCATCTGCCTACCACTTTTTTTTTTCCTATCTTTTTTCTTGCTTTCACTTGTGTTTACTTAGGTAAAACTGCCTACCAAATGGGAGGACAGTTGTCATTTCTACAGAAGCGTGTATGAGCCTTTTCTTATGCAGCTCCACTTATTTTTGAAAGTAGATTAGATAATGACAATAAATATTTTAAGGGATTAAAACTTTTGTTTGTTTGTTTTCAATGTTATATCATTTATCTTCATYGTATTCTTGCATTCATGGATGCCAAAATCAGCCCTGAATGATCACAATCAGAATAAAATAATATTAATGACATYCATTAACAAAAGTGAGAACGACACAAAAACCTCTAAGGTCTTGCGTGCCAGGAAAAGATCGTATTTTTTACCTGGGTTGTTGGTTAGGCCACATGTAGCCATAATTACTGACAATAATTAATTGCTCTCTCACAAATGAGAAATGTCCAGTTAAGTAACCACCATGAATTTTTATTTTAAACAGTAATGGGCTTTTCTGTGTGTCCCAGTAATGTGGTATCAGATTACATCTTGCAGGAAAGGCATGACCAACAAACAAATTGTTGTGAGAAAAATGATCCTCCTCTCACAAAAGTGACGGGAGTCTTGCTGAAAGGCAGTGGTGCCCAGTGAGTACCTACTTCTCTCATTAAGCCTAAGCCACATTACAAAACTGGCAGCTGACTTTCAGTAAGAAGTGCAAGTCCAAGTACAATATGAAGCAATACAGTTGTACCCCAACCCAGAGTGTACCTCACCTGAATAAATGTATGATCAAAGCATTCCAAAAATAAAAGAGCGCCCCAAGACTAACTTGTATGAAACATAGATAACTTTCTTGTCCTAGACAAAAGACSAAGCATGAATTATACTAGAACGTGATTACTCCGCGTTCCTTCCAGTCATATTAATTTAAATAACTCCACTATGCATCGTCTAATGATTTTCACAAAGGGACTTTTGGACAACAGGCACAAGAACGGCAAACATGAACGTAGAAAGAACTTATGATATTAAAGCAAGTGACAGGAACCCTTAAATTCTTCCTGTTTCTACTTGTGCTGTATGCAATTTATGATCACGGGCTCATCATACACACACACAAAAGAGAGCAGTAAGTTCACACAGCTCTCCACCCCACACTTCATACCACTTCATACACCATGTGGTATCTATCACACATTCCAACAGGGCTCAAGTTGGCTTTTTTTCTTTTTTTTGGTATGTACATATAGTATTTCTCTTTTTATGCTATATTGTATTCCTACTGCTAGGCTCAAACAATACTTCCCTTTGAAAGGATAAGGGTCCACTGGTGAAAGATCTGAGAGAGAGAACTTTCAGGTACCAACTTGAACTACAATCACAATTAATACATAATTAATATGCCATGGGACTTGGTCTCAGAAGTGAAAGCTGTAGAATGATTCCTACGAAAACACAGGAGAACTAAAGATGAACAGTAACATCCCTGTAAAGTTTATAAAGACTTTTTCAATCATTCAATCAAGTGAGGAGAAAAATGACATTAATTAGGATCCAAGACAACAACGGAAGA
>NW_028186512.1:4065788-4106388 GCF_003343005.1 Rhea americana | reverse complement strand
CCCGGCTCGGGCGCCGCCTTCCCCTGACCTAAATGCCGAGAGATGGGAAGTGTAATCGCCGCGGGTGGGAGCGGGCTGCGGCGCCGTCTTGGGGCCTGGATAAAACACCGGAGCGCTAAATTATACGTGTTTTTTAAAGCGGACACACTGCCAGCGCGTGACGGGACGGGGCACAGAGCCACGGCGGCCTGGCGCGGCGCGGCGCCCTTGCGGAGCTGCGTTGCCGGTGGTGAAGGCAGCTGCTGCGGGGCGCGGGCATGGCGGGCGGCGAGGGGCCGCGCTGCCCCCACCGGGCCGCCACTGAACCAGTCCCCGGGGATCAGGGCTCTCCGCAGCGCCGAGGGACCCCTCTCCCGGGAGGGAGGGGACAGGGCGGGACGACGGGACACGGGTCTGCTGTGGCCAGAGTGCAAACGTAGGCACCACGTTAGTTAGTGATGGCGTAAATTATTAAAACCAAATTTCCCTGAAATTTATTGCCTTGTTGGAATCACTGACTGGAACAACAAATATGAAATAATCCTAATATAGCTTTTATAATTAATACTGTAATCCTGTACAGTATTTGCAAAATGGTTAGCTGGAATTTTTTGAAACCTGGATGGAAATGAAGGATCCCAGTGAACTTTTCATGTGATTATTCCTTTGATATGTATGCATAATGGCTAGAAGCCTTTGCTAGTCACATACAAGAAGTGGAAAAATAAGGAAAGCCTTTTGGGTGCTGGTGCTGATATTTGATAACAAGAATAACTCAGCAGCCTTCCTATCYCCTAAAAGCTTGTTACAGCTGTTCATTATATTTGTGACAGCAGGGTAGCTAGCATATCCTATGGGAGAGGGTAATATCCTGCAGGACACAGCATGTCCTGCTCGGCCCAGACGATCCAGAAAATTGATGGTGCAGTCTTACTTTCCTGTCTGCTGCAAACCTACTGTGCGTCTTTGGGAATGTGTGATGGGCAGTCTTATAAAGAAAAAAAATGCACGCATGATATGATCTCAGCAGAATTTAGAGGCCAGACACTGTTTATGGATTTTGCATAGCATAATCATCAGATAAAATACACAAACAGCCTTTGGAATTAAGGTGGGAACTCTGCTGTCTCTGGTTGTGTTTAGTGTAACAAATCGCGCAGCACATGAGGAACAGTAGGTGAAGCTGTTTTACAGAGTGAAAGACTTAGCATTGAGGATCCAGTATACGCACTACAAGTTTCAAGAGGTTTTCTCTGAATCCTTGCCCACCTCACAGATGCCCCGACACCTGAACTCAAACAGAGCCCTYGGTGCCACAACCTCAGTTGTTAAGCTGGAGAGTCATGTTCACTCCTACTGCTGTGATCCCATGCATGTGAAGCTTTTTGCTTCAGAGTGGAAAATTTCAGATGCAGAAAAAGCCTCATGCAAAACAGCTCATGATTTGGTAGCTTGGATGCTCTGCAGGGCTGTGGGTTTGTATGTTYTTGGGCTGAAGGGGGAGCTAAGCACAGATCTACCATGTCGTGGATGATTTCTCTGACTAAAGAGCCTTAGCTAAAAAGCAGCAGGGTGCTACCGTGGCTCTAGCAGCCCCTGTCTCCAGCAGAGAGGGATTTCTGAAGCAGAAGGTTAAGGCGTTTCTATCCTGCAGATCTTAGTCAAGTAGTTTCACTGTAGGCATTTCCTCACTAAACGGACATGTTGTTTTAGGTCACACCTGGGGTRTTTTTCTTTCCTGTGCAGCCCACAGGGGAGCTGGACTCAAAACAAGTACTATATGTTTCTTGTTTAGCATTTGGTAGCCGTGTCATGATGCCTGCAGACATTTTKGGGTCATTCCTCAGCCTCCAATTTACAGAAGGATTACTTTAAGGTGGACATGCTACAGTGTACTGCATAGGTATTTTATATATTGATTAGTGCTTGTAAAAAGTTATGATAGTCCTGATTTGAAATGAATTGCAGGTGCATAAAGTTTTTGCTGTCATCACTTCTGTTACCTTAGCAGTGTCAAGCCCTGTTCAGGAAATTAAAAAAAATGGTCAGTTCCCTAGATATTTGCAATTTAGAGCAAAAAGAACAGACATCTTAAGTGGAAGATCACAGGGAAAGAGTGATAGAATATGGTCTGTAGGGTGCTATCATTTATTGGATGGTTTGAATGTCTGGGGTGATTTGATCGTTTTGTTAAAGGAATCTGACACTACATTTCTGTTGTTTTGCTTAATGCAACTTTCTAAAAACTACCATCTTAAACATATCTCATAATCCATGTCCTCAGTAGTTACTGAGAGTGTTTTTCATTAAAAATGAATTGTCATTTCAGCACCTTGGATTATGAAGTGAAGKAGGTAAAGGTATAAATACTAACCATTAGATTCTGTTGTTAAATCAGCATTCARGCAGTTCAAAAATTAGTCTGAAACCTCTTATTGGGCTCCCAGTGTCAGAAATGTCACACTGGAATAATGATAGTTGCCAGCATGCACCTCAGCAATGCAATTTTGACTGCAAAATGTGACACTAATAAAATTTAAACATGGTGTGAAATGCTCCAGGGCAAAGCGCGCTATCAAAAACAAATTTTAATATTTGGTCAAGAGAATATAGCTCTGCRTTTGGGGAAGTTAGGATTGTTAAGACCTGGTAAAAAAGATACTGATTCTTCTTCAAAGTTTATGTTATTACAATTCACTACACATTAGTGCTGTAGCTCTCCTTGCAGTTGCTAGCATGCACACTTACATATATGTTTAGAGTTAGAGAAGGGAATAAAGGTTGACACTTTGAAACTGGAGAGAGCAAGTGCTGTCTCTTCATACTTGCACCAGTGGCCCCCATAGCTGCTTGAGACCTACTGGAGCCAGGAGAGCTTTGCTTGGGCAAAGTTGTCCATTTATGTGGGCCCATTTCTGCCRAGCCCCCAGGCTGTAGTGTTTCTCCGTAATGGAGCTTGATATGCTAAGATGACAGTCRGCTCTCCTGTTACCATTTGTTTGAAATTATATTCCTGGGGTTTTGGAAATCAGAGGCAGAGCAAGGAGTACTCTTAAGTGTAGCTAGACAAATTGTGGATTAGTTGTACACTAGGGCAATGTGCCAAACACGCTTGGTTTTTGWAATGTGAGCACTTTAGTACCAAATAAGAGCTAAGTGCTTCTGAAAATCCAGCCATGCTGTCATCTGGAAGGAAGGACAGTTTGGTAGTTGGCATGAAGCAGCCCGTGCATCTGTGCCACAAAATTGCAAATGTTTCTTAGAACCACATTCAACAAGGCAATTTCTTTTGACAGTGAAGAAGWCCCTCTGCTTCGGCCGTCTTCTTACCACCGCATTTGCTAAGCAAATACTCTGCTGCCCCATTTGCTCCTCTCCCCCCATCAGGTATGTGCTCATCTGCTTTTTGGGGAGGAGGGCTTTTTTTTAAAAAAATAATAATAATAACCTGGATCTGTTTTAGAATATAACACCRACAACAGTTATATTGGCAGAAATGAGGGTATGATAAAGACTGAATATAAGAAAGGGTGTCTATCTTAAATGCCTCGTTGAAGACAAATTGAACATCAAACGACACATTTAATCCCTCATTTTTCCATTTCATGAAGTCAGGATAATACTTTCCTAATTTAATAGGGACACTGTGTGAGCATTGCAGAGTTCATTGTRGAGATGAAAACAGAGCAGGGGTCTGATGCTTGACAGTCTTGCCCTGAATTACATTAGTTCCCTCCTAGAATGTTRAAGTAGACACAGATTGAACTAGATGGAATTAGTAAAACTCTTCTTGATTAACAGTAGAATGTGCCCTCTGTCTTTCATTATTGCTAATGTGCTAGAACAATAAATAGGCAGTACAGATGTCCCTTTGTTACAGGTCTTAAGTCTATGGTAATCACATTTTGTTTTCTAAGCCTCCAAGAAGTGCGAGATCTGCATTTTTGCAGTACACCACTATTCTGTTACCTGAAGAATGCTTTTTAAGTGATTGAAATAAACAGTTACTGAGCATGAAAGGAGAAAGAAGCAAAAATGAGCCAAGTATTGTCTTATTAAATAGACAACAATGCAAACTAAGAACAGAAGGCCCATAACAAACAACCCTACAGAGCATAACATTTAAGTGTAAAACATTTCAGAGAGTAAGGTGCAGAGTGTAGGGCAGCAGAGTCCTTTTGGGGTTGCAAAATYCTTGTTTTTTCGGATAGGCCCTTACTCTGTATTTGAAAAGAAAACTGTCAGAAAAGGAAATGAATGGAGTTGAAAAATAGTTGGGATGGGAACTCCAAATCCAGTTTTAGTGCTGGATGTCATGCATATCCATGTGTTTACATATGTGTTCTTGCATGCATTTATTATRTATCTTTATTTCCTTCCTACAGGAAGTGAAAAATGCCTAAAAAGAAGACTGGTGCTCGAAAGAAAGCTGAGAATCGTCGTGAACGTGAAAAGCAGATAAGGGCTTCAAGAGCGAACATAGATTTAGCCAAACATCCTTGTAATGCCTCAATGGTAAAATAACCTAAAATATTTGGTATTAAAATATTTGATATTAAAATATTTGATTTTAAAAGATGTAAAACCTGTGATAATGATACACTGGCTATATTTTAATGCTATTAGAATGTTCTTCTTCCTACTGTTCTTCTTTTGTATTAAAGGTCACATTAACATCAGAGATACAATGCTTCAATAAGAAGTTTGTTATCTAATCAGAGCTTAATTTAGAGTCACTATGGAACCTGTACATTTGATATGTTTTACATAATTATCTGTATTTTATTTTTTTTCTTTAGGAATGTGATAAGTGCCAAAGGTGAGTATTTTTCCACTTCTACAATTTAGTATTGATTGGTTCCRAGTTTTTTATAGGTCTTGTTTAATGCTTTGTTTCTTTTTTTTCCTTCCATGTGCCTAGACGACAGAAGAATAGAGCTTTCTGCTACTTCTGTAACTCACTTCAGAAATTACCTATTTGTGCACAGTGTGGTAAGTGGAAGTGATGAAGAAAAGACATGCTATACTCAGTCCCTTTTGTGTTGTTAAACTTTCAAGAGCTGGAGTATCTCCTTTTTTTTTTTTTTTAATGCACCTATTCTGAATCTCCTCCTTGGGAAGAGACTCTTGCATGATCATGCAAACTAGTGCATGTACCCTGACCCCAAGGGTTTCCCCAAGGTTTGTTTTCAACATTTGATCTTTAGAAGTTGTTTTATTTCCTTCTAGGACTGAGAACATTTGTCTCTGGCCACTCCCTAGACTAACTGTGCATAGGATTGCTTCATATTGGCAGCAAAGTTAAAAAGGCACTGACTGCCAAAAAGGTACTCTAAAACCAATAAATACTATTTTAGGGATGTCATTCCTGATCACTTTAAAATAAATTAAAGCAACAGTCTGCTATGCACCTTGCATAGTTTTGTTATATTTGTTATATTTGTTATGCCTTTGATGTTATGCACATGTGCTAGAAGGCTGATACTTTGGAGTAGTAGGACTGAGCTCTGAATTTGGCTAAAAAAGCCTTTTTATTTTTTAAAAAAGGCTTGCTTGCTGGGTAGGTTAATAATCATTTCCTACTTTGAGATGAATATCATCATTTTACTGTTTTAACATGTCCTTGTGGATCAGTTTATCATTACAGAATTTGGCTTCTTTGCGGTTTAACTCTCAGAGCTGCTATCTGTGGCTTCCATTGCCTTTGATGACCTGCAGTTGCTGAGTATGACTGAAAGTCAGACTGTTAGTGTGCAATGGCAGTCTTTAATGCTTCATCATTCATCAGTCTTCCTTCTGACATCATGCAATGAACTGCTAAAATGACATTGTCTGTTTTCTAATGTGTTATACATTTGAAACCGACTCCGCTGTGTTGAATTCATCTTAATCTGCAGTGTCTTCCTGGAGGAAAAGCATTTCTRATAACACACAAAATGTTGAATCCCAGAGCATGCCAGGACAAAGACCATTAAAGCTGTTCGGCACTTAATCAGGTCTTGATAACAGCCCTGATATGCCAACATCATCTTTCCTGGAGAAGTCCTGAGGGGTGGGAGCAAGGTAGCTGTATTACACTGCAGCAGACCCAGCAGTGCTCCCAGCACCTCATCTTCCTTGGCTGTGACCACCAGTGGTCCTTCCTCATTCTTTTTGCCATTTGGTATCTGCCAGGCAAGCTGATACAAATTTCACCCGATGCTGTATACGGCTTTGTACTGCTTTTGTTTAATTGCTTTTTCAGAATAGAATTTGGTTTTGGCAGCTCTTGAATGGATTTGCAAGGAGCAGCATTTGCAGGTTCCTTCACATAGGCAGCAACAGAAACAAAGGGGTCTGTAGCAGGACARCTTAAACTGTTTATGTGACCCCAGTGCAATAACTTGGGCTACTTAAACAGGTTATTTTGCTTATGTAGCTCCATACAGAGTAGGCATCYTTCTGGTAGAGCCACAGAGGCAAGCAGTAGTGGGGGGAGGGGAGGAAGGGAAATCACTCTTAATTGCTTACCTGTATCAGAAAGACTTGAAGTGCAGATAATGGCTTTTTCTCCTGCCAACCACTGCCTATAAAGAACATTTAAGCTGGGAAGTAACCCCTTGCATGTTTTTTTTTAAAAAAAAAGTATACAGGTGGCTCTAAATAATTAAATCATTATGTGCAAATGTGTTTTCATATARGCACAGCTGTATTTTTTCCAGAAGACCTCAGCCTTGCTCACTGCACTGGTGTTTTTATGGTGGGATGSAAGTAGTGGCAGTAGTAAACAACTTTTCAGAATACCACTGCTTGACTTCTATCTATATTATTTTGTACTGTGGTTTGACATTTGAAATCTTGTCAATATGTTCAACATGCCTTGAATCATAGCAAAATTATGCATAACCTCATTATCAGCACTGGCATAAGACATTTGGGCTGAAAACAGAAAATAATTTGATCTAAAGGAGATGTGAGGGTGAGTTGCAGGTTGTAGAGGTTTGTTTGCATTATTTTTACCTTAGATATACGTTAAATATAAGTATTTGGTTGAATCACTGCTCTTACACAGTCTAAWTTATTTTGATTTTGTGTAACTGTCTTCTGGTTGTCTTGCTACTTTTTAAACAGGAAAAACCAAATGTATGATGAAGTCTTCAGACTGTGTCATAAAACATGCTGGTGTGTATAGTACTGGACTAGCAATGGTGGTATGTATACAGAATTTTAGCTTTTTTTTTTTTTTTTTGCATTAAGAGATTACTCTATGCAAATTTTCCTAAACAAGCAAGCAAAAAACCCACACAGGGAACCCAAATTATGCCTTTTTATGTTTGACTCATGCAAACTCTTACATATGTCCTGGGGTATCAACAGGCCCTGAACACGTGCATTAACAGCACCAGAGCTTGTATGCTTCATACCTAATTTCCAGTCTCCATTAAAACCTAGAATCATCCCATAGAAACCAGTGGACTTATTTTTCTTGCTGATCTCTCAGTATTGCAGAGAACAATCTGTTCCATGATATTATGTGAGAACTTTATTAAAAAAAAATCACTTGGGCAGGGAAGGTTGTTGCTTCTAGCCTTTGGACTTTTGGCTCTTAGACTTGCTTATTCAGTTCTGGGAAGCAAGGTATGGCATGACATAAGCTCTGAATTAAATGTTTCATGGACTGAGTATCTGTCCTATTTCTTCCTCCATTTGGCAGTCAGCTGCTTTCAGTAATACAGCTGGCCCTTCCTGTCTCAAGTTCCTGAAGTCTTTCCATACCCTTAACTGCAACACTATTATAATTAACAGTTAATTTGGGTGTGCCATTGTTATGCCAGTTTCATGTGTATACATGCATGCACATGACAGTTTGTTACATATGGGATAAGGAGGCTTCTTAAATGTTATAATTAAGGTACAGTTGATGCGTGGTTCTCAGTTTAAGAGAAAAGGTGTAATTTATGTTTCTATTATTTGATTGTTGCTGTCTGTGGAGCTCATCTTCTAATRTAGTATGATGCAAAATCTAAATGGATTTCAGCTATAAGAATCTAGAGATATTTAGGGGTTTTGTTCTTTAAATTTCATTTTTGCCAGATCATTGCTATCATTTATGAATCTCAGGTTTCAGCTAGAGGACACCATTTTTATGCAGAAGATTTTAGATAGGAAATGTAAAAAACAAAAACAGGAAAAGGAGAAAGATAAGCTACTTTTGATTGTATTTCATCCTGCAGAAGTGAATAACAAACAGAAGAGCTGAACAGTGAAGCAGTTTAGTTAGAGTACAAATATGTTTCATACTTTCTTGCTCACCTGGAATGAACCTACTGAGAAAATGAGCACTTAGAAACTTTCAGGCTTACAGAAGAATGTCTCTCTAAGTGCTGCTGAAGCCCCTAAAATCATGTCTTTCTGTAATTGCAGGGTGCGATTTGTGATTTCTGTGAAGCTTGGGTGTGTCACGGGAGGAAGTGTCTCAGCACACATGCGTGTATCTGCCCTCTTACAGATGCAGAGTGTATTGAGTGTGAAAGAAGTGTCTGGGATCATGGTAGGTTGCTCACATTTGACAAATAAGATCTGAACTATACTTGCCACCCCCTACTCCCACATTGCTTGAGTTATTGGACCTATGTCCTTAACATAACTTTCCTTTTCACTAACACATTGTGTCTAGTTAAAGCTAGACATTTTCCCCATTTTAAAAATAGGCCGTATAGAAGGGGGAAYGTGAATGATGTGCCCCAAAACATCCAATGCTTAACTCAGGGATGTTTCTATACTCTAGAATATTAACTGTCCTGTCACCTGAGTACTTCACATAATTAAGCACCACATCAGAGAGTCAACATAGTTTTCTGCCATTCTCACTCCTTTCATTTGCACTAGTAYGAGTGCTTGGATTCCCCTTTGCTTAGCAAATGATACTGATCTCCATTTGTGGATTTTTTTTTAAAATAATCATTTCAGGGTATATCAGAGGCTAGAAGTTAGCAGGAGGGAAAAATAGTTGATGACAGTGAATCTAATCCAATTAAAAAAAATACTCAGTTAAATTAAAATGAAACTATTAGAAGTTATGCTTTCGTTATATTTATGCTGTCTTTATATTGCTAGGATGTGGTATTTTTCAGTGTAATAATGGATAGCAGTGTCTAACTTAGGACTTTCTGTTGAAGCATTTTGTGGCTGAAGGGAGAAATGGTGTTTAAAGCTACATAGAACTACCTAAACTGTTTATGGAGCAGAATTTGATGCAYATGCCTGTTGCTGATTATTTTGCCTTGATAAATCTTGTAGGAGGCAGAATATTTGCCTGTTCTTTTTGCCACAATTTCCTCTGTGAAGATGATCAGTTTGAACATCAAGCCAGCTGCCAGGTTTTGGAAGCAGAGACATTTAAATGTAAGTTAGCCATTCAYAGTCCTTTTACTAGAGCTAAGCAGACTCAATTTTCTTCCTCTGTGCCCCAGGATACTCTGCAGTGCCTTTTTCAAATACCCTGCTTTTACCATGCCTGGAGAAAATGGCTTTCCYTTCCTATGTGGTTGACCTTGATATGCTGCTAGCTAAACTAGACCTACTGTCTCCAGCTTTTGTCAGTGCAGGGTTGTACATGGCAGTCATTTCCCTGCCTGGGTCATACAGACCTCCCRTGAGAAGTTGCCTCTGCTGGAGCCAGCACTCTCCAAAACAGCACTGTTGGCAGTGGCTAGGACTACAGCTGAGCTACTATTGCTGCCTTTTAGATTCCTCAAAGCTCTGCAGGCAGGTAGCAGCTTCTTTCCACCCCTCTCACCTCTGATAAGCTACTATCTGGATGCTTGATCCTCTTGGAAAGCAGATGCCTTAAATGTTACTGGCTATGCCTAGTCTGGCTAAGCTTTCCCAGATTGGTCTGGATGTACAGATGACGACCTGTATGTTGATGCAGGGTTAACACCTGTTGATTTTTCAGAAGCAGCCAATCCTGAGGAAGGCTCATGAGACAGTAACCACCTAGTTTACTGAGACAGGAAGGATGAACTTGGAAGGAAGTGACAGAAATAGYGTTCATCCAAAGCATGAACTCAGTGTGAGTTTCTTCCACTGATTTCAGTGGACTAGGGGCATATATCAACTCAGTACATGTGTCAAGTGGCAATACAGCCCACTGTTACTGAGCAAAGAAMAGGTAGCTGAAGTTTCTTGTGTCCTATTCCACTTAATTTTTATGTAGACAAAAAAAMCCCAGAAACTGATACTTTTAAGATGACAGGATTACCATATCTGACTTGGCTAGTCCACTGCTCATCTCTGGCTGAAAAAGCTGTTAAAGAGAAGTTTAAAAAAAACCCAAGAGTAAGCATGTTTGAAATAATTAGTCTATTGCAGAAGTATTTCCTTCCTATTCCCCCGTTTGTTAATACTTAGTTTATCCTAGGAGACAGTTTGTCCCTTCCAAAACTTGTATGCATGTATTCTATTCTAACATTTTCAGTYTTTAAAGAAATTCAAGGTACTATCGTATATCAGACTATCTTCTTCAGAATTGAAGAATCTCTTGGCTTGATTGATTTCTCCCAGTTCAGAATACTTGTGATTTTCGTTTTATAGTCTTTAAAAATCTCATCTCTCTCCCTCTTTTTTTTTTTCTTTAATCTCCCATCCTTTTTTTTTCCTCCCTAGTCAAGGCTTTCTAAGCCTTGATTAGCTTCCCTTGATGTATTCTGCCAGAATGTCTTCCTGTATAGCAATATTGAAGCAGCAACAGCTGTTCCACAGGAATGTTTTCTTCCACTGATCGTTGAAAGCTTAATTCACAGATGTGATGTCATACTCTGAATGAAGAAATTGCTTTCAGAGAATTTTCACTATGTTCAGTATTTTTTGGCACAGCSTAGTCCTGGTAGAGAGGCAGGATTTCTGTCAGCATGTGATGAGATTATAAAACCTGCACCTTTATATAACRTCAAGTTTRAATGTTATRTAGTTGTAGCCTGTATCCCATTCTAGCTGTGAAAAGAGTTCTGTTAAATTCCATCAGAGACTTTTTAAGTCCAGAYATGTCTGAATATATGCATTAGCATTCCAGTTCTATCTTTAAACAAATGACAGATGTCTAACTCCCATGGCTGTCCTGCTCATGTGGAGAACTCATGATATTTATTACTGCAGATTGAAAAGCTTTGTTACCATAGGGTAAGGCAAAGTGGAGAGAGTGAGTACTTTTGAAAAGACTCATGACAGAATATATATTATTGCCTCTCAAGAAGTAACTATCCACCCAGCTTCATATTGCTATAAATTCCTGTGTGGTTGCTTTCACCATACTCCCTCTAGTGGAGTAAAGAAATCAATTTGAAGCTAGATTTTGAGAGCACTGATTCTACTCTTCACAACTTATGTGCCAGCTCTAATTCTTTAACAGAGTTAGATAGGTTTCCATGTAAAGTTGTGCCATAAAGTACATTTTCTAAGGAAGTGGCAGAAATAACTTCTTCAGGTTTGGCATTTGAAAGTTTTAAGCTTTCTTAGATTCCCTTTAAATGTGATGATAAAAGGTATTGAAGATGGCCATGACATAGTTTAAAATGACTGCAAAATACTGCTTTCTTTGGCATTATGGGGGGGGGGGGGAAATGAAGTAGTCACTTAATACTAAACTGGCTCTGAATCCTCCATGTTTGTAAAAATTTGGAATCCAAGTAACTTTCTCTTTTCCAGCTTACACTTTGTATAGAGTTTACTTATTGTAATGAGGCTTAGACTTAAAAATCTAGTAAAACAGAATCAAAACATCTACTCTATGGTAAAATAACTAATTCATGTTTCCAAAATGCATACCTCAAAAATAATTCAAGTAAATTTCTCAAAATACTACATTACCTATTTCTACAAGCTGTAAAAACATCACAGCTGTACAGTTTTCAAATACTGAATTTTATATGTGATTTCTCCAACAGGTGTTTCCTGTAACAGGCTTGGCCAGCATTCATGCCTGCGTTGCAAGGTAAAGAGCAGAGAGTTGCAAGTAGCTGAAATTTTGGACTTGTTCTCCTTAGCTTCCCAGGCTGGTACCAAGCCTGTCATGTCTTCCGCCACATCATTTAGAAAAACTCATACTTCTTGTATAGGTTTGTGAAGCTTGGGGACAAACTTATTGGAGATGAAAGGATTTCTATCTGTGTTTGCTTGCTACCAAAAGCAAGTATTATGCATTATCGTGCAAGATGAGGTGAGCTTGACTTTGTACAGCCCTCACATTTAAAATGGGGCTATACCATGTTTTGACCTTTTCAGAAAACCCAAATCCTCATTTTTGGACAGAATCCATGGTTTTGGAATATTTACTGATCCAGCAATGAACTAAGACTTTAAAAATTTTAAAATGATGATCTGACTAAAAAACACTGCAGTCCAGATCCAAGAAATTCTCTCTACAACTGATCCATTTGCACACATACATAGGCTGATTTGTTTTAATCAGACTTTTTTTAAACACATTCAGAAGTTTTGTATATAAAAAAAATTCCACCTGCTTCACCATCAGCATCCCCCAGCTTACTCCAGACACTGATTCACTGCCTGCTGTTATTCCTCTTGCCATGTTTCCTTTCAAAATCTTTCATTTCTTCAACAGTCTATATGACATCAATTTCATACTCCAAATTGCTCCTTTCTGCACATCTCCTTACTGGTACTTTGGTACTCAGCACATGAAATTTCAGTCTCTAATTCTTACCTTCAGATCACTGCATAATTATATACTGGCCTACATCTCTGATTGTGCTTTAAGCTCATCTGCGTAACCAAAATTTCCCAGGTCCCTTGCAGCCAGCAATAATCTAGTCCTTGAATATGTTACTTCTTCTACCTGTTTATCAGCACCATTATGCAGTCTCTTCCCCAGCTAACCATGAAACTACAATCAACACGGAAGTAGTTGCTCTGTGCATAATATATAGACTCCAGTTCCACTGCAGACAGAGCTCATTAAAGTTAATCTCAACCAGAAAATCCTATTGCTGTTAGATTTTCTTGCTCCTTGCTGAAGATTATTCTGCTATGATTAAAATGTTTCATTCTACTTTCACCCCACAGGCTTGTTTTTGTGATGATCATGTGCGAAGTAAGGTTTTTAAGCAGGAAAAGGGAAAAGAGCCTCCCTGCCCTAAATGTGGGCATGAAACTCAGCAGACAAAGGATCTGAGCATGTCAAGTAAGGCTGCTTCTCTAGCTAAAAAGTGGATTTCATGGGAGGGTCAGGATTTTAAATGGCATTGTGCCAGCACCACTAATGGCTACTTTTCTGCATGGGAGCAATGAGTAAATTATTGATTTATTACTAATTACTTACTATTGCTAATTATTTTCAATTGTTTTGCTGCATTTATTTTGGGAGAATCTTATTTAGTTCTAGAATTCCTCAGAATCTTTCCTAATTGTTAGCTGATGCTGACAGTGAAAGTTTTGTTTAGTTTCAGATTTTAGTTATTGAAGAACTGCATGCAGTCACCATCTAAACCTTTATTTCATCTATGAGAGGGAGGGAGGGAAAGGTTCTGTTACAGTAAGAATTAAATCTGAAAATGTTAGTTTCAGAAAAAGTCCAGCATTATATGCTCTTTGAGCAGTGAAAGAAGGTGAAAATGTCAGAGCTCTGTTTAAGTTGTTGTCAATGGGCAGGAACATGATCGTTTTCCTCTGCCTGCAGCACGCTCTTTGAAGTTTGGCCGCCAGACTGGAAGCGAAGATGCAGATGGAGCTTCTGGTTATGATGCCTACTGGAAGAGCCTCTCCGCTGGCAAGGCTGGAGATGCAGGTGATCGTGAGGATGAATATGATGAGTATGAAGCAGAGGATGATGATGAAGATGAGAATGATGAGGGAGGAAAAGATTCTGATACAGAGACAACAGATGTATTCAGCACTTTGAGTTTAGGAAGGACCTATGCTAGTGGATATGCACATTAYGAGGAACCTGAAGATTAAGTTGAGTCTGCTGGGGAGTTAAAAACATTTGGAAGGAATTGAGTATACGCTTCTTTTACGATTTGTGTATGTGCCAGTAGAATAGCTCTATTGGAAGCTTACRTGTCAAGTTTGGGAATAAAGAGTGTGGGACTTGTTTAGTAACTCCAAGTGAGACTTACTGGTACCAGCTGAGGAGCTGGGGAAGAAAACAGGGAAATGRCTTTATTTCCCTAAACAACTGAACATGTGTTGTCCCTGACTACTTAATATAACAATTCAAAGGTTTCCTTCTCCCCTCCCCCCCCCCCATCAGTTTCCTCACACAGGAATGTGGGAGGGCAGGACAATTTGTTTTCATTTGCTCATCAGAAATTAAGTTATTTGTATGGTAATTTTGTTAACTGATTTCATAAACCTAATGTRGTGGTGGGTTGGTAACTTTTTGTCTGCACAATAAAAGTCAACTGCATTCTCTCTTGGATTTTTATAAATACTTATTTCTCTTGAATAGCTGGAAAGTATATTATCATACACAATGTGTAAATTAGCATTAAAGTAGCTTCTTGGTTTRTGTAGGTAAAGCACATCAATATGGTTCTCCATGTCCTTGAACTTAACCTTTCCARCATTTTTTAGGATTACGTACTAATCACTGGGCTATATGCAATCATACAAGTGCACTCTTGTTACATCAACATTTTTGTGATAAAACTTTTGATTATCCTTTCTGCCCCCAAAAATCTCTTAGATAATTTCTCTTTAGACCAAAAGGAGACCGGTCTCTCTGTGCCTAGACTTCTGCTCTCTTTTCCTTGCACAGAGTACCAAGGAACCGAAAATTCAATTACAAGCCCTATGTCTGAATAGGTAAGATGAGATACACGAAAGGCATGCTGTGTTCAAATATCATCCTGCATAAATGCATTGGTACAAGTCATTGGCAGAAATAAGCTGAGGGATTTGCAGAAGTACCTGATACTGTTTTGAAAAATCAACATATATTAATTACCAATCCATAAATATAGTTGATAGCATTCAGCGATCTCCTGTAGGGAAATATTGATAGGATTGTGACATTAGCAGCTGACAGACCTAGATGCTACGACAGCCGTTTCAAGCATTACTCAAGTTTAGCAGCTAGTAGAACACAGACTTTCTAAATGCCATGCTTAAGTTCAAGAATGTTATGTCTTAATATCTGCCAGAAACATCTGAATTGGTTATAGAATGGTCTGCTTTTGTGGTGTTCTCTATTGTTTCTTATCTTCTAAAGGTTATATGTTGGCAGAGCACATCCTACTGAGAATAACTTTTAATGATGCTAGGATTGCCAAATGAATATTTCCTAATAAAACAGGACTGAGGAGACCAGCTTTGATACTTCCCTCATAAATACCTCTCATACCAAATGAGTAAGAGGTATACRAGCTGAAATGCATCCAAGATAAAAACAAATTGACACACAGTGCAGCTTGGTTATGACAGCTGAAGGCAAGAAAATGTGCTGGAGAGGGTGAGAACCTGAACTATGCATTTCATGTGCTTACCTTCAGAGCCAGAGAGGAAGCCAGTTAATGCAACATCTGAAAGCCACATCCCCTTCAAAAAATGAGATGGTAGGGCTACCTAATTTTTACATGCTAGTGAAGAYCTACCCCCCTTAAATTATGTACCTGCTCGGTGCCTTGATTAGCTTTTTGCATAACTATACTTGAAGCAAGGAAAATAGGATGCCAGCCACTGTGACAGTGATTACTTGTGAAATTGGCACCTGTGATTGAATGTGTGCTCAAATTCATGCAGTCCAGAAACTTCTCTAGTTGAGTCCATCTGTCAGTGGTCAGTTCCAGAAACAATGACAGTTTTTATCTTGGCTAGTTTCAAATGCAAAACAATTATACATTGCTGCACAGTCTTATTGATTGAAGAAAGGATGTGCATTTTTGTGGCTACACTTTAAATTATAGTTGCTTTTGCATCATTTGCTAATATTATTTTATTACTTCACAGTACAAAACTCTTTCAAGGTTCTTGGCTCTCAAATCACATCTTTTCCATATGAGAACTGCTGTTGTCACTGGCTGTGCCAAGGGCTGCTGACATAACAGAATTAATCATCATAATCAGAGTACAGAATTATTCATTTTCTCATTGAAGTGTCCTTGTGCTGATGATTTAGTTGCTAGATTAATCCTCCAGAGCTAATGCATGTTCCTATCATATTATGGTAGGAGAAGGCCACAGCACTAGAAAGTGCTCTTTACAATTGCTGCTCAGGATACCTGTTTAATTTAACAAGGTCACTATTCAATGGACAGAGGCATTTATTTGCTTTTTCTTTATTCATACCACTAACTGGAACCAGGGCCAGGGTATTAGACCTGCGGGTGACTGGCCTTTAAGGGGTCAAAACAACCAAGTATAAGCTGCTTTGGTGTAATCTGGTGTATTTGAACTAGAATAGACRAACACGATTGTATTATTTTACTAATGGAGTCTGTAAATTTGCAACAGGACAGGCAGGATTCAGTGCTAAGGTTGCACTTTGTCATCCTTATCTGCTTATTTAGTAAAGTCAAAACATACAGTCTGTTGGGGATATGTATTTAGTGCTTGCTGTCATAGAAAGTGCAGTATTTTCTGTGTCTTAAGGTAAACTGCAGGAACAAGCTGAAGCTGAGAGAATAACACACACACACACTGACTTTTTTTTTTTTTTTTTTTTTTTTTTTTTTTTTTAAAGTAAAGGCCTGGGACAAGCTTCCCAGCCCATCTGCCCTGACTTTTTTGATTCCTATTACTCTGCCTTTAAGTGCATTGAAGGAATGTTAGCAGGGCACTGATAGATCTGTAGGCCATCCATACACCTAAAATTAGTGCTCCATTTACTGACTACTCTTTTGATCTCAGCAGCCAAATTAGCTGTTGCTGAATCTGAAGGTGAGGATGCAGTGGTTGTGATGGTATATGTTTTACAGCTTGCAGAAGTTCAAGCTAGTCAGACACCACCACAATCCACTGAATACTTCCAGGTGACTGCTGAGGTRCTTCTATCAAAGAGATGATTTTAAGGGCCTCAAGTCTAGAACTCAGTACCTAGGCACAAATAAAGCATAACTGTAGGCTTTTAAGACTAAAGTAGTGCAGAGTGCACTTCTTTGTAAAAATCTTACAATTATGTTTATCTGATTCTTGCTCCACAATAAGCTGTGTGTGAAACTTTGGCTTTTGTTTGGGAAATCGTGTCCTCAACTGCAGGAAATTCCAACCTGAGGGAAAAGGGGTAGTTTTTAGCATGTAACCAGGAATATCTGAGAATTATGAATTGTACATCATAAAACTGAAATCTTCATAAAATTTTATACTTTCTCTGTTTTTCTCCCCTTTGTTCATAGCCATTTAGACAAAGCCTAAGTAGSATTTGAATGAAAACCTCAATGGTATTTATCATGCTTGTGGACTCTAAAGAGAGCTCTCACAGCCTCTGTAAACTCTTTCAGATTTCAGATAACAGGTTATCATCATGGTGACCGCACCTGCTCATTATGAATTAATTGAGTGCTTGCATGGATTTAACACATTCCATTTGTGTTCTGCTGTGATTTAGCACCAGTGACTAGGAGTCATTTGATAAATCCTATTGCAAGGTTGCTGTTTTTATTCCCAGCAAATTAACACCACGATCATTGTAATGTACTGTTGAGTTTCAAATGCCAGTTGATCAGATAGTAGAATTTGTGTGACAGAATCAGGGACAAGCTTCAAAAGTTCTTGGAATTGTATTTGTTCAGGCAGGAAGCATATTAGCATGTGTTACAACACATTACATGCAGCTATCCAGGTCTTAATCTTATCTCCAGGGGAATCGATTGCAAAGTTCCCATTTATCCAAGTGGGAGCAATTTAAGTCTTTAGTATCTGTAGTTCATCTTAAATTGTCAAGAGGCAGTATAGTGCAAAACTCAAGGATAAACTTAAATGAGGAAGCTTAACATGTGTTTAATGTACTATCACTACCACAAAAAAATTAGTTCCAAATTTCAACAGTTCTGGTRCATAATGTTTTCAAGACTGACAAGAAGCTGTTTGAAATAGGAAGAGAAGATTCAGCAAAATGTATTAAACAAGATGTAGAAGTTTAATTATTGGTCTCTTGAAAGTCTACATATGGTTCAAAAATACTTGYTGAAAGCTCAGAACAGCTAGGATGCAGACACGTTTTATCATTTCTACTTTGTAGGTACATAAATAGAAAACACAGTAGTTGACAKAAATCAGACTGAGAAATCAGCTGGCAATAGCCTTCTGCAGCTCGGACTCCCCATCTCTTATCCTCAGAACTYCCGAGTAAGAATACTGTAACTAGTGACATTTCCCAATTAAAATCAAGTGCATTGTAATAAGCTGTCACATGTCTGCAGTTAGAAGCGGGACATARTTTTACCTTTTACCTTCCATAGCCAGGATAGACAAAAAAAAGATCATYGAGAGAATTTCACAGACATAAGAATCATCCCATGGAAAAAAATCCATCAGTTTCCCTGTGTTTAGCGAACAGTAGGCTCATAAGCCCACACTTTGTCTTCTAGTTRTTTACTTGATTAGATACTTGTGCAGTGTGGGCACCCCCCACCCTGTTTTAGCCTCTTACCAAATTAAATTACCAATATATATACAGTTTTGCTGTTACTTTATTACCGTCCCATTCAGAAATGGATGGTAATAAATGGAAATGAAAATTCAGCAGCAGACTGAGTTGTTTTAAAACAGAAAGAGAATCAACCTGAAAGTATGAGAAAGTGTTCTATAATACCTATGCTTCTCTCTTCTAACACTAATGCACACCAGGATATTTGCTGCATTCTTTTTAACCCCTTTTTGAGGCCATACTGTGATTCTTCCAGTGTTCCCCAAGCATAACAACAAATGGAAATTCCACTTGGTTCTCTCTTCTCAGAGAGCCACTTGGCTCTCTTCTTAGTASTACTAAGTGCCTACAGGGCCTAAGTAATATTTCAACTTCATCTTGATGTTACATGACATCTACTGTAGGCTTGCAGATTGATTTTCACATTACAAGACTACTGAGTAAACTTTATTTTAATTTTTTATCAGAGCATTAGAATGTCAACAAACACCCGCAATTTCTTTAACAAGTTATGAGTATTTTACTGCCAGAGTTGCCAGCTGCACTTTCTGCTTTTTTATTTTTGGCATAGAGAAAGAGGTCAGTTCTTTTAAAAGCAAATCACTGTTAGTCAAGCAACTTAACCCCTGGGCTGCCTGCAGTATGCTTTAAATTCAGCATCTTTCTGAAGATAAAAACAAGAATGGGCCCCTTTGAGACTTTCCCGACAGCGCAGAGATACTCAAGGACCTCACCCTTGAGGTCAGCACCAATTCGAGATACTGTGCCCTCCTGTCAGTTCAAGGTGGTAACAGCCAAAACGTGATTTTCCATTAGACCCGCCTTGGACAGAGGCAGAACCCCCAGCGCTGCGGCTGACACATTTAAATACACATTGGCTGGACAAACAACATGTACAAAGCTGAATCCTGTGAAGGAAGCATTTCTACTCTGCCTCCTCAGGGATAACAGAATGTGTCCACAAGTCTACACAGAACTCATTTTTAATGCTTTTTTCCTTATTAAAAAAAGTTGAGTGTAGATTTAAGTGAGAAAAAGAAACAACAACAAAGATAAAGATATTACAATATCTACAGCTGAAAAAAACAAAASAGTACCGAGCACCTTGGAGCACAGAAATGCCGAGACAAAACCGTATGTTCACAATCGGCTTTTTCTGCACCTTCCCCATATAGCTGAAAGTACAGGCCAAGGCAGCACTGCGTAGACCTGACCTCACAGCTGTCATTTGCCTAGATGGTAACAGGTCCCAAGGAGCTGCAGAGAAGCAGTTTTTTAATAAACTTTTTGTGCCTACACAGACTGTGGCTGTAGTCAGACCATTAAGAATAATTTAGAAGTTAGACAATAAATGGCATTCCTCACATATTTGCCCCGCTTCCTTGATGTTACATATATTTCAAAGTAAAATCCCATCRTGGCATTTACACACTAATACTGCACAAAATTCTTCAGTCTACCATCAGAAATAATTTCTAAGCAGAGAGTATCAACATAAAACATGGCACATACTATGTAGGTTTATCACACCTKTGTAGGAGCATCATTATTTGTCAAACACTTCACAAAGCTGCCAGCCAATAAACAGTTTAAGAAACCTTTCCAGCAAGCAGTATTCCAGATCCTGGCTTAAATTAGCAAGCTTTAGTCAACTGAACTACCAGAAAGCAGAGGGCAGAGCAGTACCCAAAGCAGCACAGGGGCAGGCACAAAGCCACCAGCTCCCCACACACTCCCCCAGGGCACCTGAGCCCTGCCCCAAAGGACACAAGAACAAAGTCATGACACCTTCCCACAGCCACGGGAAACACCAGACTAACACAGAAGGGAAACCATGAGCCACAGCACAGTCCCTCCTCCCACCTGCAAAGCCTCCCCTGATACCAGCTGGACTCCACCAGAACATTTCCCTTGCAGAAAGAGTGAAAACACCTCTTACCTGTGGGCATGTCTCAGGACCTGGTCCCAACAATGGCCCTCCAGCAGCTCCTAGCTCCCTTACCAGATGGTCTTGGGTTTATAACCTTCTCCCCACCCCCATGGCCCTCCAGCAGGAGCCCATTGGCCCCACTCTGATGGTGCAGGTGAGTGTGGCCACTAGCCACAGATGGCCTGCAACTGGAGTTTGGCAAAACTCGTGGCCACAGCTTCTGCCACTTGGGAGCAGATGACCTGCTCTGGCTGTCTGCTGGCATGCAGGTGCTGCATGGTGGAGTGATGAGCCTCACAGCACTTTCCTGCTGCTTCTGCCCTCAAAAGACAAAATGTTGCAGCATAAAGTATAAATAACATTCATCCTATTAAAAAAGTGACAGATGATTATTTAGGATATGCTATTTTATTTTATCTAGAACGAACTTACAGATGATACATATATTCTACTTACCCTGGATATTTCATCATTAAACTATTAGCACTCTTGTTACAATGCATTCATAAGATATTAAAATGACTAGCTCAGCTTCTAGAAAACAAAAATGTTACTTCACAGTCTTTATTCTTGCTGTAATTTGTGTACAATTTATGTTTACAGCTGCATCAGATTGTTAACAGCAAAAATGAGCTACAGTTCCTCCAGTGTCATTTAAACATTTCTGGATGTCTTTGCCCTGTTGGAGATTTTTGATTCTCAAATAATCAACTCACTTCCAGCTTCAAAGCGGAAGTTTAGAGGTCTTCCCACTGGCTCCGTTGCTGGTCTCRTAAGCTGTAACCCAGCAGGCGAGCGTGCTCTGGGGCGACAGCCGTTGCCAGAGCTGACAGAGAAGCAGTGTTTATACCAGTCAGAGATCTGACCCTTGGAGCCGCAGGACACGGTGTTTTGTTTCCAATCAAGCTTAGCTCTTTTGGCGAAATATCCGGAGCTGAAAACAGGAACAAAATAATCAGTGATGTTCTTTCCCCGACTAATTCTTTTGTCTACGTTTTGCTTGAATACTTGAAATACTGCCACACCACATTATCGCTAAACCCGAGGGGCTCGTATTTTGTAGGTCCTCGCTGTGCCCATCTGTTCCAACCCCGAGCCACGCTCCTCTTTTCGCCTAAATCTTYGCGATTTCCCCTCCTGCTGGAAGACCTCCATGGTTGCCTACTCACCACGGCATTAAGCTGAACAGCGTGCGCTGAGAGCTAGCACCGGGTACCCCRTGGTGTTAGCGAAAAGTTGCCGGCGGCCTGGCGGACGCGGGCTTTGGACGAGCTCCCGTTCGCGTGGGCTTGCGTGCGCTGGTGGTGGGGAGCCCCTCCCGGACCGGCTTGGAGGGCTGCTGGCCGCGCCGGCGCACACCGGGCAAACCTGTGGCAGGGGCTGCGTCTTTGCGCCGTCCCTTTCCCTAGTGTTCGTGTGCCTTGACACGAACAGCGATCGTTTGGTGAGTGAGATCRAACACCTGAAGCCTCGTAGGTTGATTCTGCAGTTAAATAAGGGACAGGGAGCGCAAGTACAACTTACTTGTATTTACACATAGCTGGCAGCCTCGCGGCASCACGCGGCCGTCCCCTCCGACGGGCCAGCACAAAGAGCGGTTTGCATGCTTTGGGTTTGTTCTCCCAACAGGACTTTTCACCTTGTAGGACTCAAAATGAATGAATACACGTAAACTGGATAATTAGTGGTTATGATTTGAAAAAGAAAAAACCCTCTCGCTTACAATTGTGGTCAGATTTCCTCTGTGTTTAGTGTAGGAAAGAAGCAAATGGTAAATTACTTTMATTTAAATTGAAAGGAGTTGTGCAATTAATCCTGGGAAAGTAAGAAACCTGCTGGCTGAGATACCGGGTATCAGCTTCCAGTGGTTGCTATATGGACAATAAAATAGTTTACATTGTTTCTAAGTACCCAAACCAAAAATGACTTTTCCAAACACAGCTTTCACATGTAATGAGACCKATAATGCCATCTTAATTCGAAATTTATGGCATCTTAGCAGAGCTACTTGCTGTTACAATTGCACACTCTGCAGGGGAAGAGGAAGACGGTATGAAGCTTGACTGAAGGAGTACCTTTTGATCATGCAGAAGATTAAGCAAAGGTGGCAGCAGAAGGATTTCCCGGACATATCGTACACTGCAATATATTTTGAAGTGTAGGAATTATGTATCATCAATAGGCAGCTCAGATGATTATACCTGAGATGTGGCTGCACCAGAAATCCATGGTCTCCGTTCTTATTTCTACCACGGGAAGAAAAGTCTTTAATTTCACTCTTGCATTTGTTAACCCTTGTAAAATGCTTTATCATAGCAAAATGGTGAAAACAGCTTTCCCATCTGTGCCTGTAAGCCATGAAAGCACTGCTTTTGATAAAAATAAGCCAAAGTTCTCAAATGCTTTGAAGATCCAGCAGATTCAGAGAATTTGCTGCTTTTACCAATGCAAGTAATCCAAAATTAGGATCCCAGKTTTTTTCTGTTGCACCTTTGTCAGTAGAAGAGGAGCTTCTGACCAGAAGGCCTTAAGTTTTTGCTCCTAAATATTACAGAATTTGCACCATCAGGAAAAGAGTGCCTTCTGTCACTTGTCTAATTTA
Organism: Rhea americana; assembly: GCF_003343005.1. Taxonomy (NCBI): domain Eukaryota; kingdom Metazoa; phylum Chordata; class Aves; order Rheiformes; family Rheidae; genus Rhea; species Rhea americana. The sequence goes on along the minus strand of NW_028186512.1, from coordinate 4,083,294 downwards.
CATGGAAAACAGTTACTTGACACATAAACTATATCGCTGACTGGTTAAAAGAGATAGCATAGTATTAGCCTAGTTTCAGGTGCTCCCGGGTGATTACATGATAATTCAGGTATTAAGCTACCTTTGAAATTTCAATTACCTACTTTTTATATGCCTGGAAAATAACTATAAAGTTATCAGCATAAAACTAATACAGCAGAAAGTTCTATCAATGCGGGAAGTGACTTATGTCAGCTGCTCTAGGCAACACAACCTACTTCTGCRTAAAGATGGGAAAAGTTTACTCATTGTCTAAGCTTTACGTGCGCAGAAAGAAAAGCAAAATGCAGGAGCAATCCTACTTCCTCTTCAGACTGTGTCTCCTCCCTCTCCCCTCCCCTCCCAGCAGCCAGGCAGGAGAGCAAATAAGTWACTTCGAAAGAAGAGGAATCATTAAGGTCATGATGGGACTATGCTGTCAAAGGTGAAAAAGGAGTTTATTAAATAAAATCATACAGCATCTTARGGGAAATAGTAACAGTCTAAAGATGTAGTGAATTTCAGAAAACCAAAATAGGGCCATTTAAAAATGTATCTTTAGATTTGGTTGACTGAGCAAATGTGCTACTTTAGCGATAAGGCAGAGGTTACCCTTGTAAGAGATGTGTGCTCTAGCCGCTCTGCGATCTGGTTAAAACGATGCAGCACCCAAGGGCTGTGCTTGCTCATTAAAAGCATCTGTTTTAGTTCCAGAAGAAAAATTAAAAATCACTGCTTCAAAAACTGCGCGACAGAAGTGGAAAGACACCAAGTTAYGGTAAGACTGTGAAATGCCGCAGGTCCTGGCTCTGGCCCTTGCTGAAGATGACTACTGCTCGTGCCGGCAGCCCCGCCAGCGCCAGGGTAGCTCCTCCACCGCGTGAGCGGCGCTAAGGGGATACGTGCAGGTCGCACGTGCAGCGGCACCTTGCGCAAGTGAAGGATGGAGCTGCAGCGTGCTACCCAAACCACCAACGGCAGCGGAGGAGCYTTCGTTCTCCCGCGTCCAGGTTGCCCCCACTGCCCTGCAGGAGGTACCTGGGCCGGCTGTTCGAAGCTCCTTTGGGGAYGTCTGTAGGTGACCACCCCATCCTAGGTTACAGGGCTGGCCAGCCCCAAAGCTCACAGGCTCCTGGCCAGCATCTTGGCAGTGGTTGCTGCTGCGAAGGTGTGGGGCAGTGTGGTAGGCTGGCATCCTGCCCTGGCTTGGCCGACTTCTCACCGTGCTGCAGCCTCCTTGGCCGTTCGAGAAGGGGCAAGAAGCAGCACTGGGCTGACGTGTGGAGCGCTTTGAAATCTGTGAAAGAGAAACTGCTGTAGGAGAGCTGTTATTGCTGGTTAGTTGACAGACACAGCACCTTTCAGTGGCGTTCACGAATAAACAGCAACCTTCCTGGATTTCACAGAAGCAGGGAAACAGAGGTAGTGTCCATTTTATCCCGAGACACAGCCTTTCTTTCTGCTCAAAGTCTTGTCCAGGTGGATTTTGAGGAATCATTTTATTTGTCTGGGATTTGTGACCGCCCAGTAGCTCTGCTCCCAAGGGAAGATGCAGCGCTTCAGCGCACACGTTATGCTCAGTATGGCCAATATCATCCCACAACACCTGGCCTGATGGTGCAGGCCTTGTCTGTGGCTTCCTGGCCCATTGACCACAGCTCAGCCCCACCGGCAGCGGTGAGCAGGTTTGCTGCATCCTAGGGACGCTGGTTAAAAAGGTGCAGCACCCAAGGGCTGGGCTTGCTCTGTTTTATTTCCAGAAGACAATTTAAAGATGACAAATTAAAAATCAGAGCCCATACAAAGCAGGAGCGTGTTACGCATGTGCTATGTGTCAGATTTTGGAAACGTCAGACTTACTGCACCTCTCACGTGGTGGTCACCTGGGAAAGCCCGGGTCGAGGCACACTAGTGCTAGCAAATTAACTTCCTGCTGTGCTTGGCTTGGACTCCTCACTACAGCAAAACTCCCACCAAAGTTGTTTCTTTTCTTGAACTGTCAACATGGAGAGAGCCACTGACCTGGGCAATAGGGAATTCAGTGGCCTTTTAGACAAATCCCAGTATGTGAAACACAGAGAGGTGCCTACCTGCCTCTGGTTATGCTTAAACTCTCCTCTCATTTCATGAAATCCRAGGACAGAATATGGTGAAAAGTACATTTGAGGACTGAACAGCCTTTCTCTTCAACAGCCTACTGACTGTTTTTCATGTTTACCAAGCTTTTGACTGTAAAAAATGTAGCTTTTGCATGTGGCTGAGAGGTTTCTCTTGGTCTGCAGCCACTATCGCAGAGGACCTCCTGTCAGCCCCACTGCCTCTCTCCCAAGCTCCCCAGAGATACTGCTGCTGGCCCTGGCAGCAGCCCAAGGGGAAGCAGCTTCAGCAAAAGCTTCTGTTGCAGCAACAGAACAGCATTGATCAGCTAGGTTCTGTCAGTGCCAACAGCTTTTTGAAATGGGCATCTTTTTAATGCCCATTTTCTGTTTCTATTCAGGTGGCAAGGTATGTAATGCAAAGAAAACCCACAGAGAGTTGTTTTTCTTTATTTCATCCTTTGAGCTGAGTTTGAAAAGAAAACCTGCAGCTGAACACTTGTGAAAACACCAGTTCAGATCCACCTCAGGCCAAGCCTCAGAAGTCTTTCTACAGCCCTTCAGGCTGGTATGCAAAGCAGAGGAAAACCAATGGAATATAGGTTAAACGCCTGACAGAAAGCAGAGAAACCGCTGAGCAATGCAACCGCAGTGGCAAGAAAGTCAGTAGCTGCAGGAGAAAGACAGCAGCACATCAAGACATGTCCCAGGGAAACCAGCCTGCTCTGCCCGGGCGGAGGAAACGGCACCCTTCTCTGCCAGCGCTGCAGCCAAAGTGTTCATGCCTGGATGTTGTGAATGCTGGTTACAGGATATAACAATGCAGCATCCTTCCTCGGCCGAATGGATATGTCATTTTCGTGAGAAGGTAACCCTGGGCACACACATAATAAAACAAAATCCACCTGGAAAACTATAGTAAATSCTTAAGCTGAACAAAGTAACCCTCACTTGGGAGCAGGCAGCCTTTTGAGAGGACTCTGAGATTTCTTAGATTGCTCATGTGACAGCTGTAGGCAAGGAGAGTTATTTGCTGGAAAGCTGCTATTGTGATTTTCAGCTGGGAGGCGGTGTGGATGCAGCTGGAAGTGTAGTCCATTGGAGACTAGGGTTTCCCTCTTCCCAGGCCACCTCTCTTGTGACCTTGGGTAAGTCATTTCATTCATTCCTTCCTCCGTTTTGTCTTTGGTGAGATGCAAACTTGTAAAGCACCCTGGGGTGAAAAGCGCAATGTAAAAGCGACTTACTTACATTTTGTGTTCCTTTTTGCTTCATTTCAGGCTCTCTCTTTTCCTTTTACCATGATTCAGGAGGGMTCCCCAGGGCGCTCTTGACTTCTGCTGTTGGTGACTTGGGAAAATCTCAYCTGGAATTATTAGTGCAAGTGTCCAGGCAACTAATAATACGAAGGTTGCCTCAGCTAAATATATTTTGCTGGCACATTGGTTCAGAAGAAATTGTGTAGGTTCTTGTTGGTTGCTCTCCGAGATCCAGGCTGGCCGCAGGAAGGCTCTCGGGAGCAGCATTTGCCGGTCCAGCCCCTTCAGCTGCGTCCAGTCTGGTGAAAGCATGCAAGGAAAAAAAAAAAAGAAGGCAAAAAATTAAACTGGTATTCAGCAAAACTCGCCACGCGTTGCCCCGGAGCACGGCGAGCCGTACCGAGCCCGTTTTGCTTGCCTTGCCTCTGAGCGGACGAGATAAGCGGATATTCCTCGCCGCCGGCCGGCCGCGCGCTTAGCGCGACCCCGACTCTCTGCTGGCTCACGCGTGCGCCGGCGCGGAGCTTCGCTGCGGCTGACGGCAGCGGAGTTTTACCGGGGCAAAAGCAGACCAAAGAGTGAGCACAACTGGCAGGAGGGCCAGGTTCTCAGAGCAAAAATGCGCTTTTACTGAAAGTAGAAAAAAATGAAACTTATACTTGTCTATTTGCAGCTTTGAAGCTTCACAAAATTCTGTGAAAACCTAGATGTTGGAAGAATGTATAATCACTCAGAGAGTTAATGTGCATAAACACATACAAAATTATTGTTTGCGTTTTCCCACATCGTCTCTTTACTGTATAAATCAGGCCTGTTTTATTTTCACTTGCTATGCCTTGTGCGCTTTTTAGAGCGCAGCGAATGAATACATATTTCCAGATCCTCGCAGCCTTAAAAACAAATTTACTTGCATTTTCACAGAAATGCCTTGGAGTTTTTTTTTTTTTTTTTTTTTTTTACAAAGCGTATTATTCATGGCAGGATTGAAGGATTTAATGGCTCAGCATGTGATTTCCAGCCTGTGAGATGCACGGCAAATCTGAGTGCAAAACGTCACACTGCAGGAGACTGGCACGTCTCGGCAAGAAAACTCCCAGCGCCCCCGCCCCGGGCCGGTACCGGTACGCTAATACCAGACCCGGCGTGACTTTCCCCTTCTTGCTCCCACCGGCACCCGCGAGCGCACGGCCTTGGCGCTTCGCTAGGTGTCCAGCAAGCCGGCGGGCCGGGGGGGGAGCGGCACTGCGCCGCCCGCCGTCGCTCTGCCTGCCGAGGGGCGAGAAAACGCCCTCCAGCTGCTGCTCCCCGCCAGGGTCCCGGCGGCTCTGGCTGCGCGGTGGGCGCCTGCCTCGCGCGCAGTGGTCCGGGGCAGAGAGAGCACGATTCGTGCAGGCCGCTGAGCGGCTCCTGGCGTTAATGGCTTTCGATTACCGGGGGCCCGAGCTGCATCTGTATTTTATTAGCGTTGTTTACAGAGTGAGTAGCGTTCCGGATGCAGCATTAAAATACCTTTTCCCTTGTTCCGTCCACAATTGCAAATGCTTAAATTGCACTTGTAGCTGCTTTATGACATTGACCTTAAACTCTGTGAATTTGCTGCAGTGCATGTCTCCAGTTTCTAGAGAGCCTTTATTAAGAACGAGATTATACAGAACCGGTCAATGCTCTGTAAGACACAAATAAAAATAATGTCGTGAGCATGTAAACAAATATTTCTTTCCATTTTATCTTTGCATTTTTATTGTTTCCCCAGGTCGTTTGAAATGAAGTTGTCCTCCGCAGTTCAAGCGACGGCTGCGCCGGGGCTTGCCCACCCGAGCACGCGTCTCCTCCTCGCCGCCGGCGCCACGCCAGCGGGGAAGGGGCTCTTCAGAAACTCTGTTTAGCTTCTGCTGTAGGTTTCCAGCGCCGCGTGCCTCAGTCGAACTGGTGGCCGAGACGCGAAGTGAGCACGCCGGCTGTAGGACACGTCCCTTCCTCGGGACGGTCTCTCCTCCTTACCCGCGAGCGACGGCCACGGCAGGCAGCCGGCAGCTTGCACAGAGGCCAGGATGACTTCCGAGGCGAGGAGCGCGTGTGAAGCTGAAGACAGGCTCAGAGGARAAACGAGGATGTTTGAAAATCGCGTGTGACGAAAGTTAGCGGAAAAGAGCGGCTCACTGCTTGCAGATATGTCACTACTTTAAAGTGTTTATGAAAAAATAAAATGCATCTGCTAGTGAGGAAAGCATATTCTCCTCCTGCCCCCCATGTTCACCTCCCTCTCTTCGAGCAATTATCTTAGTATTAGCATTTTGACACTGTTTTTCTTTGAACTGTAACCTGTCCTTCAGTTATATTATTTCCATTTAYGTTGCAGAAGTAAAACTAAAGACAGTGTTGACTTCTCAGATCTGTTCAGAGACTTTGAAATTTGCATTAGCTTATTCAAATCACTTACGCTCACTGTATATATTTGCACAAGCACTTTTGATGTTTAAACAGATGAGGCTGTAATGAGATGTGCAGGAGGAAATATATACCCTAAAGAGAAGAAACGCCCCTTTTTTTTTTCAGACTACATCTTAAACTAGATGTTTCCAGATGGAGCTGTGGGTCAATGTCCCAGGGACCGAGGGGAAGGACTGGAAGGCTGCAGCCTCGGTCGGGCTGGCTCTGCCTGCAGCTGCAGCGAGCAGAGGAGGAGAGGGGAATGGGCGTCTGTGAGTGAGGGGCAGAGCGGGAGGAACCGTCTTTCTGCACCCCGGCCGCTGCGGTAACCTCGGCTCCCGCAGCACGGCTCCCCGGCGCCGCGCGGGCTGCAGCCTCCCCTGCCTTGCTCAGCGTCGGGGAGGGTGCTGCAGGGCGAACGGGCTCCCTGTTCCTCTCACCTCTTGGATGCTTTCGGGGGTTAAAGAAACTACGTATGAAACAACAAGTTTTATATGATGGGCAGGGATATTTAGTGATTTGTGTTCATATATGTATTCAGTAACTCCACAGATATTAGCTGCACTTCTGAACTTAGGCTGGTGACAAGACATGCTGCTGCATCATTTTTTAATATTGTGTTATCTTCTAAAAACTAATCTCCTGTTTTGGATCCTCGGCCATCCTGACAGAACACACTGTCCACACTGAAGCCATGAGGTCTACACCTAAAGGCACTAGTTTGGGGAATCTGAGCAAAAAGAGCAGCTGCCAAACCCATGCCCCCACTGAAACTGGAGGGAGCAGTTGCAGAGACATCTAAAAAGCTGAGGATTTTAGCTCAGTTYTGTTAGCTCTGAGCAAGAAGTGCAAGGCCGTCCTGCTGCAGCTGTGCTCGGGCCGGTGGGTGTCCGGCCCAAAACCAGAGGTGACTGTGGAGGCAGGAGCAGCCCTTCGGTAGCAAATAAGCCACAGAAAAGGTGGTGGCTAGTTGTGGGGCAGCTCGAGTGAGGGGAAGCAGATCTCTTGCACACTGAAGAAGATGAGGAATCTCCCAAGAAGATGCAGAAAATTGCAAGAAGGCTGTGGATTATATTTATATTTGCATGTTAGTATACAGAGTAAAGAATATTTGCAATTCTTAAGCTATTATGAGGAGGAATATTGAACTATAGGATGATCCTGTTGTTAACAAAGTCTTCCAATGAAATCTGGAGCAAACCATCCATTAACACGTTACTCTAAAGATTTTAAGACCATGGTAAACTGTGTCAGCACAGCATCGATTTTTTAACTTGAGATGGTGGAGCTTACGTGCAAGGATTTTAAAATAAGCGACTGCTGAGCAAAGAAGACACACTTCCATAAACTCAGTGACTGATGAGAGGAGACTTTCTAACTCATGCAGTGAAAATGATCTATCCACTTAGATGTGCAAATGTCAGGTTTTGAATAAATCTGACATTTTTGAATTGTCATCACTGAAAACAGCTTTTCCACAGGTAAATGCAAAGTTGGATTTTTCAGCCTGTAAGCTTACAAGGTAGTTTGTAAACCATGTAGAGTCAAGGGAAAAAAAGGGGGGGGGAATACTCTGCTTTACTAGCACTTGGTGATCTGAAGAGCTTTTTAAGATAATACATTCCCGCTTGTAATCTGTTACACAAGCAAATATTTCCAGTAACAACAGAGCTCCCTGCGTATCTGGGAGTGCAGCTTTGTGTGAGTCCGGCCGCAGCTGAGCGTCCTGCCTACGTCCCGGCAAACATAGCCGTCACGTAATTCCCTGCATCCCGCAAAGGTCGTGGCTGCTTTCCCTCTATCGTTTTCACGGAGGTCTTCTTTAGCTCTGACTCGGAGCCACGGTCCCACCGCAGCGCTCAGCCGATGCTGTTCGTCTGTGCCGCCAGGAGAGGGAACGTCTTCACCAAGGCGGCAGAAAGCTGAGGGGCGGGCGGCAGCAGCGTGGAGAGGCCGCGGGGGGCCGCGGGGGCCGCTTGCGGGCGCTGGAAGGGCGCAGGCCTCGCTGCTGGTGCCGGCACGGACCCCGAGGCTGCACCGGCTGCTGCGAACGCGCTGGCAGCGGGTCCCGGCAGCAGCGACCACCTGCCAAGTGCCCTCCCCGTCGCCCTCTCTGGATACCGCAGGAGTACCAGGACCCCGGGGCTCTCGTTCTGGCTGGGTTATTTTTGCCCTTATTGTTAACTTGCACGTTACGTGGTTTACTACACYGGTAACGCCCAAAATGCTGCAACCYGTGTGAAGTGTGGGCAGCAGAGATAAGCTGAAGGGCCTTCCTCGCTTCAAATGGCACGGATTTGTGAAGCAACCAGAAACACCAAGAGCTGTGTAGCTTTTTTYGCCCCTAAAAGTATGACAAGCACACAGGAAGAATGATGTTTTTTCCTCTCAGAGGTGATTTCAACAGGCCCATCTCAATTTACAGCAGCTACTGCTTCAGCTCCAAGTCAGCAGAGGAAGGGACAAATGGATTTTGATATCTAGCCAGCAGTAGCAGAACCCCCCGCTGGCAGACAGGCTTGCAGTATATTAGTGCCAAAGCTTCAGGCTGCAGGCCTCCAAAATGAAGTCTCCTGTCAATCCCTCCCTGAAGTCTCAGGGTGGCCTTGGAGCTTTGCTGTGACCTTAGATCAACTTTCCATCTCGACAATCGTGATCATGTTTTATGTGGTGTCCCCTGCATCCTCAAAGTTCCCATTCCACTAAAAAAMCAGGCAGGAAACCTTGCAGTTAGGACAATAAGGAGAAGGTGTCTGAAGCTCATGTCCAACAACAAAAGYGTATTACAGAGATTTTCCTGATTCACGTTCAGAAATTCTGACTAAGGGCTCTGTGAACTCACGCCATTGGTTATTAATGGAGACTAACAGACTTCCGTGTGCTGAGGAGGGGAACTGAGTGAGTTTTCTTCAATGACTCATGACCCAAAGGAGTTRAAGACTGTTTTATGTTTGATAGTACTGGAAAAGACACAGAGAAATCACAGCTCAGCCTTGCAACTTTGTCACACTGTTATGCTTCTGGGGGATGTTAACGATTCTTTCTATAGTTCAAAATTGCCAAAACTGTGGCCATTGTTTTATGTTACTCAGAAATAAAACACGCCCATACTTGTCAAACTGTGATTTGAAGCCAAAGAGTGTGAAAGACCTAACTAGAGCTCTGGCTCCAGCTTACTTTGGGGGACGGTCACGGACAGGATGAAACAAGGGTTGGTATGAGCAGTTCCAGTCTCGCCTAGACTTGTTACAGCTAAAAATCATTTTCATATGAAGGCCTGTGGTAATTAAGCTTTGAGTTCTACTTCAGTTTTGGAAACAAGTTTTTAAGACCATAAATATTTATAACTGGATTAAAAAGTGTAACGGCTGGGCAAGCGCCTTGAAACTGCATCTCGGTTAGCTTGTCCCTAAGGATGGCTGAGATGAGCCTCGGTGCTAATGAGGAATGAATTGCCTTGCTTGAGAAGTTTCCAAAAGCATCAGTACCTTTGGGGTCCTAAATTTTAACCTAAAATTATTTTAAAAAAACCCGTTCATTCTCTTAAAAAGAAACATATCAAAAGCACGTATTTCAGCAGTTTTCCTCCCTGAGGATTTCCCAGGCCCAGAACACACGGCTGGTTTCTCCCAGTTGCCTTCCAAGGGCTGCGTCTCTGCYGGGCGGTTTGGGCTTGACGGCCAAACACCGCTGACGAGAACCATCAGCTCCTTCCAGGACCTGACGCTGCATCCAACATGTATCGCAAGCGGCTATAAGAAGAGGGGACTCAAGGTATTATTTTGTTAGCTTTAGTCCGAACGTGCCCAGGAGAGGCAGAGGCATGCTGGGCCCGTTTTGATGAGCCTGCTGGGAGGATAATTACACCGTTTGCTCACTTCGTCCTCTGAAGCACTTTCTTAGCGGCTTCTGTGGGGTTTGAACACTCGACATTTGAATTAAAGCATCTCCACAGCCATCGTCTCTTCAGCTAATGTTCAGATTATGCAGCTTCAGATGTGCGTTCCAGCGATGCTTCTATGTAATGCAAAGTGTTGTAAAATCAAAATATTTCCTTCGATACTTCCATTCTTACTTGAGATGAAATTTTCTGCACGGGAGCTATGACTGAGGTACAGACCTTAAGCCCGTTTATGCTTTCATCCTGCTTCTTCGAGCAAAATTTGCAACTTCAGCACCATTTTTTTGGTCAAAATCATAGATATGAACTTTCAATATTTTTCATGTAACTTACATTAGTTTAGAGTTTTCAAGAACAACTTGGGCATCAGGGAATCAAACTTCTGTTGGAATTTCAATTTGACTCAGCAGCATCTGAAAAAAAAAAAGGATATTAGGCCCTGGAAGCCAGTGCTCAGAAGTATTACAGAAATATTAATTCTGAGTTAACAGGCACATCAAAAAGCTATGAAAGGAATCACGTTGTAAATAGAAGCTCTGTGTATCCAGCTGACTATGAAAAAGCCACTGCTTGCTGTGTGTGCCTTCTTCAAGGCGGGTATTCGATAGAAAAGACAGCAACGTGAATGATCTGGCAAACCACCCAGCTGAGAGCTGCCCGCCTGGAGCTGCCCTCCAGACCAGCGCCCTGCTCAGCTCCTGCACGATACAGCAGCCCAGCCGCAATGCATCTTAAGAGCAGACTAAATCTTCAGTCTGCTCTGGWGGGTGCTGCACATGTCCTTCCCAGCACTCCGGTAGGGAAGTRCATGCACAGCCAAACATCTCCTGCCTTAAGCTGAGGTGAATAACGAGGACGGAGGGAAGCGGAAGTAAGGGAGGTGAGCCTTTTGGTGCTGGATATAAGGCAAAAAATCCCATATTGTTTGTGACTCCAGTGAAATGAGAGTGTGCTGTTAGAGAGTTTGCTACAATCCATCTAGTTCATGCACTTGGGGACTTCAGAAGGAATTAACTTTACAGGAATGGAGCTGGAAAAAAAATAGATCATTGGCCCAAGGTTAAAAAAAAAAAAGAAAGAAAAAAGTTTCTGTGCTATAGAAAGAACATTATCATTCTCACGAGGAAGTTTTCCTTGAAACAAGAAACATTTTTAAAGCAAAACTCCCTCTGATGTGAAACCTGCACAAAGCACATGGAAAATGTGAAAAGGGCCTATGGGAGCTTATTTTTTTTTTCTGCGTGCACTTCCTGGTTTCTCAGTTTGCTAGTGGGTCTCTTGGGATGCGTCTTCTTTCCTGCGGCTGAACTAAGGCAGCTTAGCAGGGCAGCAGGGACGCGGAAGGTTCCTCAAAGACATGCGGGTGCTGTAACCCCTTTCTCTACAGGGGAAATGTTTGTATCCTTTTCCCATCTTTTCTGCAYCACGTCTGCATCACCTTGCAGCCACCTGCGCTGCAAAAACATAACTTGAATTACCAGCCAGAATCAGCTCCAGAGCTCTGCTGCTGATACAAGCCAGTACTAGAGAAAGAAAGAAGTCCAAATAATTACCTTGTGGACATCTACGAAATGCCCGGTATATGCAGGGAACGTTTCTTTTCTTTATTCCATTCATTAGGAATTGGGCTGAACTCTAAGAAACAAGAGTTCATATACCTTTCAAGTGCTTTAGTAAATTAAGTTAATCTGTACCTTTTTGAATACTGAATTTCTGTCAGAGGTCACTTATACRCTTCATGTTCCGTATAAAATTATTTTCTCTTAAGTTTTTAACTCCTGTTCTTTAGAGCTCTTTTGTTTTCCATTAAAAAGCCACTCTGGTTTATGACTACATGATTTAAAGCTCTAAATTTAATGAACATTTTATCTTATATATTTGACATTGAAGTAAGGCTCACTGATCATCAGTTTACAGTGGGTTTCATAAAAAAGACACAAAACACAGCAACAAATAGAACCTATGAAAGTATTTTCCCTAATAATGATTAACTCTATCAGGACTGCAAATAAAGTTTTTTTTTTGTTTTTTTTGTTTTTTTGTTTTTTGTTTTTTTTTTTTTTGCTAGTAGGTTGGACATTTTACCCTAACTTTCCTCTGAATTCTGTTATTCATTACTGTCCAGTTTAGCAGGTTGTTTTAGTCTGTTTTGTGTTGATATGCCAATAGCTGATTTTACCTCAGATTTTTTGCCTAAGAGTTGGCTTTAAATGAAAAAAAWATGTTTTAATATGTTTTGGGGTGCAGTTGAAGAAACTTGAAAGACTTCATTTTTTTGCAGAAATGAGCCTTTAAATTAATCTAATACAGGTACGTTAATGGCAGTTGGATTTTTATACAGTTTTATATAGTTCAGTATTGTCAATATTGAATAATTACAAATGATAAAATTTGTCCTGGCGGAAGATACATATTGGACAGAATTTGGCTGAATACCTTGTTAACTGTTCATTTCAGCATTTTCCAAAAATTGTATAAACATTTCTGTGTGATGAGAACTGTCTTTCTYGGAGGCATCTCCTCACCTCAGCTTGCCTCCCTTTTAAAACCTTCTAACCTTATTACTCTATTTTGGCATTTTGAAGGTTTTTTTGGATCACCGCTCAGAAAGGCAATTTCCAGTTTTCAAAACTTCAAAAATTAAGGCAAGTTTTGTGCAACGGTGAGAAGTGCTCATACAGTGCTCTCCTTGAGTTTCCTCTAGACTCCGCAATACATTTTTTAAATCTCCAGAGCCGCAGGAGGCAGAACCGGAGAGGGTATATTCCAAATACTGAGTGTAGTTATTCCAAAAAGTGAGTGTTGGACTTCAGCAGCAGGCCAAAGCAACAGGCCGGTGGTGCAGTGCATCCTCCTCACATAGCTTGGGCAGTGGATGCTTCAGCATCCAGCATCTCTAGTTAGAAGTCTCTTGCAGTSCATCCTGACTTATTATTTCACATCTCTCTATAATCAGAAGCATTTGTGGYTTCTGTTATGTTTTAATGCTCTAGAAAACACAATTCCAAAACATTCGGTGGGACAAAGTCCGGAGAAAAACAAGAAAAAGCAGCATTTGGGGGTGCAGGAGGTGGATTAAAATTCTTCAAAATTCTGCTTCCCTGCTTATCTCTGCCCTGCTGTTTACTGAAAAACAGGTCTTGGCTCAAATTTTAAGGAATCACCTTTGATATCTGGGAGATATAATATCTGTTGTTTCTTATTTTTCTGCATCGTTTTTGGAAGGTCAGGAATAAACAGAGTATGTTACATATAAATCTACTTGTGGTGCAGTAATGATGTTTGAGCCAAAAGCACTAGAAAAATAACTGTGCTCTATGCCAACAGCACTTTGGAAGTCAGTTAGGATTTATTCTGCAAGTAATAAAGTTGAATGCAAGCTGGAAACATTTAAATACAGGAGAATTTCTACATGAATCAACTAAACAATGAAATGCCTTAACCCGTCATGTTTTTCAAGCTGCCTTTGCCTTATAAACAGTGTAACAGCAGCAATAAAATATTCTCACTGACCTCATGCTTTGGCTTATTAACTAGAAAAATGACAAGAGCCATACAGCACTACAGGGGAAAAAAGCACAGAAATATTAAGGATTATTTAAGRTAGAAATCTTAAGCTTGTTTAAGGCTTATTTTTCAAAAAAGGAAAATTTTTCTTAAAGAATGCCTATCATTTAGTAAGTCAGAGAAGATGCTATCATGATACTGCACAGAGGTATGGTACTGTGTGCTGCTCAGGAAGAGCCTGGGGCGAGGGAGAGGCAAAACTGGAGGGAAGAGGCGAGCCTTCAGGCTCATCTTCCTCGGGAATTTTCAGGGAGAAGAGGAAAAYCGGAGAGGAAACCGCTTTCTTTCAAGAGCAGAGCAAAGGACGATTCTCTTAGGGCTGCAGGTGGAAAAACCGCTCCTTTAATTCCCGGCTGCAGAAGGGCTCAAGCCCGCACCGCAGAGCCTTGCCCCAGGACGCTCCTCCTTCACTTGGCAGAGAAAAAAGAAGTAGGGCCAGACTGAGAAATCAAGAAGGGGAAGCGACTTTCGTGTCTAGGAACGGGAGACCCTGTAATAATACTCTTTTAAATAATCTAATGCCATAATTGCCTGAACAGAGCAAGGGAGGAGAAACAGAGCTCGCCGGAGAACGGCTTCCAGCGGGCTGAGGAATCACATTCCAGTTGTTTCTCTTTCTGCCCAAAACCAGCTGGACAGTGTWATGAGGATGGTGTGATGAAATGTGTGCTCTTAGTTCCCATGCAATGTTTCACACACATTTAGGCCTACATGGTTCCCATCTTTATAAACATTCAAATGAATGCTTAAGAATAAAAGAGGATTTTTTTCTGTAGGAAATGCCAGATGCTGACAGACAATAATCAGATACCACTAAATCAAATTCATGTCATACTCTAACTAGTCTATGTTTCACTTTAACAGGCAGTTTTTTTCTTTCTTTTTTTCTTTTTCTTTTTCTTTTTCTTTTTCTTTTTCTTTTTCTTTTTCTTTTTCTTTTTCTTTTTCTTTTTCTTTTTCTTTTTCTTTTTCTTTTTNTTTTTCTTCTTTTTCTTTTTCTTTTTCTTTTTCTTTTTCTTTTTCTTTTTCTTTTTCTCTTCTCTTCAAATGGTGGATTCTTCTCTTCCTAGTAACTAAGGAAAACCTGATAATAGAAACTTTATCTCTTTTCTTTTCAGTATGAATTAACTCCTGAACCTCTATTAAGGCTTCTAAGAGCTATCTTTACATGRTGGGTTATACCAGGGAGTTCTGATCTGGACTTCTTATATGCAACACATCTTCATTAAATAGTGTTGAGATTGAAAATGCATTATGGAAATCTAATTTGCTACAGCAGAAGAATCAGGTTTTCTTGCCATCTAACACATATTTGCACAGGCGAAATTTTTTTAACAGCAGACAACATCACATTTTTTTCTTCTCAAACCTTGCCTTGAAAGCAATACTGTTGAACTCACTGCTCCATCCAGGATAAAGCAACATGCTGCATCCAGGGGATGAAATACCATCCATATAGCAAAAAGAAATGTGTTTAGTCAAAGGTCACTTCAAAAGGAATGGGGTGGGAAGTTCTCCCACTTGCCAGTAGGAATTAAGGTTAAATATTCCATGCCACTGCTCATCTCAWCGGAGGTAAGGAGCTTCAGGACAATTCAGTGTCAGGCAAATGGAGATTCTTTGTTCTAAATAGAAAATGCAGAAAGAGAAAAAGAAATGGTTTGTGTTTAAAAAAAAAGAAAAAGAAAAAAAAAGAAATCAGTGCATGGAAAGCTTAACAGSCTAGTAACTTCATATGAAATGACAAAGGTATTTACTATTTCCTTTGAGAAGTTACAAGTGTAGATCAAGTCAAGTCAGACTAAAAATACTAACAAACTTATTCCTGAATCATAAATTCATGTTGCCAAAAACACTACATCAGAAACTAAACTGTAAATCCACCTTCTCTAAGCTGACATAAGCTGTGATGTGACTGGATGTGTGCTCAACTCTGTGAGTTTGGGACCATGCTCAGTGTCCACAGTTTAGATATAGCCTAGCTCTGTAGCAGTCTTCTGTGAATAACAGCCACGCAGAAAACATTAAAAAGGTGGTTTCAGGTATTCAAATGTCAAGTGTGAAATAAGGTTTACAAAAAGAAATGCCTGCTTCAGGATAGGTTTTTTTCAGAATTAGTTTCAATATGCAYAGGCTTACACCTGTAGCATGTGTTTATGTGGATGTTTATCCTGGCATATTCCAATTTCAGAGACCTAACCRTGATGTCAAAAGCAGGAGGCTGATCCCTCGGTAGGGGAAAAGAAAGGTTTCTCTGAAAGGCAGCTCAGAACTAATGGRTCTGGCCTGGGTGGTTTGTGGTGTTCGTTACAGAAAGTCCTCTTTCTGTTAATTAAATAAGGGGCTTTGCTGCCCCACTTGCAAAAAGGGGTGCAAATACTTTTTTACATGCCCATTTACTGAATCTCACTATTCATCAGTGCCAAGTCGCCATGTACCAATTACTGCCTAGCCCAATACCTTACAAATTTAAACATATATATATATATATATATGTATGTATGTATGTATGTATGTATGTATGTATATCTTGAAAAGAAGAGGTGCAGAGAGAGAATTTTGCACTGCAGATTGCAGTTGAAAACACATTCATCAGATGGCTTCTCTGTTCTCATGATCTTACATCTCTTAGTTCTGGCATTCTGCGCAGCAGGACTTCTTAACTACTTGGGACTGTATTACCTTCTTGCCTTTATATGAAGTAGTAACATGCCCAGATACTACTTACCAGTGAATAGCATTTCCATGGCTTGGATTCCTGATAGGATCTATCTTTTTGTGCAGCTTTGCTTAAGTAATTTAGGGCTATGGTCTCCACACTGTTTTTAGGARGGAACAGAAGAAATAGAGCTTTTGAATGGAGGAGGTTCATTTGGATTGGAAACCAACCCAGAATAGGTCAGATCT
Source organism: Rhea americana (assembly GCF_003343005.1). Classification (NCBI taxonomy): domain Eukaryota; kingdom Metazoa; phylum Chordata; class Aves; order Rheiformes; family Rheidae; genus Rhea; species Rhea americana. The sequence continues at coordinate 4,067,116 of NW_028186512.1, read as the reverse complement.
TTGGGGATAGGAACTCAGAGAAAATACAGACAGTGGTGCAAAGCCCTCTATCCAGAAAATTGGAAGAGTCTGCACTCTAARTAGAGATTTTAAGTCCTTTTTAGTTCCTACAGGAATACTTCACTTGAAGAAGATAAGAACTACAGATATGTGGTTTTTCTGCTGGAGGAAAAAAAAGTCAGATACTAGACACAATATAAAAGCACTATAAACAAATTTTAGGAGCTTTAAAGGGCAAATGGTCTTTTCTTTCACCTTCCCAAAAGAGAGGGTCATAAAATAAAGGCTTCTAATTTTTCCAACAAAATTAATTTCCATATGTCTGTGATATATGAGACAAGAGTCAAGAGACCATCATAACTGTACGGCAAACAGACATTCTGTTTTTATAATGGAAAATTCTAATAGCTTGAGCTTTTTTATTAAAACGTTGAACCTTTTCTGCAGCACCAAGTTCTTTCTACCAGTTGACAGCTGATTTAATGACTATCCTGACCTTTCCTGCATTCTTTAAATCAAAGGTAGAGGAACTGTCTCGATTATTACTGAAATTTGATCTATTTAGGAAAAGCAATAGTGAGTCCCTTCTCCTTCTTTTGTGGAATAAGTTTTATAGGTAATTAACTTAAAGAATTATTCTGGACACATTTATGTTACAGTGCTGCTGGCTGCTGTTGTTGCATACGGTACCACTGCTGTGTAGGGAAAAGAGATGCAGTCTCTATGTCAACAGAAGCACTGCAGTTGTGATGACAAATGGGAAATTTTCTCTCATTCAGAGCATAAAATGTGACTATCGGTGGCTGCTGAACACTTAATTATGTGAAGGTGCTCCCTATATAGTCCCTACCAAACCCAAACTCATCTAACAAAGACAAAAATCACTATTTTTTTTAAACTTGATGATTGGTTATGCCAATGCTGGTTAGCCCCCTGGAAAACACAAAATGCTAAACTTTCTCCAAACCGTTTGCTGCATCAGCRGAATAAGAAGCACTGTGACTCTTTTCTTCCATCTCTGAATGAAGAACCTGAATCACATTCTCACAAAGCAAAGAAATTCCTTCAACAACTTCTAATACCACATTTTTAATTAGTGAAATTATTCTCTTCTAATGGAATGATTTCTGAGAAGCTGAAAAAAACAGTGGAGACAGTGAAATCACATTTTCCTCCCTCTAGATTTTTTCCCAAGGAAGCTCAGTATGAATGCAGCAGTTTGGCATGGACTGAAGGAGGTTCTCCTGAGGACTATTATTTTCATCACAGATTTGGCTATGAATACTTTAAGATTATGTATGAAGCACAAAAAAAAAAAAAAAAAAAAA
>NW_028186512.1:4060277-4065743 GCF_003343005.1 Rhea americana | reverse complement strand
GAAACAGAAATCTGATCTAACGTGAAGGAGCAAACGAGAAATGGCTTGCACCAGAACTTACGGAACAGTAGGCTCTGCATGTGTGCATTTGCTTTCCCATATTCTCCTCGGTTAGGAGAAAGATGCATTGCTGGAAATTTGGTATACTGTGCAGGAAACCTGAAGAGGCACCTGCATCCTGGGACTTGAAAGTTTGCAAAAAGAGCCACGCTCACAGCACTCGTGAAGGAAAGGCCCACAACCCCGGGAGAGGGTTAAAGCTACAAACTAACAAGCCAGTCTGACTGCTGTTCTGTGGCTTGCTTTACCCTAGCTCTGCAGACTCCCTCCCATGGTACCATCTCAGATTTGTTTTTCCTTAACTGAAAATAAAGCAGTCCGTTTTCAGTTTGGCTGAACCGAGGACAAAACCTAAGTCATCGCTCTGGCGATTTGTCAGGCCCCACCTTTGTAATCCTGAACCTCTGGCCAGCTGTAATTAAATTGAACAGAGATAGAAAGGTCGCTATTATACTGTTTTCTAACACGGTTCACGAAAGTAGGCCGTCAGGAAGAAAAGAGAAATGCTGTTTGTACACCTCTTAAGCAACAGCCGTCATTAGATGGGGGGGGTGGGATATGCGTGGGGTGTGCACCCATGGGACGCTGTTCCGCAGAAAACCTTGCTCAGCAAACGGCATGCTGCCATTAGTGGTCTGATCATAAGAGCTGGTCGTGGATCAAAGCCTTATTCTTCTGGGTTTCTGTACACAGATAACCTCTGCTTCACGCATTTTGTACAATAGGAATTAACAGATGGTGACAAGAAGCGACAGGTGAGATGAGTAAGGCAGGCAGTAGCCAAGGTACATGGCCTGCCATCAGGGGGTTTTTTTGGCACCACCACAGAGGAGAATTTTAAAGGGGGATGACAATATTTCCTTTCCCTTTGTAGGTGCAAAAGCATAATCACTTTGTGGTGTAAAGTAAAGCCAAAGAAAGGGAAAATTGATACATTCTTTTCTGTTTGAAACCTCACCAAGTCAGCCACCACTACCTGAGAGCACCTAAGCAAWTGTAGTTTTTCTGGCTCTTGTATTTGCAAACTTCAAAGCCAAGGACTTGAATTTCTTTGTGGTGACTCATTTAGCATACATTTATGGTGGGTGTTGTGCCTAATGGTACCATCCACTATTCTTTTGAGCTCTATTTCTCCCTCAGGGAAGGAAAACATTAGGAAGGTTTTGTGTTAGGGTAGATAYCACCCAGCAGAATTAGATATTCTGCAGGCTCTCCGCTCTTTCAGCCTTTTGCTCAGAATTAGCCTCATGCTTGTTTTTGTTCAGTTGTGCCTGTATTGCTTCCTCAACTCCAAYTGGTGCAAAGGAATATAGCAAGAAAAATGTTGCATTGTGTCTACACACACTWGTACAAGTGTGCTGGACAGATATAAAAATAAAGTATCTAATATAGGTAAGTGTTGGATGCCTAAAATGGAATGGCAGGGAGAGGAGGAATACGAAAGAAATAATAGCATGTTAAAGTTAGCAATAGYGGATAATTAGCAATGCTGTACACAGCTTTGTCTCTGTCCTTTACACTATTTGAATATTTTGTATGTTGTAAGGATGTTCCCAAAGCAATACATCTGCTGGAGGGCTGCAGTTGCCTGAAGATGGTCAGAGGATATTGTCAAAGAGGACTGGACATTAGCAAGCAGAAAGAAAGAGTAGGTCACAGAAAAATGGGAAAACCGGAGTTTTCCTCTGTTCTGTTTAAGTTTACTGAATTCCTTAAGTGTAGAAGGAAAATTTATGCAGTGGAGTAGATACAGGTAATCCTTCCTCTTCTTCCATTTTTTTAAAATTTTTTTTTATTTTTAAGCCTAGTTTCTCTAGATTTGTACCTTGCTTCTGCTAAATACAAAATAATTTGTTTCGGCACCTCTTCTGAAGTCTGTGTGTCCGATCTGGCAGTCCCATGTTCCCGAAGCAGTGACCTTTAGATGCAGTACAATGGCAGGATACTATCTTGAGATTTGGCAGCAGTTCTGGGAGCTGCGACTCTGCATCTGTAATTCCTTGGCAGGTTGCAAGCAGAGCATCCCTACCAAGAGCAAGAAAAGCTGGAGCCCACCAGACAGCTGGAGCCTGCTGAGAATTAAAACAGTTCAGGATATGTCTATGCCAGCTGCTGTACGCASGGTTCATCCCAGCTGCCAGTATGCTGAGCCTCAAGACCTGCAAAGGTGTCTGCTCTCCCTCCAGGCCCAGGAGCASGAAGTCTCAACGCAAGCTGTGGAGCACCTGCTTTCTTTCCAGCTGGGCCATCATGTGGGACCTACACAGAGAGTCCACAGCGCATTTGCATTCCTAAAGGAGATTCATGGTGCCTTCCTAGCAAGCCAAAAAGGAAGACGTGTATTAGCAGTTACTTGCCAAAGCCCAACCTAATACTGTAGAGCCGGTTCCTGACATTCCTGTGAAGTTGTCAGCAGGACTAACTTCCTCTCCTTGATGCCACCCCATGTGCCAGAGCAGAGGGGAAGAGAGGGCGGTTGTACTAGCACATCCAGTGAGCCGGTGATCTCCAGTCCGGTGCCCCCTCTCAGGGCAGGCGTAAACTGCCCTCCTCCCAGGCACAGCAAACCCGTCGGCGTTAGCCCCTGCGCCGGCGAGGGGCTCCTGCACCTTGCTGAAACTGTCAGCACTGTTTTTCCTCCCCCTTCTTGCTGTTGTGGTGGTTGGTGCTCACTGTCAAGTTTACATTAAAATTGCATGCAGAGGCTTTCAAACACCTAGAAAGCTCTTAAACGAATTAAACCCAGCAGAACAGAAATGTTGTCTAATGTACCTAAGGAAATTTAAAAAATTTGCCTGCCTGGCTTGTGTTTCTTTTTATTTGCAAACAAGAGTAACGCCCTATTTGCTGTCAAGGAGTAAGCCTAAATTAGCTGACGTTTGGTTACCGTGAGCAAATATAGGGCAGACTGCTGTCAAAAAGGGCGGCGCTGACTTTTTGGCAGCAGCCCGTGCTCATGTCAGCACAGAGCGACGGCGGAGTCACAGCCTTAGCTTTATTCCTGTCCCCTAGATCTGCATTGTCTTGCAAAGACAAGACAGAAGCTTCAAACCATAGCTTGAAGGCATGCCCTTATAAGTTATCTTCATTTCTACAGCGGTATGTGTCAGTTCAATTAAATATTTCTAAATCGTGTCGTGTTACTGTGCTTTGGTCTCAGTCTCAGGCCTTGTAACAAGAGGAGAGGCAAGGCTGCCTTGTACCTTGGGCCTTTCCCAGATTGCTGCCTTTCCCACTGTAGTCACTCTATTCCCACGTCTACCGTTTTCATCAATGAGAACATCAGCAACACCCATAAAATTTCCTTTCTGCCTTAGGATAAAAAGCAGTGTAAAAATCCACTGTTCCTTTTGGTTCATTCCTGGCTCAGGTTTGACTTCTGTTTTCATCTTGTTCAGGAAACAAACTGCTAAGCCCCCCAAAAGCTGAATGCATCACACCTTTCTTCCCTAAGACAACTTGGATGTTGACTCTTCTCAGCAGGAATTTCCCACAGCCAAGAGGCTCCTGCTCCTTACAGCTCCCTTCTGCCCTGCTGCCTCCGGTGCGGCAGGTCCTGCCACCTCCCTTGTGCTTGCAGTCCAGAGGGCTGCTTTCTTTCATGGTGGGGTACATATAATAACGATAAATTCAATACAACTACAGCATATGCCGAATAGAGACTGCAAAAACACCATCTCTTCTGTGCAATAGAGTAAAATAAGTACTCGGCTGTTGAGAGTTTAAGCAATGCCTCATGGTTCCACAGTCAACTTTTTTTCAGCAAACCTGGATATTATCTGGAGAAAAGTAACAAATTGATTTTTATTTTATTTCATTTTTTTAGCAAAGCCTCCCTTATCAAAAATATCATTTTGGCTCACAATGAGTACTGCTTTACACTCATATTATGCCTTTTTTTTGATTTTTCAAGTAAGTTTGGTATTACCAAGGCTTTACCTTTACTCAGATCAGCCGTAGTGATGTTAAAGGAAGTATTTCTGTTAATATCAGCAGGAGCTAGCTCACGGTTGATTAAGAAAGCCAAACAGTTGTGTGAGCTTTTGTTTTTACTAGAGAAATAAACAAGAGAATAAAAATTGAGACACACAGTTTGGGCAATCTTAAAGTTTTAAGTTCCTGAAAAAAATAAATCTTCTCACWGGATTTCATCTCATATGGCATAAAAGGGAATTACAGAAAAATAGTGTGCAGGCTGGAACAGGACTTTTATGCTGACATAATGGTTACACGGGGGATAATGAAGAAAACCAGAGTTGCAAAAGCTTGCAGATTCTAGCAGAGGAACTAACTCAAACAGTAAGAAGAACCAAAATACAGGGAACTGAAATAATTAGATCAGCTTAATTGTAACCATTTCTAAATAACGACAAGCATGGAAATGTTCACTAATTTTGTAAGAAGAGTAACCTGTGAATGGCAAAAAGCAGCATTCCCTTTAAAATGCACAGCTGGGAAGAGRACAAGCAACCTGTTCAACACAAATCTTGTTCACTCTTCCTTCATACAGTRTTGAAAATCCTGCCCCCTTTTTTCCTGGTAAAACTCCGGTTCGGCTCTTCGTCGTCTCACACGTCCGCAACCGAAACTTCCTTCCTCTGGTTTCAACAAATCCACTTTCTTTCCTTGCAAAAACACTTAAAATGCTGCAGTAAAAATTATCATGCTGACTCGCCACTCCTCTATGGTTGTCTTCACCTCCTTTGCACGCCTCGTCCGTCTGTTAGCTCTTCTCCTAGCGCATCAAGCACGCTCTGCATGTCTAACGCCCGCCTCGAGGCACAGGGCAGTCGGCGCCTGCTGCGCCTGGCCCGCCCGGGAAGGGAAGGCTCTTCTCCGCCCGCCGGGCCTTCCCCTCCCCGGTGCCTTCCTCTTCTTGCTCGTGAACTCCCTCCCGCAAAGAATACGCTTGCCGTGAAGAAAATCTACAAAGTCACCCCGCGTGCCTTCTGAAGACTGACCGCTGCCGTCCTGGGTACGGCGCGCTCGACAGCGACTCAGTGCCCTGTGCTGTGGCGGCTCCCGTCAGAGTTACTCCGGGCTCCCAAGCGTAGCTGGATGCCACCCATCGTTTTGTAGCTGCTCATCTCCTCGCCACGTGCTCAGGATACAAGATCTACGAGGTGAGGGCCAGGCTTTGCCTCCTAAAGTGCGTGACCGCTGTGGGGATAAGCTCTGCAGAGGACGTTTGCAAAAGCTCAGCCCGCCGTAGAGCGGCAGGAGGCTCGTGAGCCCACGCCTCTGCTGCCCCGGCGTTCTGGTTCCTCCGGGACCGCCAGCACGCCGTGCACCGCCGGCGTCGTGGGTGGCGGGAAAAAGAAGGGCGAACGACACCGTCTGTAGGTGTTTACTGGAAGGATGTCAGCTGGACAGTTTACTTGCCCCGGGCGTGGATGTGCGTGCTTG
>NW_028186512.1:4049670-4059087 GCF_003343005.1 Rhea americana | reverse complement strand
TCTTTCTTTTTTTTTTTTTTTTTTTTTTAAGTCAGTTTTTCTTTCCACGTTTGGCTGGAATTTCTGAAGCTTTCTCTTTCTCTCTTGATAAAATAGAAAACACAATGTTGCCTGTAAATTTTCCAGAGGCTTTATCAAAGGTTATTTCAGGTCACTTTTAAAAGCGCAATCTCAAACCTTTTAAGGTATGGCTGAACACCCAGGGTCTGATCAGTGCACTCACTCAGATTTTCAGAACAATTTACGACTATGATGTTCCAGGGCTAGTAACCAGCATGGAAAAGCAACTGCATGTGCTTTCTACTGAAGTCAAAGGTGTAACAGCAGCTCATCAGCTCACACAGAGCTACCCAAGCCAGCTCAAGAACTGGAGCTGAGGCACGCTCAGTACTTGGGTGCACACCATATTTCCCAGGCACATTTTGCTTGTTGGGCTCTGTTTAGCAATTAGATTTACTGTTTTATATTCCATAGAGTGCAGAATCTGTAACCGTACTTCTAAAATGCTCCACATAATACAAGGCAAACTGGAGAGTCATTGGGGTCAAGATCACCCTTTCTCATCTTCCCAGTTAGTYAGCGCAGACTTCCAGATTTCCCTCCACAGCATGCATCCTCGACTGAGGACTCTAGCATTAGCGAGAGTTAATCCCACTTTTATCTGCTATCTTGAAAGGCTGCATCGACCCTGACATTTCTTGACATTTTTTCCCTCTCATTTCTCTCTCAAATTATTTTTATTTTTCTTCTTTTATTAAAACAACCAAACTGCAAAGAGGGCTCCATTTTTACAATGTGGCTACCGTTTGGGCAGCGTTTCAGCACAGGAAGACATACTATACCTCTGTACCGTACCACTGCATATTGTTTAATTCTCTGAATAGCCAAGAGGCAGATGGCAGGAAGAAAATCGGCTGCACGAACTTAGTGCTAACACAAGTTGCTTAAATGAGGCCCTTCTGAACATTATGTTTTTCTTATGCCTTTGTGATTTTGCCTGTCACCCAGGTGTCTTAATAGTATGGATGCACTTTAATACGGTATAATTCATGCACTGCAAATTGTCCCCTGGAGCTATCCAGGAAGATGGTAAGTGATAGGATCATTAAAAAGAGACTGACAGTCTCATACAAAACCAAGCATCAGGGAATATCAAGACCTGGGGACTGCCCGAGAGTCTTCACTGATCCAAAAAAACACAGCAGCAGCTGACTGGAGAAGTGGAACTACAGAGTCTCTCAGACAAGCTCCTTTCTTATTTATGCTTTTTCGGCTGAATCATTTCTTCTATGCTGCTTTTACTTTCACACACTGCCTTGACTGTAGGTTAGGGCTGATAAACAAACTGGGTGACTCCTTCATACAAAACTGGGAATTCAGTGGCTGGAGACCACTGAAAACCCAGAAAAGTGCTCCAGCTTGGACCTTCCCAGAAGAAACCTGGTTGCTCCAGACCTCTATACGCTCTGCAGCACTGAATGCAGCAGGGATGCAGTGTCAGCAAACAACTTAGTGGCAAACTAAATAGACATGTCACTTTGCTTGCTCAACAGGCTTTATCCTATAGAGATTCAAAGCTTTACTAGTAGACGTCTGTGTACCAGCCACTTTCTTATCATTTGTATTGGCAGATCCAACATGAAAAGTTCCCGTGATTCACAGTGGGCAGAACTACTTCTTATCCATAGCAAAAGCAGATAAAGTTCAGAAGAGATAGTGCTTAATAACACATAATCTAATCTCTGTGTTTGGCATGATTAACAGAATAGGATGGTTGCATCCTGCAGATGGTTTCATTCGTGTATCTCTTCCCAAAATATCTGTGCCTGCTAAGAAAGGAGAAGGCAGGGAAGCGATGGTCCCTAAATTTTCATTCTGCAATGATATTTAAGTTATAACTTATATCACTAAGATCTGGTAATGACTACTAGCCCATATAAACTGGGATTTTGAATACAGAATAGCTATTTTTTAAACCACTTCCCCAGACTTTTGAGCTTCTCTGAGCGGTAGTCCTAGTCAAGCTGGCAATTTATCAGGGAAAACAAGACACATTTTCTAAAGAGATATTGTCAGGAAGCATTTCCTCTGGGAAACACGGTTCTTTTTTTTTTTTTTTTTTTTTTTGGTGTCAAATTTGGCAGTGCACAGCCAGCAGCCAAACAAAACGGAACGCCATAGATACGGGCATGGGAAATAGGGATGCTTAAGCAACGTTGCCCCTTCTCTTAGTCAGTCTTCAGCTATTCTGTACCTTGCATTGCCCCCATGTATGGTGCAAGATTCTCAGCTTGACTAACTTTGCTCTGCTCCTTATATGTTCACAAAAGCTGAAGGGGAAGATGTTTGCTAACAGGTGTGTTCCAAAGGCATTGCAACGACTCCTGGTCTTTGGGTGCTAGAAGCAGTCAAAGCTACAGAAACACCAAAGAACAATGGGGAACCATTAGCCAAAGAGGCCAAGGCCAAAGCAAACTGCTGGCTAAGGCGGAAAAAGGAAGATGGTAATTCTTGGGCCCAAAGGTTTTTGTGGTCTCCCAGCTTCCCTACATGACATTAACAGGATGACTGAACAYCCTCCACACAAGGGAGAGGACACCTGGCAGTCATGTGGGGAGTGGCCATACCTATAGCATGACCTCTGAAAAGAAAACATCTGCACTTACTGTTATTTACTTGTCACTATGGATCTACAGTCCTTAATGTACTGGGCATGAGCTGTACTAATGTGCTTGAGCAGTAGTAATTTGCTCTGATGATCAGGCATGGGCTCAAAATGGTATTTTTGGCAGATCAGCTAGAGTATACAACCCAGGGTTCTTTTTATGCTGGCTCTGTGACAATAAGCAATATCTGTTCTGTCGTAGAGCAAGCTAGTACAGCATCAACCCGTTGTAACCTACTTTTTCTGAACAAATCTGAACTGGCATGGTGAGTTTACACTGGATCAGTGCTGTGCATTATGTGGCCAGACCTCTCTGATCCCATCCTAGCTGCTTGAATCCTAGTTGGATTTACTATATAATTGATCTATGGCTTCAGCTGAACTCTGTTCAATGCATTGCATGCCACCTGGTACGCTGTTACTAGCTACCTGAGTAGAGAAGTGTTTCAATATCAGCTGGCATTTTCCCAGCCCCTTTCCCTCTTGCTTCAGCAGCAGACAGAATCCCAGCAGGGTGAGCAGGGATTAGCATATGGCTAAGCCCGTTACTGTCCCTGGACTTGTCCAGACATGGTTTGTAGTGCACCTTCTCTTTTCTTCCAGCAAGCATCACTGAGATGAAACAAGTATATCGGCTACAGCTAAAAGAGATCCAATGGGAAAGTCACACAAACTGAGGATGCAACTATTGTGGGCCAGGAAATTTTTGTGAAAACATCACATGACATAGGAAGAGAAGACAGAGCCGATGAGCAATGATGCAAGAGTTATGGGAAACGGAACTGTTCTAGGACTCGTTACCACAGGTACCTCAAGGAAAGAAAACAGTAATTCATGTCRTGGGGCAATGTTAATGAAAGAGAGGGTGTCTGCAGTATGGCTAATGCTTGCAAAGATACTTGGTACCTGTGCACAGGCTACAAAAGCTGCCTGCCATCCTTTCAGCCCAGCTATACAGACAATGAGTAGCTGATTGAAGCTGGATATTGAAGCAGCTTGATGTGTAATCTCAGTAGCATTGAAAAAGCAGCAGTATTAGACTGGATAATTAGATGGAAGAATTAACCTGATTTTGAGGCTAATGAGCAAATGCAGTTGCCAATAAGAAACTCATAAAGACAAGTCACACCATTATTTAAAAGATATTGTGGCTGATGCACAGAATAGCAAACATGTCTGGCCAGCAGGGCAGGGCAAACAGCAGGCTTCAGTACCAGATTTCATCTGAAAGACGAGGGGGAGGAGAACAGTAATTAGGAAGTTTCTATATTTTGACAAAGCAGACCTCTTTCTAAATAGCATCTATAATTTCAATGACAAGCTCACCAGGACAGCAAACTGAGTTTAGAAGCAGACCCCTCGGTCTGGCCACCAGCCTGCCTGAGCACAGCGTTCACACCGTGAAAGTCAGGCTGATCAGCAGAGAAGCCATTGGAATTAGCAGAGTACGTATCAATAACCTCTTCTTCAGAGCTGAGGTCAACAGCAGAGTACTGTCAATGACTGAGGTCGCTAGTCCTGACCAAACAAGGCCTTCCTACTTTGTGTACAGGGGCATCTGCAATGGCAGGCAGAGCTTCTAGTATGACAGCAGATATAAATCAGACATTCAGACCAGGTACAAACCACTGTCAGGTACAACTGTTGACGGAAGATGGGACCTTAACTGCCTTCCGAGGGACCCCCAYATCAACTGAACCAGATCTGGAGAGACTCAACATCTTGTATATCACAACATTTCTACCATAAAAGACAAGGGGTCAAGAAAGAGGGTACCAARTTTTGATAACTCTTGAATGTGCTAGTAATGGAATATCAGACTGAATATAAAAGGCTGTAGCTTAGGAGAACTGAAGTTTCTTAAATATTAGCTATCATCTGAGAAACTAAGAGCCATTAAGGATGTACTCATAAYGCTTCAGATTCTGCATAAGACTCTCAGAATCTGTGAAGCTTCTCAAAAATTGGTTTACAGTGAATGATGCAGGGTCAGAGTAGTCAGAATCAAGAACTCGTGTCTGAAAAACAAAGTCAAAAAAGTTGAGAATGAGGCACCAATTCTGAAATACCACAACATTATACAATAATTAGAGCAACAGTTCTGTGTCTCCAAAGGAGAGGTGGGAGCAGCAGCACTGATATAAAACTATAGGATGCTACAGCAGACAGTCACACARATGTGCATGGATGGAAAAGCAGATATAGTCTCTGCAATTCTTTTGCATCACAAAGCGGATACATGGTCTGCTCCTAAGAAAACATCACGAGTGCGCCAAAAAATGACAGTGCATGTTGTAGCACTGGATATAGCGCAACRATGATCGAGAAATTCACTAAATGTGGCAGACGTATGGAGCAGGCACTGTTYTCAGGGGCAAGCGYGACTCCCACATGCACTGCTAAAGGCTCTGCAGAACCGTAAACAGTCTGTCAACACGTGACAACACCTCTCTGTTGGGCTTGCATTGAGTAAAACACTCATACTCCAGCATTGGCCACGCTGTCAGGAAAAAGTGCCATAGGCACTGCTCGGTAAGGAGGAAGTAGCAGTATAAACWTTGTAAGATTTAGTTAAGAGGGATAAAGCATAATTCAACCAAATTATGGATCAGTTACTTCCCACCTAGGACATCAGCCACCTTTAGGCATGTCACTCAACTTTAGGCAATGACGCTCAATTCCAAACTAACTAGTAATTCCCCTCAAAGCAGCAAGGTATTTACATAGTGCTTCCCGATTGCCCGTTCTTGAACTTCATTGTTTTGATGTTCATGGCTTTTTGACAAATATAAATCATTAAAAGAGACACTCTCCTTCTATTTCCCTCTCTTGTTTATTGTGAAGTATCTGCAGAAGAGTAAGGYGAAGTATTTAGAGGTTAGCTGTCCYCAGCATATGGWGTCTCATCTGAAGAGGACTAAACCCAAGACACTTTCAACTGTTCTTTCAGGTCTCTTGCATGATTTTTGAAGAGTATTATGAAGAACATTTTTCCCCAGTTGATCCCAACAAGGTATGACACTAAGGTTTTTCAATAAGTTTTTTCCAACAGCTTTTCATAGCAGAGCTGTCCAAGACATGAGATGGCACATTAGTGTTCCAAAAGTCTCTAACTCATTAATTTCTGTTCTCATAATGTTTTTTTTCCCCAGAAAATTGCTTGTGCATACTCTCCATCTCCTTATTGGTCTTTTCTATTTCAAAGTGCATTTATGCAAGATGTTTTTCAAAACTTGTTTACTTGCTTATAATCCATGGAAACATTATGTGTGATTAAAATCAGGTCAACACTGATTTGATAGTCTCTTYGGGAACTCTTATGTTTGGAATTAATCTCTGCTACTGCCTTGCAATAGTAGCTGGTTTAAGCCTGGTGTCTGAGGCCTAGATCTTTACTCCAGAGAAATCCAGAGTGTGACCCCCTCTTCTTCTGGAATGCTTTACAGATGATGGAGAGGAGAGATGAATGAAAGGGACTAACAAAATGGTATGGAAATTTACATTTTAGTTATGTATTTTGGGTGATACTGCARTTTAAATCAGAGCAGACCAACTATGCCCAAATTGGGAACAGAGGCAAGAGTAGCAGCATTTAGAATGGTGTGCAAAGGTAGCCTAGAAAAAGAAAGCGAAGGRTTAGAGGCTTTGTTTAAATGTCTCACCTAACTATCTAGCAGGAAAAACTATGGATGCCTCCTGAGAACTAAGAGGACAAAAATCATTTATTAGTCTCCTAAATGCACRAGAAGGCTGTGATAGTCTTCAGTGCTATAGCCTTCCTTGCTAACACCTGAAATAAAAGTCACATTAGCAGTAATGCAGTCGTTAAGCAGAACAGAAGAAAGAACAGCTAGTGGTATGGGACAGAGAACGATGATGGGGGCACACGGCAAAGCGGGGGCTAGCTAGCTGCACTCACACCAGTCACCATCGGGCAGAGGTGGCCTGGACGCACAGCACGACCTGGCAATCCCGGGGATGTTACGGGGTTGGCAGGGGCTGGGGAAGGGGTGTGYGGAAGCAGGAATTGCCTTCAGGGGTTGCTTCTGAAGGCAAGAGATTGATAGATAGTTACAGCTGCACTTAATGAATTAGCTTTTTACGGCTAAAAATTATACATTATCTTGGTTAACTTTTTGCTGATTTTCTTTTCTTTTCAAGCTGTTACTTATAGTTGCATGTGACTTATGTTTTGCATGTTGGCTATATTAACTTGTTGCACAGCAGAAAACTTGGTTTAACATTATCAAGTTTATTGGTGGAGAGGATTCAGCTGATTTCTTCTCTTCTTTCTTTAATACAATATCACTTATTATTCCCCACTGACTTCTTACTACAAGTGAAGAAAATCAGCTCACTGAGACTAGAAAGCTTAGTTGAATTTCCTGTGTTTCTCAAGCTGTGTTTCTGTAGAGATCCATTTAAAATGGACTTGTCCTTTTCTAGTCCTTGCCAGTCTAGTCCTGGACAATCAGTTATTGTTGTTTTTCAGACATCACTTACTCATATCCTTGGAACAAGAATGGAAGCAAGTTTCCCAGCATAGCAGCAAGACTATGTCCCGGTCAACATAACAGCAAGATTTCAATGGTGTGGCAACAAAAGTCGGGATCCTGCACAAAACTGTCTATAGTTCATCTCAGCAAGGACAGATGTAAGTGACTCAAGCGAAAAAAAGCTCAACGGAGTGGCTATAAAGAAAGAAGCAGTTGAATTTGGAGAAAGGAAAGAGTTTGGGAGAAACATCAAGAAGTTATGTGCTACATACATACTCATGGCTAAAAATTACATCCGAAGTACCTTTAAGATAAAGCCAGCCTTTTTCCATGCTACTTTTTGGTGTATTTCCCAGTATGCAATATGCAGTGAACTGGTACCTTCATTAAGCTCATTCGTATAAATGATTGAGATCCTCAGATGGAAAGCTCTGCAGAAATACTACACGCATGCTTTGTTTTGGTTTAAGCATATACAATTTTATCTTTTATCATAGCTGTTTCTGACTATTATTTGTAGGCTTACAGAACTGTTGACTTCTTCCCTCCTTTTACCTTCTCTGCTTTCTTTCTAGCTTTAGCTTAGTAGAGTAGATAATAAAATGGATAGCGGAATAAGTGAAATGTAGATATCTAAAGCAGTTCAAGTTGGCTATGCTTCAGCAGCTGAATTGTATTTTGTTGAACTCATGCCTAATTTTGTGCAGGGGTATGCAGAAAGCGTGCTTCCTTGCTGATGAAGGAACGTTTCACATTCATAATACAAAGCAACCAGCATCAGTAAAACTTGGGAGCACTGTTTCTGACACAGCTTGAAAGAAAATGGCTTGAGCTTCAGCTGTGGAGCAGTCTATAAACAAAGCTTTTACATACGCTTTATCTCTTACAACTTCAGAAAAGCATCTAGATAGGCTGGAAATGAACACACAAAAAATCTGTGCATCTGTAATAGGTGGGCCTCTGACCATTTGGCTGTGAAGCAGCAGCATTTGAAAGACATTAGGGAAATGCCTCAGGAAAAAGCTCCCTCACCAAACAGCTTAATTTTCTAAAGGGCACAAAACAGTTCCAGCCACTCCAAGTAACAGGATTTTCAGTGTCTGATTTCTTCTTCCACTCTAGAGTACTGCTGATTTCTGAAGGTTCTCTTAAAACAGAGACCCTTTTAGGGGAAGCATTCAAACCGCTAAGAGCTTTAAGTACACACGCAGTAAGGACTCCCTTGGAATAGGCAGTGCTGACTGAAAACAGGTACACAATTAAAAGGAGCTTATTAAAATACTGAMTACATAACAGAGTAGACTAGAACAACCCAACTCAGGACAATGATGCAGCATATACTCCATTAACCTTTTTCCAGTGAAGAACAAGATAAATGCTGTCTTAACATGATGTACTTTTTAACACTACAGTTTTGGCAATCCCATGCCAAATTTAGCCTGGAATGAGATGAATGAGAATAAGATTTGAAAGATCTCAACAGCTAGGAGCTCTGTTGCTACGAATCAATAAACATAAACACTGCTCTTTGCCTTTTGGCTTTTCATTTGATAATTTTTCCCTTCAGGGGATGAATTCTCACCAAGATATCAAAATAGTTCTGACACCTACGTTACTGCCAGATTCTAAGGATGGTTAAGGACATAGTAGAGTGACCATGAAATTGAAAGGGCTATTTTGCTAAGCAGGGAAGATTTGCAAGATCTTCTTAGACTGTTTCCACTCCTTTTGTGATTGCATTAGCAGTCACTCTATTAGCCTTTGAAAAACACAAAAAGATTGGCACCAATCTGAGATCTTTAAAATACAGTAGATTTCCTGTAGGAATGAAAGTTTTCTCCCATAATACGAAAATTGTTTCTCCTCTAGCTTCTTTCCCGAGACAACAAGCAAAAAATCTACATTATGCTGACTGGGAAAAAAAATCCAAATATCCAGTACCCATATCCTGAAAAAATGTAAGGGAAAAGAGGGTACTGTCACTCTGCTTAACTTCTCAGACTTCCTACCATTGCAGAATTTATCGACAAAACGCAACACAAAAGTAATAGTTTCGAGATAGCAACTCAGAGCTCAGGAAACATCAGAAAGGTAAGTCTATTTAGTATAAACCACCATAAAGTCATCTCTTTTAAGATATTTGTTAAGAGCCTGGTGGCAGTAAAAAAGACAAAGATCTCATAATGTGGATAGTGGGCATTCTCAAATGAGACTTTTCTACTGCATGAATATTTTATCCTGCAGCATTACCAAAAA
>NW_028186512.1:3883033-4049654 GCF_003343005.1 Rhea americana | reverse complement strand
AGGCAACTTATACAGTTCATTACAATCAGCATTAAAAAAAAAAAAAAAAAAAAAAAAAAAAAAAGTGCCTTAAGTTCTTCATTACTACAACGGATCTGTTCCCAAACTCATTAAAATCAAGGGCAGAGGGAGGGGAAGCACACATTAGATCAAGCAAGAGTGACATGCATTTAACTATTAACCAGTTGTCGAGCGATTTTGCTAGTGTTACAGACTTCAGAGGCATATTATCATTACTAATCTCTGTCTCACACCATCTGCAAGGCAGCCTGGACACTTAGATTCCATTCTGGACTGTACAGCACAAAACCATAGATTACCCAGTAAATGGTGTAATTATGTGTCAAAACCATTATGAAAACCTACTGTAATATTGGTTTCATGGATGACATTACAGAATGGTATTTGATTCTGCAGATGCACTGAAAATCAGATGAGCCGGTAACACTAGCCAAGGATCTGGCTATACMTATGAAGAAGACGTCTGACATTGGTTTCAGTGAGAGCAGATCTCTCCTTGATCACTCCCACAGGGAATAAAGTTTTTATTATAGTCCTGATAATGCAACTCGAAGAGAAGGGATCACCAATGCTCTTAACAGTAACAGTTTTGTTCACATATTGGATCAAGGTCACTCCTGAGATAATTTTACCTGAAGCCATTTAAACTACTGCAGGCATTAATTTARTCCATTAGACTTGTCCTTTGCTTGCTATCTTGGGACATCCTAATATTCCCACTAGCCAGTGGGAGACATAACACACGCTGTTATCAAAACGGGTGTTAATATCAGTGACTATCCTGAAGCAGTAACACATGCATGCACACTGAACTCCAGTGCACACAGGGAAATGTGCCAGCAAGTGCTGCCAGCAAAGTGACACAGTGTAACTGTGCTGTTGAAATACTGTAATGGCCGTGTCAACATAAAGCTTAAGGAACATCTGGAAATCTGCAAAATTAAAGAYGCCATCACTAAATACAAAGCCTATGGAGCAGTCCACCAAACTGTAACGCCATTATATACCAAAAGCAACCAAAACATCTGGGATGTACGAGCCGGTACCTCATACRTGCTGAGAAAAACACTCGTGAAGCCTAGTGTAAAGAGCAGTTCAGTARGAACTCTCCTCTAGAGCATGAACGAGCCTTCGAACAAGTCATTTGAGTGCTGCAGAGAAACGTAYCATGATGCCAAAAGATAAACTGGCACTTAAGCTGCATCTCTGGTTGTTGTTTACCAGTCTAAACTAAAGCTTGTATGGAAAATTCTTAAAGAATTACAATCTGTTCTAGAAGAATATCATATTGTGCAAGAACTTTTCCCTGAAATATTTGCCCTACCCTTTAAATAAGACTCAGAAACTTGGCTGACATAATCACCAGCAGCAAACTTCCTTTGTGCCGCCATGTATCATACGAACCAGACTATGCCGGGCCAAAAGTATGTTCAATTYGTCAACAGTTTTGCTAAAGTAAAGGCTACAGAAGAATCAAACTGCAATACACTTCATCCAGTACATCAAGTGTCCTCATGGGAATTACCTGTGTGGATCGAAGACTGAAAGGACCTCACCCAGGCAATGGGCAAGGTCATACTGCGCCACAGTATTTTTACACTGTTTTCATGAAGCAAGAGCTTCATCTCCAAAGAGTCAGTTTTGATTCTCTAGGGAACCTACAAACTAACAGCGAAGTGAGTATAGGGATCACACTCAATAACTCTACTGGACATCATAAACTGTGGAGCTGAGAGATACTAGCTTCCAAGAAAAATATGATTTCCCTGTCTCCTGCCTTCTGCTAGCCTGTGGCTGTACTACCAGGGATAATTACCTGTTTCTTTCTCTTCATCTCACAAGGCTTAACGATTTTACCCCCAGTGCCCCAGGGGATTCCTTTCTTTCCACAGACTGGCCACTTTCTTTCCCTCTTAAATTGTCTCATTGCTTAAGATAGTTAACTTCAATACAGAACAACTTTCTCAGCCTACTTGCTTGATGTCTTCGTATGTTTTTGGCTTGAAAAGTTTCCTCCAAGACTGGCTTGTTTTTGCTTCCACATTAGGCCAACGGATAAGAGAGATTATTCTCTACAAAACTYTTTTTAGACCATCAAGGCTACAGCAGTAGTGCTAGTTCTCTTGAGCTGTTSTCTCTCTATGTTAGGATAATCCAGCTACTAAATAGTGTCACAGCAACAGATTGGAAGCTGTACTCTTGGAGGGACTGACATGATGAAATTCTGAAACCTTCTAGATTTCATGTTTTCTCTCAGTATTTCATAAAAAACCCTATAGACTTTGGTTTGCTTTTGTCGTAAGTCTGCGGTTCATTCTGACATAGGTCTCTGTTAAAGCAGCTAAGAGGAGTGTTAAAGATAACTCTCTGTTGCCCATCAGATCTTCTGGTTTGGATCGGCMAAGTCCAGAAGAGGGCTATTCTTTCCTGAAGTTTCCAGCATACTGCTGCCACTTTTGTAACTGTCAAAGTTTGGCAAGATAGTAGTGTAGTACAAAGTGACAAACTTTTATAAAGGTAGCTACAGGCTAGCGAGTTGGTCTCTCTCATGCTACCCCAATGAGAGCAGCACTTGCTAGTAAYGAGTGTCAGAAAGAGTAGGGAAATGTGACACAGAGAACTCCGGAGTGAGGATACACTAGTGGAAAAGCAAAAGAACAAAGAGTCCTTATTACTTGCTTTACACGTTTATAAAGTATGTAAATTCAGAGCAGCTGGAGATGTAATATCCACTCTCAGAACATCTTTGGTACCTGAAATTGAGGATCGGCTTTATAAGAATAAACCGTATTATAGTTCAGTCTTGTTTTGAAAGCACAGGTGTTTAAGGAGCAGAATGTCTCTGTTGTATTACTCAGCTAACTGCTTCCTTGTTGGCATTTGCTCAGCACTTGCACTTGGGTACAAAAGTGCTTATTCTAACGCTTACATTTCTAATTCTCACATTGTTGTTTTCAAATATAGCACCACCTCTGCTCTAAGTCAAAAATACTTACATGGTATGTCCAACCTGGATCTGCAGCTAGTATTGTCAAGTATTTTATTTTTCTGACTATCCAGAGCAAGCAATTASAGAATAATGAGGTCATCTATACTACAGAACATTTGCCAAGGAGGATATTGCAGAATCACCTTTCAAGACACTTTAACCAGCCTGAAGAAATCAATAGTGAGTATGCATCAAGAAACTCCCTAACACTGGCTCAGAAGCAGTTAAGTACACATTTCTGCCTGTAACCTCTCTACATTTTGACTATTGCTAAAACTTAAATTCTGAGACTAGGACTTATTGATCAGTGGAGCTACAGAAGTTGCATTGGCTTAGCATTTGTTCACTTTTCATACATACCTTCCCAATTCCTACAGGGGGAGTGTTACCTAAGGCTGACTACCTCTTAGATTTCTTTAAGATATGTTCAAACAGTAAAACAGCAAGAAGGTAAAATAACTTCTAAAAGAGATTCCAGTTCCTTTGTTGAGGCTGAATGGAAATAATCTGAGCCATATCTTCTCACCTTAGTCATTCCAAAGCCTGTTCCCAGAAACATTGTCACTTGATTTGCACACGCTATTTAGCTTTGTCAGATCTTGACAAACTTAATCTAATAACAAAAAACTGAGACCTGGCCAAAGTAAATGAAGTGCAAATACTAGAGGAAGATACGAATTCTGTGTAGAATATACAGGGAGAGTAATTACCACCCTGTTTTGTTTCATTTTTAATAGCCTTATGCCATCCACTTCTACCATGCGTGCTTTTGCCAGGGACAATGCATGATTAAAATTAATCTGCTTTTGGGCTATGAGATCTTTTTGAGTGCTGTACCACCAGAAGGCCTCATTTGGATGATGTGTTACTCTAATGCATCACCACAGAGCTGTCATGCCATCTACTGCTGTGTTTTCTTAGTGTCAGGTAATCTGTGACACMGTCTTCCTGAAAAGCTGCTTCATCTGCCAGATGATTTCTAGAAGYGAGTTCAATGCAACTAATATCAAAGATGTTGCATGAGCGGATGGATGGCATCTTGGCACAAACAGGAMTACTGAGGCTCAGAGTAGAGTTCGGAGGCTACTTCTAGTGCGGTGATCCCAAGTGCTTACCTCCGCTCTAGCGCTGGCTTCCACCGTTTCTGAGAAAGCGACAGCAGTGCTTTAGGATTAAGATTGTACTCGAGAAAGGTTCGAGTAGCTGCAGCCAAGACGGCCTAGCGCAGTATTGCCTTCTACCTTTTTAATATCTCCCTCTTTCTGCAAGTGCAAAGTACGCTTTTCTCMCAAGTGGCCCTTTTGGCTAATGTTCAACTCAGGGCAGTCATTCCTGATCCCTGCTAGATTGCAGGTTGCCTCCTCTGCTTCACATGCGAGTGCCGGGAAGGTTGCCCAGCCCTTTTGCCTGTGCCAGCTGCTCTAGGAGGAGGTACTGCTGCTCCCTGCAAATGTTGCCTCTTCCACTCTGTGGTAAGAGTTTCAAACAGGCAGCGTAAAAAAGCTAAGCCAAGGCATGCTCTACATGCAACAAATTCTCCAGCAAATTATGATAATAAAAAAAAGAACATCGAACAGTGTTGATTTATATGTGCAAACTTAAGTTAAGTGCACACTTTCTAAAAAGGTGTTTTGTCATCAATAAAYGTAATAAAATGGAATTCCTGCTATTAGTCAATCAATGCCACAAGCCCATTACGTAATTTTTAGTGACAGACTTTTTTACTAGAACATGATTATAGAATTAGAGGGACAACTAGTCCGATCTAATCTAAGTAAGTCTGCAACTTCCTAAATATCAGACAAGTGATATTGAAGCCTGGACAAATGTGTTTAAAATAGATCATCTTTAAAACTGGTTGAATAACATACAAGCTTCTTGTAGCAAATTAGGCAAATATTTCCCAAAGCAGAAAAAATGTTAAATATATTTTCATTTTACATCAATAGCTTTTTTAAAAAAAAAATTAAAGATGAAAACACAGGAGAAAAGTTATCAAACAATTGAATACTCCCTGTGAAACAGCACAGACTGAGAAGAGTCTTCCAGAGAGTTATTTAGAGAAGAGCTGAATGGGTCAGTAAGTCATGTTTTTTTTCCCCCCAACAAACTTGTAAACAATTACCCTATAAACAGGACAGCACAACACAGGCTGGAATCACATATAAAGCAGGAAAGATAAAAAGCTGTTGATTGTCAAGATTTTGGTGACTGCTTGGTAGCYGTCACTCAAACCTATTAAATCAGCATCTGTTTTGAAAAAGCAGAAGGAATGTTTTCTAAGGAGAGGTTATTCAGAAGAAGCAATATATTTTGTTTGAATTGYTAAAGCCCCATCCAGGGACTCCTACAAGAATACTTCATCGCAAAGAGCTGTTTGGGGCACTAATCTTCTATGCATCGTTACTCTGCTGCTATGAGGAAAGAACAGTATGAAATGCCTAACAGATAGAGTAATGGTTATTTTAATAGTATTTTGGGAGTCCCACTACACACGCTAGGATACTTTTGTGCTAGCATCCATACTGAACATGGAGCAAAAACAATTTTGCCCATTTCAAACATGATAGAAACCAAGAAGCAGAGACATTAAATGCCTAAAAACGAGGCAACCAGCCTATGTTCGCTGTGACCACAAAGGGAAGAGAGAAGCTGTGGGAGGGAGGGAAGCTAAKGGGAGGTATGGTCAGGGCAATAGCCCAATTGCTTTTGCAGTAACATACTGACAGGAAACGAATGAGTCATTCSTCAGAAGAAAAGGCTGCTGCAGTAAGGCTAAGGACTTAGGAGGATAGGTGAGTGTTTTAGCCTTTGGGAATACAGGAAAGGCCRCATCCTATATACCCCAATGTGGTAGCAAGTTCAGGATTTAAATGCAGTGCAGATGGRAAGTCCTTTTATAAACATTCACTGGAAGATGATGCCCCAGTTACAAGCAGCAGGGACAACAGGATCATCTGCAGAGCACAGGCACGGAAGGTGAAGTTGCAGAGAAGTGGTACGCAGCAAGAAACTTGAAATAAGGAATCGTGGTTAGTAGTTATCAAAGAAAGGGTGAACTGGGGATAGAAAGTGGGGATAAAAAGATAGTCTTCAGCATGGTATTTGAATATGCATTTGTAGGTAAAACTAGCAACAGGTAAAGGAAAGGTACGGAAGAGAGAGGAACCAAAAAACAGTGCTGTTGAACACCCATGCATACAATTATGCCACAAGTGTAAAGAACATAGGGACTAGCCTTGAAACAACACAATGCATATTTTTAAAGAGATATAGAGGAGAAACTGGGAGAAGAACAGGCTCTGGGAAGTTGAATGGAGAAAGCTGTGCTGAAGGTAGTTGGCAGGCCAAGAAGTAGAAGATGGATGTTGAGTCTGGTTTTAGTCAGGAACAGCTCTACACTGAGCTTCTGTTGTTAGGGCTCCTTGAGCCTTTGCTCAGATTGCTCCAGAGACAAGAAGCACTGTGAGCAAATGGGAAATCCGTGGGGCCATTTGGGTAGAGAGAAGCTAAGGAGAAAACAAGGTGAGGATTTAAAAACTAGAGCTGATAATGCAGATACCAGGCCTGAATTGAAATGGCACTGCTAAGCTTTTATGACTCGTTTTTTTTTTTTTTATTATTATTATTTTGTGTAAATAATCTATTCAAGACATTTTTAACCTGCTAAGTGGCAAAACCAAAACACATACTTAACAAAATGTATCTTCGCTCCTGTATAGTGTTCAAGGTATTTTTGTGATAGTTCATCCTAAAGATACTATATAGTTTGGAAGATCATTCACTGTATCAGCTTTAGGTCTTACTCAGGTTATCTATTTCYGATTTTTTTTTCTATAACACCAATGCAGTCTACTCTGAGATTTACTTTTAGTGCCTCCTCTCCTATAATCTTAGATTTATCTAAGAGATTATTGATTTCTGTGAAGGGAAAAAAAAATAAGTTTTAGCATTGGCATTGGCCGGACTTGCCTCAACCTGTAGAAAAGCCAAATGTACATTCCACTGAGAAGAAACACTGAGAAACTCAGTGTATTCAAGCTATCAAAACTGCTGCATGATGAGATACTGCAGTGCTCTTTGAAAATACAGGCAGGCAAATCAAAACAAGATTAAAGTAATATTGTCCCTATGTCAACAATGTGAAGTACAAATGCATGAAGAATAAACTGTATTCCTCTAATATCTATAAGAAAACAAGAGGTACCACCATTTCTATTGATGAACAACTGAATATTTTTCTGAATGTTCTCTTTTTATTTATGAGACTGATAATCCTTTGACTAAAATAAAATACTGCAAACTTTGAAATTTCTTTTCTGTAAAAAAGAAAAAGTAGTCTGTAAAATCAAAAGTGGCTTACAGGGTTTCTTTTTTGTTGTTATTTCATGCACAACTGAATTAATTAGGAGTGATATTACAGAATCACAGAATCACAGAATCAGTARGGTTGGAAAGGACCTCTGGAGATCATCTAATCCAGCCTCCCAAAGATTTCCTGGTACTGGTTCCACTGGGGCTTGAACCCAGGACCTTCAGCATGTAAAGCAGATGTGATAACCATCTCTTCCAGACAGATAATGAGRGACTGAACAGATGACAATTCCAGGGCAATTTGGACTTAGTCCTGAGTTCAAAAACACTGACTCAGCTCTGGAGTAAACAAATGAGGGTATTTTTCCACGTGTAAAATATACAATCATACCCACCTCACCCTGTACACCCCTAGCTTTACTGTGTTTCTGCATAGATGGATTTCCTTTCTTTTTTTTTTCCTATGTATGTTCAACAGCAAAAATCATATTAATTACATTCARTTTTGGGGTAGATGTTCTTGTGTAGGTGCTGTCTAGGTGTTATAAACACCCAGCATACCCAGTAAATCTTTTTCCTGAGATATCTTAATTAAGCTTCATCACAGTTAAAGTTCTCAAGTATTACTTGCGTTAAGTTGGTTCATTTCACTTTCAGAATGAGTAGGAAGCATTTCTACCCTTCATTTCAGCTATAAGGTCATCTGTAGCTGTAAGAGCTGTAATATTTTATTTTTGTTTACAATAATGATGATAGAAGAGAAACCTCACATTACTATACTATTGTTCTGTATAAACCCTCAGGAAAAAAAAAAGTCCAATACATTAAAAACCACTAACACCACATTTCTTTCAGCTAGAAGGAGAGTTTAAGGAGAAATAATACCAAGAGCAGCTGAAGCAACAACAGCAATCCTATGTTTGCTAAAGAAAACAAATAACAGAAAGCACAGAAGTTCCTGCGCTAGACATAGGTGACATCAGGACAGATTGCTAAGCCAAACTTTGCTGAGAAATCTGTTCTACCATTATCCCACCTCAAACCAGCAGTGTGGCAGGTAATCACGGAGAGTCACCACATGGAAATATAGGAGTCAGTCAGCTGGGAGGACTTGAAAAAAACTAAACAAAACAAAACTGCATTTTTTCATAGCCAGAAGGTAACGCACAGGTCTTCAGGCAGTTTATGTGCCTACAATTAGTAGAAGAGCTCTTCTAATTTTCCATATTATCACGAAGTACGTAAAGATATTGCTATAAAACTCACAGGTAGAGAAACATCCAGAAGCAGTACAAAAATAATTTATCTTATAAACAAATAAGCACCTCTTACGAATGAATTCAAGAAATATTGTACAAGAAGAAAATTCCCTTAGGATGTTCAAGGAAATGAGAAATATCAAGCAATATGGAAAAATAGGACTTCACATAAAGATTGCTAAAGTCAGTGGAAAAAAAAAATCTCATTAACTTCAGTGGCTCCAAGATCATTCACAAAACATCTACATTTGCTTAATGTTAAAATATGATATGTGGAATCAAGCTCTGAACTGGGAACAGAAGTAGAGTGATTTAAGCAATCATTTTATTTTTGATACCTAGAGTTTTCAGTGCTTTCAATACTTGCTATTATGCTTTAAAAAATAAAAAATGAGATTCATTTCCAGAAATCTTTTCAGCCAGCTGCTGCATATTGCCCAAAGTTGTTTCCATGTGTCTTATTGCCTTGGCTTGGTAGCGTATGGCTTTCCAGCAGCGCTAAAGGTAGTGGAGCTAGCTGTTCCGAACAGCTCTCAGATCATTAGAGGAACGAGAAGCAAAGTTTGTCTGAAAAGTTCTAACGATGTATCAAAGAACAGCAGCGGTAAGTGCTACGCTCAGTGTCACTGGACAATTTTCCCTGCTGGTCCAAAACATCAAAGGTACTATTACTCCACCAGAAAGTTCCAGAAATATTGGATTTGAACTGCCACCGCTTTTTTGGAGAAGTCTAAATGAGCCAATGTGAATCTCCAGCAGACAGCTTTTTGGTTGAAGGAACTCTAAGGACAGGAGATACAAAACAAAGCAAAATTTAAAAAGCTCAGCAAGTCAACGGAAGCAGACTGTCAGAGACAGACAGGTCATGCCCATCATTACCAAGTTACCTTCTGTTTTTTTAAAAAAGTATAACTGTTATATGTCCCAGATTCAGTCTTCTTGGGGTACTATAGAAGTAAACACTGGATTAATGCAGTGGTGTAGATACACCCAGGAACAAATTTCACTTCAGTGAAGCTGAGAAAGAAACTCCCATTAAGGCAAAGAAAAGTATGCTTAAACTTTCCACAGGACCTACGACCTTAGCATTTTTTGCAGTATCTCTACCCACGTCTCTATGTTTTCCCTCTAAACCATGACCTATTGGCATCTTTCCGCGAGCTCCTCTGCCAGAACAACGCTGTCCTAAGCATTCTCACTTCATACTGCTGTTGTACTCCTGCAGCCAGATCCAAGAAAAGACTAATATGRACATACAAAGATGCTGCAATGTAAGTGGTCGTGTCCAAAGCTGTAATTAACACGTCCTCCATTTCTTTCCCCTCTTCAGATATGTTGCAGCAAACAAACAACGAAAGATTTTATAGCTCCCTCTTTTCTTGATTGGACTTGACTTTACAATTCTCTAGGCATTTGCAATTACATTCCTGGGCATATACCAAAATTTTTTTTCTAACTCGCTATCTTAGTCCAGCTGGATTTCAGAAACAACGTGGAAAGTCTTCATCCGGTAGATGTTCTCACAGCACATTCACACACCACCAAACCCACGCCTGTGGCTTGTGACATAGAGGTAACCTCTTTCTTTCAAAATTGCATACCTGAGTTCAAACCAGAGCCTCTGAGAAGTTCAGGTTTTCTTTGCTGTTCTTCCTCTGGCCAGTTGCAGATGGGAGATCTAAAACGGTGCTTAGGACAGRAAGCCAAATGGCCAAAGCAAGGCTAGAAGATTAAAATCCCTAGCAGGCAACTCAATATATTCATGCCCAAGAGATAGATAAAAGAGAATGATATGCATACAAAAAAAATCTCATGTTCAGAGATGTTACAAACACGCACAGACTTGTTTATACTTAAAGAGCCAAGGACAAGTCATTAGTGGAAAGATGAATAATATTGAATATCCACACAGAATGCCAATACAAATTGTTAGGCACACTCACTCCCCCCCCAGTACTAGCACTAAAGTCTGAGGACAGCCTTGCTAAGTGCTCCCAGCACAGGAAATGCTTAGAAGAAATGATGCATTAATCACAAGACAACTGAATGCTTTCATGCAGTTTCTTAATCCATTTTATCCATTAAGTTTCCCAATTAATTGCATTTAGTATGTGAAACATATGATTCCTTTACCAGTTATAAAGGTCTTTCAGTATCTAATAAAATCTCTATTTTGAAAAATTCTGGGCAGAAAGTTTTCTGACCCATGTTTCTGCTATTTATACTTAGAAGTTGTTCAAAAGAGCAGAGAAAATTTCTCTTCTAGATAGAGTTGGAAGAGCTGCCTTTGTAGGAGTAGCAACAGTGAGCACTCTTGTACAGCAAACGTGTTCACGGCCAGCGGCATTTCTCCGTATCAGTATCCATTCAGAAGGCAGTATAGGTGAGGGCCATACACACCCGTGCTTACGAGAAGGGCTGATGTAGCCCTGTGTTTAAAGTTATGTTTGCTTCTAAACCCTGGAACAGATTTAAGCTATACGCATGTCCTCAGGACTCCTGCTGGCAACCAAGGAAATTCTCCAGTCAAACAGACTGGATACAGAGAATCCTGTTTTTTAGAGGCTTAACTCCACATGAGGGGGATAAGCATTTAAGCATTTTACTCAAGCATATAGGTTCCACAGAGCATTAAGCATGTATTAAGCATGCTTAACGTACCATGCCCCATACCCAAGCCAGTTCTAAATGTTGGCCTACCAGAAAAAGAGAGGTAAAATGGGTAAGCTAGCCCGGATGGCGAGCCACCCTGATGTATCCGCACTGAAACTCGGCTGGCTAGAATATCTCTAAAAGGCACTGCATTATTAGGGAGAAAAACCAGACGCTGCGTTGCATGGTTCTCACTATCCTTGGCTACCATATCATTAATTGGAATTTAGGGTACTTAACACCGTGAAATACCTGTTTTTCCAAAGGCTCAGTTCCCCTAATGAGTCTGTCTGAAAGACAACGTATAATCTATGGTGTTTCCAAACTACACTCTAAGTACCCAGTTAAATAATCAGTTYTCCTTCTGTGGACACTCTACATTATGGAACAGGCAAGGAAGCATGAATACAAGACATTTCACAAATAAAGACATCTCATCCAGAGAGGATTTCCAGCATTAAGTATTTCCTGCCCAATCTTCTGTTTGCTTGCTTCCTCTGACTGTAGTTGGTTTATGCATCCACATTGGGTAGACTGAACACCAACTATATGATGTTCTAATTTTTATTACAAACTGTAATAATTCTAYATGCTGCTTCTGAGGGACATTATGTTAATTCACATGTCATTTGCAACTTCTTCAACTCTGTTCACTGCTGAGCTATGTTTCATATACATTGCCTTTTCTTTTTAGTAGTAAAAGCAAAAACCACTCTCTGAAAAGTTGTTCCAAAAGCTGTATAACAATTACTGAGGATTCCTAAACYGGACAAAAAAAGAGATCTTACAGCAATACTCGAGACAGTGTTAATGTCACCAGACATCCAACAGATCCATCTCTGCACTTTGTTTTTGAAGTTTCTAGCAATAAAACATGTTTGTAAACTATGGTGGTTCAAGCTATTCTATCTCTCGTTGTTGCATTCAGACAAACTTAATAGATACATATAYATCAAAATGACATAATTTAGCAGGAATTTCTTTCTTCCCTGCCCTCCTTTCTACCTGTCCCCAATCCACTTTTATTCCTTTATGTTATTTGTAATCTTAAAATGCCCTTCTTTCTATTTGCTTTAGAGTTCCACTGAGGATTGTTTTTATTATTCTTTCAATCTCATCTGAACTCYTAGCTACCTCTGTTTTAACTTTCACATCCTCTCTTCATTTCAATGTGCCTACAAGCACATTCTTTTCTCCTGATCCTGAGAAAGCCTTCTGCAGTCCCCAGAGCACTCAATTTTGCAAGGTACCATCAGCAGCAAGGTACCATCTCAGCATGTACAGGGATGCTGAGAACTGGCTGCAGACACGAGGCTCTTGTTGATGAGCCTTTGCTGGGGCAACCTGGAGTTAACTTTCTTTCATGTATTACATTACCCTCATTCTTTGACAACATATGCATCCCAGTGGATGTAGCAAACAGGGACAAGACACAAATATCATGCCCTTTTTGATGCATCTTTCTCAGCTGACATGGAGATTCTTTTCCTACATTGTTCATTACTCACATGATCTACRACAGAGACACATTTTCTTCATTACAATACCAAAAGTGAAGAAAAACCTTGATGCTTTAAAATGTAAGATATACCACGAGGAGACCCTGGAGTAGTTTCTGTGAAGAAAACATAGGATTATAAATAATATTTTAAATAAATGTTACATCAAAAGTTAGTAAACAGACTCTTGGAAGAAAATCTACTGAAATGGAACCAGATATAGAACTATGAGAAAACATACAGCAAGTAGTGGGAAAAACAAAGTCACAGGAAGGCCTGCTTAAGGACAGAGTTGGGAGCAGAGGGCAGTGATGTTTCTGTTTTTTGATATTGCAAGCCTGCTGCAACTACATAGGCGAGCACACAAAGAATATTCACATTGTTAGTTCTAGACAGCCRGGGTAGGCATAGTTCTGGCTCCTAGTTTTCATCATCTCAGATCCCTGCACAGTCACTGCAGAGGGAAAAGGACACTGATGAACTCGCAGCTTGTTTTATAATAGACGGGACTGGCGAGGACGGCTCCTTGTACAAAATACTATGGCGTGCCGATACTTCACCTGGCCTTCACAAGCTAACAGAAGTGATACAGCTGTACTAGTTTCCCAGCCAGATAAAATGAGCCCACACAGAGCTCCAGCCTAATTAAGTCTGGTACATGAGTTGTTAACTTATTTAGCTCAGGGATCTGCATTAGCACTACACAGCTATATCCTTGAGCTTTGTCTGCCTTGCTGTCAAAAGTCAATAGATAGTTCCATTTCTATAACAGCTAGTAACACTAGTGCATAGGATACCTCTCTCTTTCAGCCCTTTTCTCTTTGCCTATCTGGAGGCATAAAAAAGGAAACCATAATGATTTCATGCTGGGACTGCAGGGCATCAGACTTGTAAGACACTCTTCCATTATGTACCCATTCCACTCTACCTCCAGGTCACATTATTAAGTTATCCCTATTAGCTTAATACCTATAATACTGCCTAAACCTGCATATTTGTATCACTTTCTTTATATTTGTCTATTCATTTTATTGTGGCAGCCATCCAAATGATCCCAAAGTATATATATATGTACTGAACAAAGAGCAAAGATGTGGCTCCTGCTTTAAAAATGTTATAATCTAATAATGCTGTGTCTGTCAGTATTATAAGAAGAGCTGGTGGCCAAACAGATGAAACAGCGTGTACTGAAACACCTACTAAAACTATTTGGTGGAGTATACTGAAAAAATATCCTGTTGGGTAGCTCAGGATGGTCTCTTCTTTTCCTTCTATCACTCCTGTGCAATCTGGTACTGTAACAGCATCTCCTCTCCTATGTCCTGTGCCTTCCATGCCTGATGCTGTAGCTCAAACTGGAGAACCATGCTGGCTCCATGGCTCTTCTGCTGTCTGCTRTTTCAGGGTAAGGAAGCTTCTCCAGAGTCCGTCTGCATTCCAGATGGCCCTATGCAGTGCAAAATACTGTATTTGCATGGACAAAACAATCCTATAATTTCAAATTTGTAGAAAACTAAAAAAAGCTGTAGTCATTTTTTCCTATGGCTTTCAGCAAGTTATTTACAAAAAAATCAAATGGGAGAATGTCAGCTAAAGAGAAAGGATAAATCCTGCATGCAGACCTGCAGGGCGAAAATTCTTGTTACCCCAGTTAGGTTGCTTCTCCTATCAATAAGAATTCTTCCTACTCTCAAGGAGAAAYACAGATCTAGCTGAAAACAGAGTCAGTGCAAAACACACTTTCCTTTCAGTGAGTAGAAACAGCAGGATCTTTTCCGTAACAGAAGCAGCTGTGAACAAGGGAACACAGGTGCAAAGTACTTAACCTCTCACAGCTGAGATAAACAAGCTGCAAACACAGGGATAAACTACTGGTCTTCAACAAAGCAGGAAATTAATTAGATGAGTGAGGTTGAGAAAATAGAGAAGGGGCAATACTTCTAAGGTCCTGGATTTGTGGCATGGGAGATCAAGGAAGCAAGAAAAGTTCCTGTGTATGCTCAGAGAAATAGGATTTTGAAGTAAGTTGGCTTAGCTAACAAAAGTATATCCAGATAAGGTCTATCTTTCTGTTATCAATTTTATTCCCAGAAGCAATCCTAGGAGTCATAAATATTAAGCACTTAGGTCAAAGGGAAAAAAGCACTTATTTTCGTGTGTAGACCACTGCAATTATTTTAAACTACCTTCAAGAAACACTACAGCATATACTACCCAGACATTACTTTTATCTGGTATGAAGGAGAACCAACGAGCGCCTCARTTTCCTCAAAACTGTTGAGTAGGTCCAGGAGAACCTATTTTTTTATGCACTAGGGTGGTGTGTAATAGAGGCAAGCAAGACCTAAAGCTATGYTCTTGGAAGGAAATGTCTTCCCTTTCCCTACCCCAAAATGTTCTTTGAGATGTTCTTTGTGTTTGCTGCAGGGAAGGACTACCTGGAGATGATTCCCTGCCTCAGTTTCTTTACCACTTTGGCATCCTCTTGGATTTGGGAACAACGGCCCTGAGAGGCAGTCAAGAATTTTGCTCCTTCAGCGCCTGCTTTTGCTTCTCGGTCACAAATTCTTCCTAGCACAGCCCATCATTTCTGCCTGCAGCTCATCTTGCAGTTACAGCAGGATTTCCCCTCTCACCTCTAACCGTGAAACCACATCCCTACCTTCCCCTCTCCTGCTTCGCTGGATCCTGCAAGTTCAATATGTTGTGCTGGCAGTTACCTCTTGGGTCACTGTCCGCTTTCTTCTTCTTCTGCATCTCCTCAGAAAAACATATCTGAGCTATAGGCACTTGTGGAGCTTTCCCAAGTCAAAATATTCTGCAACCGTTCCCCACTTGAAGCTCAGTCTACATGTTAGCACTGGGAGCTAACTGTTTTTCCCCCTTACCTCCTGCTACAAAAAAAATGCTTATGGGCTCCTTCTTTGTGCTGTTGATTTTTCACTATATCTTCAGTGTACTTAGAAAAAAAACATAATGTTTCCCACATATTTTCACAGATATGAAATCTGACCTTTCRTGGGGATTTTGCCTTTATTAGAACCATCTGAAACAAGTGAAGTCTGCTACTTTTCAAAAGTAATTGGATTAAGGTAAACATTTTCAGTGCCTGCTTCAAACCAGTATAAATGGTCTGACATTAAATGAGGTTAAAAAGTCCACTATAAACTACCCCTGTTGTTATTAAATTTAATTAAGATAGAACAGCAGGCATTTTAAATGGGAAAATGTTGCGCGAAAATGGCAGCGCAGAAAAATGACTCTGATGTTGTCATTAAAGCTAATTGGAAGCAAGGGTTTCTAAATGACACGTAATTAACAGGCTAATGAATACCATATTAGGATTGTTATTAACAATGAAACTTGCAAACATACACGGAAAACTAGTTGGGGATACCACACTATTAGAGATGTTACAAGGCAAAATTCTATAAACAAATTACACAGCGCTTCATCTGCTGATGATACAGTGCTTTAACCAAACAGCTGTAATTAAAGCCTTTGCCCTCTCACCCTCCTCTTCTAGCAAATTAAGTGATAATTATCACAGATTAGCTATAAAATATGTACTTTGAGTAATTTTGTGGTTCTAAAATCTCTGCATAAACTTCACCGAAGTAGCCTGGTTTGAACAGGCAGTGACAAGCTGGAGGAAGGCCGGTGACTGCATGCAGCCTGAGCCACGCAGCTAATCGTTCAGTAAAAACAAGCCACCCTTGGGATTCATTACTAAGCAAATATTCCAAACAGCTGGACAAAAGGCTCTGCTAAATTAGGCTAATGTGATTTTATRCATAAATGAAATTATTACTCAGAAAAAAGATGACATGTTCASCTTTCAATAGGAAGATTTAGGCTGGCTACTTTTCCATGGACCCCAACTAAGTGACCCATAGAGCAGCACTAGTTCAGATCTTGGAAATCAACCTTTGCATGGCAGTTTGTCATCATTTCTGGGCTTGAAACAGAGTAATGAAATGTCAAGGACAGGGTAGGAAGCTTAYGAGTTTTGAGCGAGAAGACGACATGAAAAAGTCATAGTAAACAACATAAGGAGAAACAAAATGAATGTAATTGCCACAGAGTTTGTTGGTGATTCAACATACCTTGTTTCAGAAGAGCTCACACTCGATCACAGTGCCTGGAAGGAACCTGGTATTCTCACTGCCCTGAATGGGCCACCATGAAAAGTACATTTGCGGCTTAGGTTTAGGCGTGTAAGAACAAGTCCCCGTTGTCCTGAGTCAGAAGGTTAACAGCTGATGTTGCTACTTCTGGTCAGGAACAGAAGCGCTGGAGAGCACCGCGCGGCTTTTAGGGAGGCTGCCAGAATGCRACGATGATCCGTTAATAGGACAGTAATTAAGCAGACTTGTACCAGATCTTTGCCACTGGTTGGTCTCTGCGATACTTTTATTTTCATATGCATTTTACGACATGTTCTTACCAAAAAGAGCTTATCATCTGCTAAATTTGTCGGCATGAAGGGCTGAGTAAAAAGAACTGTTTCACAGAAAAGACAGACAAATGCCATCCTCAAGGGCCCAGCGCATTCAAATAAGTCAATGTTCTTTTGCCTGAGACCGCAAATGGACAAACATACAGGCCCCAAAGGAACCTAAAGCATACCACATAACCACCAAAACTGCTGGAGGCAACATTTGCCAAAAYTGCAGGAATTCCTGGGAAGCCTGAGAGGGAAAAAGTGAAATGTGGTAACTAATTAAAACTTAAGACCAGAATTATAAAAGAAAGATTTTACCTAACTAACTAACAAACATTAGGTGACAAAATGTGATAAAAGAATAGAGGTATGATTWTAGAAGAAAGTAATAAAAAGCACTTCGCTACAGTTGTAGAGGACTGTTTTGCTTAGAAGACCTTGCAAAGAATTCGAGCTTATGAGGATTTTTACGGGTCAGCGAGGTTAAAAKTTCGTCAATAAAAAGAATTCAGAGTGGTCAGATCTAAACAGAGATGCAGAATTCTAAGCTAGAACACAAAACTACATCATAAATAACAGGCACACTATTAAATATACACATCAAAAATTACAAAACTGCCACTACAAATAAACATTTCTATATAAATATATTTTTCTTCCATAATAAGTCTGTCCAAACAAACTGAAGCATATTCAAGAAGTTATCAAAACATATCTTTACATCAAAACAACATAAATTTAGTGGAAAACTTCAAGAAAAATGAAAACATCTGGAGATGACAGCAAGAGAAATAAACCAAGGCCGTGGCAGTTTGGATGGGAAGCTGACTAAAAAAAAAAAAAATTCTCTCTCTTGACTAAGCTGAAACTGCTTCATAGTCAAGATTCTTGTCTTCACTGTAGCTGTTGTGACCCAAAGAATATTTTACACCAACTTTTTCTTTGCAAAGATTGAAAACATTGTCATCCTTAAAGTAAAAATCTTCTAGAGAAATCCTTGCTTCACAGTATTCAGTAGAGCCACGATTTTGACCTATGTCCATACTTCTGTTATGTGGAAACAATGAAACAGTTAAAACGTCAATAAAATTCAATAAAATAATATTGAAGTCTGAAAGAGCTTGCATCTTGCAGGATAAATATTACATTACTTCAGCAGTTCCCAAGATGACATCCTACCAAAAAGTAAGAACCTTTGGCTGGCATATGCATTTCTTACCTGTAATCTCCTGGAGGGAAAGGCATACTTTTAGATTGCTACTGAAATAACCTGAGCTAAGGTCATTTTATTCACATATGAATCAGAAAGAAATCACAGAGGCGCTAAAACTTCTCATTTATGTGTATCACCCTAAATGCTTTGCTTCGGCTTTCTGAATCTCTCTGTCTAGAGAAGCTCTTGCATGTTTTAACATGTAAGTTGTTACAACACGTTCAGACTCATGTAAACCACTTTTTGGTTACCGATGGAAAGACAAGAAAGTCACATTCATGCTGCAGTGAAGTACAGTCCAAAGGAGCCTTCCTGACGCTGGCAGCCAAAGCAGAGCTGGGAATTCAACCAAGTGTGCTTCGTCCTGGCGTCTAGACGTTTCTCAAAGCCAGAGGGAACAAATGCTGCTTCTTTCAACAAAACACACAACGAAAACTTCTCATCTTTATCTCAGAGCAAAGTACCAGCACACAGATATTGATAATAACATGACAAGATTTTATCTGAAGCAGTCAATTCAGTTTCCTTTCTGCCACAGGTCACGTCACTTGTGCGTAAGGGCTTGGTTTCCAGACAGCCCAGGACGTACGTGCACGCGCTGTTCTTTGCTACAGCAGTTACTATAACTTGGTTCAGCTRGATTTTTGTCAAACAAGTCACTTTGTCAACAAATTTATGGCTACCCGGAGTTTTAGCATTATAACCCACATTTGCAGGCGCACGGCGCTGTCCTGCCTTTCAGTACATCCCACTACCGTTAGCAGTCTCGGCAAGGMACGTGTAAAGACAGCACATCCAGGGGGTCAACACGTGGCAGCTGCCTTCTGCAGCTTCTTTTTCCTTCCCTCTCGCGTGTGTAGAGCCCCAAGTTTCTAAGCATGTGGGAAGCGCCGAGGAGCGACAACAAGGGCTTGTGTCTGTATTCCCCAGGCAGCAGTTTTTCTTCGGTGTACGTCAACAGGCAGACACAAAAGCTAGTACTGTCTGAGCGACCACTGCAATGGCAAACATCTACGTTTTCATCACACTGTTGACTGGCTTGAAAAATCAGTGATCAAAATGAATAGTTCACACAAGACTTTTCCATATTGTTCTTTCCTTATTGTTCTCTTTACTTCTTGTATAATATTCCATCAGCTACATTTCAAGGAAGACTTGAAAAATAAAACAAAAGCTTAAATCCCATTGAATAAATCTCCTTTGGCTGCAGAAAAAATCCACAGTGCCTGGATTTAACCTGATAAAATAAGTGAATTTTTCAAATATGCACCTTTTTGCTTTAGTATTCGTTAATATCCTTCA
Source organism: Rhea americana (assembly GCF_003343005.1). Taxonomy (NCBI): domain Eukaryota; kingdom Metazoa; phylum Chordata; class Aves; order Rheiformes; family Rheidae; genus Rhea; species Rhea americana. Next base: position 4,029,961 of record NW_028186512.1, on the reverse strand, counting down.
TTCAACAATGGTTTCATTTACAGATGTGCAAGGGGAAAGTGAATTTTAGGATTTGTTTAGACAAGAAGAGGGAGCTTATAAAGGTCATATCACGCAAAGAAAGGGCAGATGCGTCACCACGTAGTTTCACATACTACTTGCTAGGAATAGCACAGAGTAAATTATAATTCTTGGCTTTGATACAGTAAATTCTTATTCCATGTGAAACTAAGCTAATATTTGAATTTGTAGTACCAATTCCAAATACAGACAAGAGAGTAATTTTAACAAAGTCAAGATCTGTTCACAAATAGCAAAATAATTTATGGCATGGATCTTTCCTGGTAACCATTAATTCAATTTTTGGTCAAGAGGTTAGAGAAACCAAAGCTTCTCCAGCTCCTTYATCCTTCAAGATGGGTGAGGAAAAGATTGCATGAGAATAATAAATGGTTGACCATCTAAACCAGTAAAAATTCTGATCAATATCCCACCTGAAAATCCTGTTTGTCTATTCACAGGGCCACCTAGCTAAGACAAGATACTTTTACTGAGCTGGAGCTTGCCTAAAAACTTCTGAGCTTTAATGAATTATCCTGAAACATTAAATCACTCCCCTCAACATTTATCATCTTTAGAACTTTGAAATAACCCGTTTCCATTCCCTTGCAACACGTCCYTTCGACCTCTCTTCCATTTCATAATAATGCTCGTGTACTGGGGGGCAATGGCCCGAGATTTTGCACTGTTCCACAGTGACAAGAGTCAAGGCTCCATAAAAACCAGCCCGGACTGCTGTTCTTTTCAAAGCTTCAGAGATACAATTTGCATATCTGGTAACTTCCCCTGCTAATCCACTACGTGGAATCAGCAGCCCTTTAAAGTCAGTGCTTTTTCCCGTCATTGCAGTTGGTGGATGTGAGGATCTTCCATAAATTCACCTCAGGCAGTCCAGGTTAATGTTTTCAGCCATAAGGTCTACCTTTCCTATCTTGACATGCGCACTGTAAAAGTGCCTTCAACTTTCTACATGACAGTACCTCAAAACTGAACTTTTTCCAAGTGAAAAAATACCTTAGAAAACTGACTCTTTGCTATAAATATCTATTCCATATATATCAATTATCATCCTATTGTTTAGTCATTATAACACTATGAGTCCTTATAACAACAGAGAAGAAAGCCATAAAATATTTTCCTTCAAGTAGAAATGCAATTTTCCTAGAAGAGAAAATTTCAAAATCCTTAGTGCTGGTAGCAAAGGAGCATATTAYAACAATTTATACTAGCTGACATTTCCTTATCTGACATGTGGATTAAAATTGTCTTAACTCTAAAGAGAAGCGGTTCTCTGTGAAAACATGTCATTAATAAAAAAAAATAGCAAAATAAATTAACCTTTGTTTCAATTCYTTTCAAACATTTTCATGACATATTTCCCACTGTGAACACCTAAATCATGGTTTCAGAAGTTAAGAGTCACTATTAAGCTATAAGCCATGGAAGACAGCTTAACTTCTGTAAGAATACAATTGTGCTGAAATTTCATGAAAGCTTAATTCAGAAAAAAATCTACTGAAGTTGCACTAATTATCACTTATCAGAATCCAGCATACACTCAGTTTATATACACACATATATAAACAAATTATTATTTTCTATTGTTTCTTCTGATACTCYATTGAGGATAGGTCTGTAAATGAAGGATACATTTCATTATTAGAAAGTTCTTTTTATTTTGTTTTAAATTTTTTCTAGATGTATGATCCACAAACTAATCACAAAAAGCATGTCAAAATCTGAAGCGTGAACAAGTGATTGATGATATAAGAGTAAACTAAACATAAGCATTTACCTGCAACAACTTATGGGATTAGACTAGCCAGTCTATACCATATTAAAAATTCCAGGCCCCCAATTTTCCAAATATTTACATAGCAAGGGTTACTGCTTCTGGAAGTTGAGCACAGATACCTGTGTCACCATTCATGAGCCAAATGTTCATTCATATGGGGCCCAGCTGGGCTTTCGTATAATGAAATAGTTTGCCAGGTATTTAGCTGAACTAGTTTTCAAACCTCGGGAATATTTTACAAGCTATATGCTGCATTTGCCACCAGACACAAAAGGATTTTTAGATACATGAATATTTTTTAAATAATACATAACTCTTGGCTTATCAAGATAGTACAGCCGAAAATCACTTAGGAGCTTCTGTGGTAAAACTGGAAGGGTTTAACTTTGTCGTGACAGAGAGCAGATTACATCACCAAAACATTTTAAGAACTAAATTCTCATTACCACAAAACGCGTAGAGAACAACGCTCAGACAAAAGGGACCGAGCAGATGCGAGCCGCCACGTTCAAGACCTGCTGTGAGTTGGTGTGACAGCAGCTGGTCCCCCCCTAAAGCGGAGAGCCGTCAGAGGGGGCTCGGCGAAACGCAAGAGCGTTCCTGGGGAGGTACCGCTCTACGCCTGCTCTCTTCCCCCGCCCTCCCCGTTTGCTTTTGGCCGGCGGACAGCATACAGATTAAATTCTGGGCTAACAGACCTTCGGTTTGACTGAGTAGGGGCTTCTTATGTGTTTCCCTTTGACAAACTCTGACAGATGTGCCAGGGTGAAAGTTGGTGGAAAAAAAACCCGTCTTTAAAACGGTGGCAGAAATATAGTCTAGACAGATAATGTCCTGTTCTTGAAAAAATACCGGAAGAAATGTTTAAAAAAACGGTAAGGTGATAAGAAACAAGCCAACACATTTTTGTTATGGACAAATTATGCCAAACAAACTATCCTTTTGTGACAGGATAACAAGTCTAAATGATAGAGAAGGATTAGCTGCCATGTCGTCTTGACTTCAGTAAGACTTTCGGCATGCATTCATGTGAAATTATTATAAACAAGCAAGGAATTTGACAGCAGGAGGTTGTACAACTGGTTGGAAATCTGGACTCAGGAGTGCTGCTGATAGAGGAACTAGAGTAATGTTAAAAAAGTATACTGATGGCTAATACAACACTATTCAAGCACTTTCATTCACGATGCAGTGACCAAAGAAAGCTGTACTTACTTAATATCAGACAATATTAAACTGAAGAACTGAAACATTCTGGTAGGAGGAAGAGATTGCAAAATAACCCTGAGAAAGGTTAGAGAAGTGGTCCAAAATGAAGCACRGGTTGGCTGAGTGCAAAATGCATGAGTCAACTGCTCGAATAGGGCATGGGGATAACCAGTTCTGGCACCTTCTGGAGAAGACAGACAGTCACGATCGACCACATGCTGACAGTGGCGTGCAAATGAAAAAAGCTGGGGACCAAGACTAGCCCCCACAGAGGAATGGAAGAAATGCCGCTACACAGCCAGAGGTCTGAAGAGAGTCAACAAATTGTGCACAGCTTTTGAATGTAAAAGAGATACAAGAGTACTCAAGCTTTTAGATAAGCTCAGAGTCACTAGGTCAGACAGAACAGAAAATTTAAGCATGTATCTCTCCCTGTCCTCTCATCCTTGCAKGGAAGAACATCAAATCTGGGCCTGAGTAAGAACAAACAGTGCTCACTTCCCTGTGGCCCTCTATATTTTTTTTCTGCCCATCTCCAAGACCTARGTCTCTGCTCATTTCCTCATTCTCTCAGTTTGCTTGCCTTTGCCACAGGATCCTATTTCTGTTGGGCAGCTCTCTTTCTTGCATGCTGTGTTTTGCCACCTCTCTCTGAAGTTCCACAGCACACTGGAGGTTTTGAAAAGCACTTTGATGAAATATCTGCTAAGTATTGCTTAGGCACCCACGATCACGCCTTGGAGCAGAAGGACAGACTAAGCAACGTYACAAAACTTTTCCACTTCAAATTTTGATCTGTTCCTAGCTAACACAGAGGAAAATATTAAGTCTGAAACTGGATTACACAGACGTGAAGAACACACCATATACAATAGAAAGATCAGTGATCCATTTTTAAATGGATTATTAAAAGGAGGTGCAATYGCAGATGAAAGACTCATCTAAATGGGTCATGGGAGAAGAAGAGGTGGGGAGGAGAGCAAGTAAATAATGGAGTCCTTGATAAAAGACTGGATTGAAATAAACACTTCTAGTCAGAGACTATATTAATACACAATAAACACTTCTAGTCAGAGACTATATTAATACACAGCATCAGCTCTTGAATTACCGTTTGGCTGGCACAGGAAATGTGCTGCTCCTGACTGAGTTCATCAAGAGTGTAGTTGCCTCCTTGTGATAGGGGTGCTGATCTTCAGAGGYGGTAGCATGGGTCCACRTGAGCACGAAGGTCAAATTTTGCTTTGGAAGGAAAAAGGGATTGGTGAGGACCAGTACTGTAAGAGCTGAGCTTCCTATTTAATGTGATCAGGCCTTAAGGAATCTTTTTCCTTAAGAAAAAAAAAAAAAAAAGAAAAAAGAAAAGAAAAGAAAAGAAAAGAAAGAAAGAAAAACGGGAACAAGCACAGGAAGCCAGATCTCCTTCTCCCCAAAGAAGTAAGTGGTTATTTTTAAATGACTAGATGAATTATATCAGTACTTGTGGTATGACGTTCCAAGAACTTTTCAACCCTCAAGTTACACTTCCTTTCCCTCAGCAAACACACAGTAGCCATTTCCATTCCCTAGGTGGCCTTGAGAATGACACTAGTTTCATAACTCACCCTGTTTCTGAAAATTGCACAGATTTAACAAAGAATATCATTTTAAGCTAAATCTCCTATTGCAGCTAAAGTAGAGCAGAGAGGATTTTGTTCAAAAACGGCCAGTGTAGTCTTGGTGTCAGCTCCACTGGCTGCCACACTGGGAGAGGAGTGAGCAGAAGTTGCACCTGTTTATCAGCTCTCTATATCCAGTTTTCCACCTAGAGGAAGAAAACAGCAGTTCTTCTGTTCCTGTACGCAGTAATTCATGGCATTGACAGCTGAGGRTGTAGTAGTGCACTCAGCAGAAAACTTCTCGAATAAAGCAGGAATACTACAAAAAAAAAAAAAAAAATACTTCTCGGGAAGAAACAATATTCAAATTGCAAATACTCTCTTATGCATCTGCCAACGTATTTGATTTCAATTACTCTAAAAATTCTGTATTTTTGTTTAAAAAAATCCATATCATTAGGTCTTTACTTGTAGAGAAGAGTTAAGAGTTCTGAAGGCATCTTACCAGAGAAGACCTCCGTTTCAAGAATGGTKTTTGAAAAGAGCTGATACTCAGCTGATATATGAGAAAAGAATGGCCTAGAGTTATCTTTAGTCATTTGAAATTTTATCAAAGAAAGCTGGATCTGAGTCATTTGGGACCCTCACTGAGGCGATCTGGTTTTGCAAGAACCGCTGCTGCTTTTTTTTCAAGACTGCCGTCAGAACATCCAGCATTTCTGTACGATCTCGTACAGCACATCGCTCTGGAGGAGTCTTCCTCCCTCCCTCTTCCTCCCTTTAGCTGCCGTAGCAATACCTGGGGCCTCATTCTGCTCTCCTGGTGCTGAGTGACAGAACTAACACGCATTTCAGAGGAAGTCACTGCATGTGACTAGAGGCAAATTTTTAAGAGTCCAACAGAATCAAAGCTGTTGTTGGCCGTAGCGCAGCCACACTGCTCGGGTGATGTGGTTTCCAATCAGGAGGCTCATGTTCGAATTTTCAGGTATCCTTTTCTATTTTCAAAATTACATTCATACGTCTATTTTCACTTTACCGTTTGCATGTTGTAAGTTATTCACGTTCTTTGTCACTGCACTTATAATRCTAAATTACAATTTAGTAGCTCATYAGTGAGAGTAATTACCAGTATCTTGCCAAATAGTCTGTGTCCACTATAAATGAGACTAGCATAATTTAGAAAGGGATATTTTGCTCGTAGAAGAGTATGAGAACAATTYTTGCTATAAATAAACACCTTGCTATGGCTAGTAGTGTTTAGATGASTATAAAATGACTATAAAATGCCTCTTGTGTAATTAGGAAGCACATTTTTGTGTAATTAAGAAGATGAACGAAAATCAAACGTTTAGGGAGTGCAGGTGGTATGGCCACACTATTGTAACATAATACTTGCTGTACCTGCATCTTTTTTTGTATACAACAACCATATTACGAATGGTTTAGGAAGAGTTTTTAAATTAAGACAGATAAAGAATATATTTTAACATCAGAAAGCCTAGCAAAGCATAGTCTTTAAAATAAGCAAAGCAAGAGAGCTAGTCAAAAAAAAAAAAAAGAAATACATATATGATGTTTCCATTTTGCAATGTTCAAAGAAAATTGTTYGGGAAGTGACTTTTTTTTAAATATTAAAATGTGTTATTTTTTCCCTTTCCCTTAGAATATAATAGAATTTACACATACCTAATGCTTGTTTGTTTTTTGCTGTTTGTTTATAACTTTTTTCGAGTTGAGAACATTCTGACATATTATAATGTAGCAAAGATAAAACACCAAAAAGCAAAGAAAAATGGAAAACTACCTATTTTCTTTCAGTTTTAAACACTGACAAAATATGATAGACTTTAGGATCTAAAGTCCAAATACACACACACATATGCACACACACACACATACGTGGAATTCTGTCATTCTTGGAAAAAGCTAGAATAAACTGAAAGACGTGTTTCTGACCTTGTTTTAGAAGAAGCTTTTTTAACTGCAAGACAGTAAATAAAAGTGTTCCTTTGKTTTAAATATTTATCTAGGCTGTTTTTTTTCTCTCTGGTGCTGGAACCCCCTTTTTACTTGCAGTTCTTGCAAGTTTGTTATTGCAAGAATTCCAGCTATTAGACCTAGGTGTCAATTCTGTACTTTTAGTTTCTCTTTCAAATCTCCGCGGTGTTTCTATCAGCTGCCAGCTCAGATAGACTTAATCTCCCATGTCTGCCCGTGTTTTTAAAGCAATATTAACTCCCTCTACTGAAGGACCAGAAGGAGTGTGTGGAGCTTCTCCACTGGAGATACAGGTAYGGAGTAGCGTGGGAGAACCACAGAGCGCACGAAAACTGTGAGCTCTGCGCCGATGTCTTGTACTGAATGGTTGTAAGGCTCCTCCTTGCAGTGGTCGCGGCTCAGAACCAGATCCTGTACAGGAGCTAATCAAGGTGCCTGCATTTTATTTACGTACCTTCTCCGGGGAATGGACGCTGGTCTCCACTGTCTAACAGCAGTGCACGTGGACACTGAAAAATGGCATATTCCACGACCACCTGCCTAAGCAGTAAACTGCCTCAAGTAAGTGAATTCATCATGCAGCCTTCTAAAACTAGACCCTGGAAACACAGTTCTAGTCCCCTTTTCTCTACGTAATATAACTGCTGTTCAAGACAAAGAAGTCCTATTTAGATCCTTAAGTATATTTCCTGAATATGTCTATATTAGAATATCTCAACTCAGGGAACCAACCAGCATTGTTCCCCASGTTTCACAGTGTTTTTAAAATTTTATTTCAGTGGGAAACAGGAAGGAAATGCCCAACTCCAGGAGGAGCTCAGCAGTTCTCTAGTTAGGAGATACGTCCATTGCTAAAATCCTCTGATCTAGCCACAGAATATCCCTACCGCCTCACAGAGAGCGATACGCACACACAGAGAATAATAACCACCACCCAGAATACTGCAGAAGAGGACAAAAAGAAGACTGCACAGATAGGAGGTCCCATGTTCACAGTTGCCTCTGGAGTGCAACATAAGTGAYGATGCCTAGAAACCTGGGAGCACTCCTAAGGAGCTGCTGAGCCTCATCCTCTKGCCACTAATTCAAATTTAGCTCAAAGTAAGAAGGTTTTTTGCTGTGCGATGTCAATGCAGGTCTTCAAGATTAGAGCTTCCATGCCCTGGGCATATCACAGGCACTAAACCCACACTTATCTTACGGCTAAAATCCGTGTTGCTTGAGTTCAGCGCAATCTGCAGGGTATTTTTTCAGCTCCTTCATAAGGATACTCCTCCAACGTCACGTGTGCCCGTCCCACACAAGGTGGCACAGCAAGCTGGTGCCATCCTCTTCAGAGAAGCTCTTTTCTGCCCTGCCAACCCTTTTYGACGGTCCTGCTCTTCTTTCTTCACATCGCTTCAAAAGGCAACCACTCCTCTCCTCCTCGGGCAGCTGCCCCGGACGAATTCTCTTCGGGCTACAGAAAAGCAGAGGAATGACAGCCTAAAATATCATTATTATTTGCTTCCCAAGTAAGCAGCTCCTGCGGATTAAAAGACACAAGCTGAAGCTACGAAGGGGCGGGCACGGGGTACTGGCGCGGACCGCGCGTTTCTGTCCCTTTGGGGAGTGGTGAGAGGCAGCATGCGTAAACGTGACCGCTCAAGACTACAAGCAGCTGCCTTTTGTGTCCTCCGGTCGCTGCCCGGCTTCTCAGTCAGACACATATGCCTTTTCCCCACTTACTTTTTTTTTTTTTTTTTTTCCCTCCAAGTTTGAAAATTGCACAGAAATAGAAGGGGGAGATTTTCTTCCCCCTGCTATATTTGTGAGGAGGGTCATTTCCACGGTGCAGTAGGAGCAAGCGTAGCCTTTAACCATATTTAACAACTGAAAGTAAAAGGGAAAGAAGGAGGAGGAGGAGCAAGTGCTGCTGTCACTGCTGCAAACTTTATCCTAACTTCTGTGCCAGCTTGCTACACGGCCTTCCCCGAAGCTTGTGAGTATTTTAAACATCTTCTTGCTTTTCTTGCTTTCTTTTTCTTTTTTTGAAAAGTTGAGGGAACTTTTATTGCTTACCTTCCAATTATTTTATGTCTTTTAAAACTGTCTGGTAGGATTTGTTTTAAACATAAAGGGCAACAGTTTAATAGTTTTTCTATATAACCTTTCACCCGGCACCCGTTTTTCTGTTTCCACTGTGCGGGAGACATCAGCCAATATGGGAAGCTGGTGTCAGCCACTGAAAATTTGTCGCTGTTTTCTAAAAAATGCACAAAACAAAAATAAGGGGAAACCAAAAGAGTGCCCTGAGCTCAGCTGGCATAGCACAGACTTTTGCCTCTGGCCAGGAGAGTGGGAGTTATTGGCCATCTTAATGTGTGCACTTGAAAAGTGCAAAGTTACCTCAGTAAAATCTGCTAATAGGAAATTCCCATTACTGTGTGCAAACCCTATCTTGTGTGATTCCCTCTGTACACAGCAGGTACATTGGTGCTTCTTACTAGGAAGCTAACTGGTACTGGAGAAGAAATGTAAACATGACTTTGAGATTCCTGATTATAATTACTAGAGTATGTTTTGCTATAGTTTCCAAATAGTTAATAGCATGGCCCACAAGAAATATATTTATTTCTATTAACAGCTGCCAATTTATGTGACATGTGCTAGACAAATGGAAAGCATCACTTAGTTATTTTATCTTGGAAGGAGATACTTAATTATCTTATTATGAACAACTGTTCTTTATATAGCTGTGGAGGAATCAGAGTCATTCTTTGGGATCCTACCAGGGTGTTGGAAACTTTAAGAACATGTACTATGATTTTATAGCCTGTCACAGCCTTGCTGATTCTTCAGAGCATAACATTATAACCTGTTGCTTCTAGGAATGTTTTTAATTTTCCAGGAAATACACTGTACAAAGAGTCAGATCCATTCTGAGGCATCCGAAACCTTCACTGAACCTGGAGAGGGATCACAGGAGACAGAGATATATGCTGATGTGGAGCCATTGGGTAGCATGAACAACATTATGCTACATCTGTTCTGAAGAATGAAGAGTCACTTCTCACTTTAACTAGCAGTCAGCTGGCTTTGCAACAAAATCAACATCTTCCAAGCTGTGGACAGTGACAGGTTTGACACAAACTTTGTATTATCACCTGCAGCGTTCCCTTGGCCAAATGTTTCCCTCCTCTGCGCTCAGGCATTTCAGCTTGATGCAGCTGGCATGGCAGGGAGGAGAAGGATGTAGGAACAGCCCCTGTGTGCGATGTATTTTATATCAGAACAATGCATTTTGGGCTGTAACATAAATCACTGTTCTGCAGGGAGAGGGCACTACAGTGTATGAGTTGGAGGGAGCCAGTAGAGCACAGCARCCCACCCTCACTGTGGGATCTCCGCTGTTTTCACAAAGTTATTTCCACTGGGCAAATGCAAGGAAGGTGCAGCACAACTGTTTTTATTCTTAATATAACCTTTTAGCCTTGAACTGTTGCATGTCTTAGTTTGTTGCAGGATCTCAAAATAGTTTATTTTAGTAAATGTTATCAATTCTTCAGATTCCTTTCTTAATAACAGCAATGTTCCATCTATCAGTCTTTTAGGATAGAATGGAATTAAACTTAGGAGCAATTAAATTCTCAGTTTTCTAATCTTGATATGATAAACCTCCTTATTTTTCTCTGGTAGACATATGATGTCGTATCTATAAAGATACCTCATTTTAACAAGCTGTTTACGAACATCTAATGCCAGTGCAACAGATGCATCACAGTGATGATAGACAACACCGGCCATCATGACAGGATAAGATACACTTGGTGAAAATGGAAACCCAAGGTATTGTTCCAAATCTAGACATATCTCTCAGCTCTCAATAGGTAAGTCTTAGTGGATTGTATGCAGCTGAGGGCTACCCAGAGAAATATGTATGGAGCAACATCTTTTATATATATATATATATGTACAAGTAGTTCCCAAATTCAGAGACATCCTTTCTTCTCACTCAACCCACATTTTTGATTCCTATTCCACAGACTTTGATAGCACAGGAATTCACTCCAGGAATAAATGCTGTAGTCACAAACAAGCTGACAAATCTGTTTCTGAACTTTGGTAGGAAGGACTACTAATTGGTCCTCATGGTAAGACATATGTCCCCCCCTTTTTGAGCAGGAGTTCAGAGGGATAGGACTGTTTCATGTTCCCAGTATCTACACATAYGGATTAATACTCTTTCATAGGCAAAGGGACTTTAAATTCTGTGCCATTAGTCCCAGAGCAACCTACCTTCTCACCCTTTTTGGTGCTGGACAATGAACCTTAGTCTCTGGTGCCCGTCTCTGAGCTTCCTGGGCACTGRATTTTCTTGTGCTCTTGCTGGGCCACTTGTGTTCCCAAGACTGATGCTATGAGCCCACACTCAGAGTAAATCTGAAGGAAGAAACGTAGTGGAAAGACATCACTTCATTCAAGCTGTCTGTACTGTTTCAGTGTAARCAGAGATCCCATTGGCCAAGGCTGAGTGCCACCTTTGGCGTAAGTTTTTACTAGTCTCCACGAGAGGTATTTGTATGGTCTAGGCTAGGATTTCCTCTGTGTCCTTTAGCTGATTAGCACTCGMGGGTCGGTTCTCCACAACCCATCAGGACTCATGAGGAGATAAAGCCGGATTTTTATATCATGATGACAGCACAGTTACTATATCTCAGCACCTATTAAAAGCTTTCTGTCTTCTGGTCACAACTCAATGTAATAATGTAAAATTGGGAGACTAATTCTTCTTTGCTAAGAAATCGGTGAAGAGCAGCAGAAATACTTGGAAGCTAGCCATTTGCCAGCAGGAGTTGTACTATATCATTAAACTGTTGTTCTTACCAATAGGTTCTAATCAGCAGGTAACAAGATATATGTATCACCACAAACTGTCTGACGGTGTTTCATGCTACAACAGATGTGGCAGCACRAGGTTATCATGTAGACATTGTTGCCATTACAGCTGCAATTTATAGTTTAATAGTTTAACAATTAACTCTAGTGCCAGTGCTCAAAAATTGTTTAACAAAGAAGGGCTTCTTCTTTTCTTTTTTTTCTTCCCCTCCCCCCCTTGAGAAACTGTGTTTATAAGTGTACTTCTTAAAAATACCTGTAGACTTGCAGGAAGGGTTGACACCATGGCAGTTTAAAATCTTACAATATTACCAAAGTTGCTAAACCAACCTGTCCATGATTAGTATCTATCATATATTTTAGGGTGCCTTTTTATAARTAAAAATGTAAGTGAACTTAATTTACAGGCTGTAATTTATCATTGAATAGATGGATCATGTTCTAAACAGCTACTAAAAAAATGTTTTGCACTTCACCTTTCTCTGGCTGCAGTCTCTGCCAGAAGGCTGAGGATGTTGTGTACTCAGTAATTTTCTTCCCTATAGCTTAAGCAATAAATCAGGAYAGTGTAGAGAAGCTTTTCTGTCTCTGTGGAAGAAGGATTTGAGCTCGTTGAAGATACCATCAGGTCACCATCTCTCACAAATCCTATATACGTAGATATGAAATATGATAATACAGGTATTGAGATAATGGTTGATCTTGCAAACAACCAGATGAGTAGAAGAGCGATTTTWTGTAAAGGAGTAAAAAAACTGACAAGGTTTCATTCCACATATCTCAAAATATCAAATTAACTGTTAATACATTGTTCACTATTGTTAACAATTCTGTATCCAGTATGATAGGAAATTAGGCATGAACTCGATGGCTTCCTTTGATGCAGCATTGGCTAATTAAGAGTTGTGGCACTTGTACCAGTGGTGCCTTCGTATAGTCTGTCTTGCTGAGAGGGCAAGTAGGACCCTTGTCTGTCCTTTCAGGACTAAGCGAGAGGCGCTGCAGGAGTACGGAGGACAACGCTGCCTCATGCAGCTGGTTGCTGCCATCACCCTGCCTCTAAGACAAAATGGTGTCAACATAAACAGGCTCATTCGAAAAAATCGCTAATTATATCTGTTTGTATAACCTATATGGGCTCTCTCCCAAGTCATGGAGCCTCAATCTGAATGTTGTATTAGACCGCCCCAAAGTATTTTAAACCACTAGACAGCTGTGTGCTTGTTACAGCGGAGAGCTCGTAATGTGCATTTGAGAACACGAGAAGGGGAGTCGCTCTTTCCGACCAATCTATTGTAACCTGTGGCAGAAAGTAAAAGATATATTTCCTTTCCTTCCTACTATACTCCGATAAAAATATAGTTGCTAGGTGGAGTTTTTCTTTTTGCCACTTCTTGGCAGGGTAAATAGATCGCATTCCTGAGGCTAAATTAGGCCTGATACTAGAGCAAACATGGTTACTTGTACTGGGGACAGCTCTGTGCAGTGTAGCTCCCCGGAGTGCGACACAAAGGACAAAAGGAAACTTTGCATTTGAAAGCTGAAGTGGATTTACATTATTTAGTGCACTCAGCGTGGGGATTGCAAGTGTCCAGTTGGCCCTGTGATACCAGAACTGGACACTGGTGATGGCCAAAGTCAAACAGATGGGGGTTAGAGGCTGCCTGGCTGAATATGGTTTTCCTCCACTTCTTTGAYTTAATATGAAAGCAAAATAAATAAATAAATAACAAGATTCTGTTGCCTTAGTTCAGCTGTATCTTATAAAACAGTAAGTAGTTTCATGAGCACAAGAAATGTAATGTACTCTATCTAAAATTATATGTATAACAGGAAAAGCAGATATTCTGCATTTCATATACTCTTCATGTGTATGGTTTCATGTCTGATTTGGTGCAAATTTCTTGAACCATGCTCTAAACCTAGAATAATTAATTTCATCTTTTTTTGTCCTCCTTTTATGGCACTCAGCAGTATAGTATTCTATTGCTTCTTGAACATGAATTAGTTCATTTTCTCAATAGGAGAAAGGAGAGAAGAGTTTCCCGCTAAGAAGGCAGGAATTTGATTTTACAAATGAAAAAAGATTGAAAGAACCTAAAAATTTAGGRTCTAGAACATGATTCTTGCAGACATATTTTTTAAAAGAGATTGTTTAACATTTTCTATAAGTGTCTATGTTCACTCTTAGCCCCCAGTGCTTCCTGTAGCAGCTGTGAGAGCTCAGTGTTTTTCTGAACCAGTCTCTGTAGAGCTTCTCCAGACTGGAGATCTGTGTACCTGAACAAGCTGACTCTAAGGATGAGAAATACATGCTTGGGGAGCATAAGGCATCTCATCCTAAGGTAGATGCATAAAGCAGCTTAAAGTCAAGATTTCTTATAGGAGGGTACTCAGAAAATTATCATCACTGTGAAAAATCTGGGTTAAGGAACTTGCCCAAATAACATAGAGGTGGTGAGATGAAGGCAAGAACAGGCCAATGTTCCTCAGTTGCTTTTATCACTGAATGCATGCTTCTCTTCCTGTAATCTTCTGTCTTTTTTCTACACATAGTCTTTCTCCAAGCAAGGACATGGGTCCCTTCCAGTAGCTTGGCCTGTTCACTAAACAGAATCCATTCTGTTCAGAAATCCTGTGAGRGAAAAAAGGAATAGTTAGGCCATACTGTAATTACAAGATTTAATACTTTTTTAAAATTAGGTTTTCATGGGAAGGCGCTGAGCATGGGATTCAATTTCAAGTTCTGCAGAAGAGTATATTTTAGTGTTCATAAATACTTSCACTTCCGTTTCTGCAAACTCTTTTGCTTTCCTTTTGTCTCCATCCTATCTCAATTCTTTACTGTGTTTACTCCTCAGTCATGTTACTCCAATTCCAGTGCTATTACCAGCAACATTGCTAATTCCTGTTCTACTGCCTCCACCACACTGTCCCTGCAGAAGGCATTTTTTCATATGAAAAGCTTGCCTATGAAGCTCTGAAATGGAGTATATTCATTGTGAATAGACTGCTGGAGAGCAAATGCTCAGTGACAACAAAACTCTTCTGCAATTATGTAAACTAAGACAATCATAACTTGACCAAATTTGTGCAGATTTTCTATGCTGCCATATTTGAAGATATTACTAAAAAGCACGGTTTTAATTACATGGTTATAAACATTTTCTTTAGTATGAGGGAAAAATGCACATTTCTACTCATTTGTTTTTGAAAAATGACTGAACTGCTCTTGGTGTGACTTAAAACAAAATGACTAGCCTGAATAAGTCATTCAGTGTAGGAAATTTCAACTCTAACAATTTAAGCTTGATCAAATTGAAAACAACTGAAACTGGGTCTTGTTCTTTGACACCCAGCTGCAGAAGACCCTAACAAAACCATAAGGCAATAGCTCCATTACATATACAGAAATAGGACTGGGTCTAGAGCCAGTGTCTTTGAAATGATCAGTGTTTAATCTAATTTCCTACGAAAATAATGCTCATGTGATCACATATCTGCGCATGTTTGCTTATCTCTGCCTTCCTCCTCCACCACATAATTTTTTTTTAATTTAAGTCCTAATTTCATAGAATAATACACATTGGAAGAGGCATCTAGAGGTCCTCTCTCCCAAACTCCTACTTAAAGCAAGGCTAACGCCAACATTAGAGCAGGTTGCTCAGGGCCTCATTTGGTTTATTTTTGAATACTTCCAAGGATGGAGATTCCAGTTTTTCTGTAATCCACTGCATAACTGCCCTCACTGTGAAATCTTTTCCTCCTATCCAGTTAGATTTTCCATTTCCTTGTCCAAGAGGTAACTTGGACTGTTGCCTCTTGTCCTTTTAATGTCTACTCCTGGGAAGAGTCCAGCTCTGTCTTCTCTGTAACCTGGCTGTTAGTAGTGGAAGAAAGCAACTAGATTCTCTCAAAGTCTCCTCTTTTTATTGTTTTTGGCTGAAAAAACATAATTTAAAGATAAAAGGAATTACAGAGTTGGCCAGACAGCTGCTATGATCCCTACTATGAAAACACTGCTTAAATGAAGGTGCCATAGTAGATTCCTTACTGCCTGACCTTAATTGCATTTGCTTTACCTCGTTTATTCTCTTCTAATCTGTTTCATAAAACAGAGGAGAACAAAAGTAAAATTGTGTATCTGCACTGTACTGTGTCTACAAAGAGGTAAGGTCATGCTGTATTGTGGTAATTAGGGGAGCTCTTACTTCATTACCTTCATTACCATCAGAATAGTACTGATGGTAATGACACTAACACGCCTCTCAACTAACTGGGCTACCACCGCTCTTCTGGTTATCAGCGGAAGTCACAGAAAATATCCTTTGGTGACAATACACATTTTCCAGAAGACCCACCTCCCTGATATATTGCAGCATTCAAAGATGACACTGTAGGGTGAGTTTTTGGTATGCAGTAGATAAATGACCTCTTTTAAAAAAAGTCCCTCATGTTTTTTTTTTTCATCCCTTTAGAACACTTGAAGTGTTGCAAAAGTAAACYGTGAAATTTCAGCAGCTTTCTGTTTTGAATAGTTGGGCTGAGAAACACCCAGAACTTTATTTCAGCATAAAATATATTTGTTTTTCCACCACTAGGTCCCACAATGCACTTTCCTGATCCAGATTCTATGCTTCTGTTCTGAGTAATGCTCCAGCAGACAGGATGCAGAGGAGACTACAGCCACAGCGAACCTCTGCTGCAGCATGGAGCAGGCTGGAAAATCAAGTAAGTGTCATTTAAATCACAGGAAGTTTTATGAAGGCTCAACAAAACTTTAAACGTTATTTTTATGGCCTAACAAGAATACCAGGTAACACAGCAAATTTAAACCTTGAAAACATTGTTAGTATTTTAGATGAGATCACTGTTTCTTAATAGTTTTCTCCTGTGTTTTTTCCACTTCCTGTTGTTCACTTATTTCAGAATTACGTAATAAATGGCTTTAGGTCTGGGATTTTTCACATACATCTTTTTCATCATTTATTTTTGTCACAGCAAGCTCTAGCAGCCCTTCCCTCTTGCCTGGCCTGGTGTCTATGTCTATAGCTGACCCTGTGCACTATTTTTGAGGCCATAACCTCCCCTCAAGGGTGTTTAAGACAGGAGGAAAACCCTGGAAGTGCCCAGTCTCTGCAGTGCTTTGCAGAGTTCCCCAACACCCTTTCCGGATGACTCTGCTGCGCAAGTCCCCAGCATGGAGCATGTCCAGATGATTGTGAAAGGCACCAGGATGCAGCACCACGTATCCCCGCAGGCTTGCATGCAGCTTTCCTACTGGGAGGCCAGTCCTCCCCTTTCCTGATCAGCRGGCGCTTCTCGGTGAGGAACCACTGGCAGCTTGAGGTGGGATTGTCCCACTTCCAAACACTGCCTGTCCCACTGCAACAAGCGAAGAGCTGCCAAGATGGTGCATTGCCACGTCACGCACCACGCCAGGACGGAGCCGTGCCCCACCAGTGGCTCCACTGGGGGGACTGGTGCCAGCTCTGCCAGCCAAGTCTCAGGGCTAGGGTTGCGAGGTGACCCCAATCCGCTTATCAGCCAACCACCTCAGCACGCCAGGGGACACCAGCACAAATAGGCCACCATGCCTGTGGGCCACTGCGTGTGCAACGGCTGCTGTCGGTCTTTGAGGCAGGTGCCAGGCAGGCAGGTAGGAATGGACTGAATGSTCTTCATGCTTGCTATGGTAGTTGCTTTGGATGAGGTGAACTTTTATAGTAATGAATTTTGATCATTTTGCTGTTTACCTCAAAGCCTCTTCAATTCTAAAAGAGTAATTGCTCAACCCTGAAACTATAGCTCATCTTTTCACTGGCTTACCATGATTTTTTTTTCAGAAGCCAAAGAAACAATTAATCAGTTCAAAACTGAGAACTAATCATTGATTACCCAATAGCTTCATATGACTTTACAGAAGTTTCCAGAGTGACTACATCAGAGCAGGAAGTGATTACATTAAAAGCAGGAATAAATATAGCCCTCATGATTATGGAGAAAAATTTGAAACTCAAATCCCACCACTGTAGCCCATSGGGATTTGGGAGGATCAGAGTAGGCAACAGAGGCTTTGTGGAACATGTGAAGAATGTAGCATAGCTAGATCACACACCTGAATCGCTCTCAGACATTGAGATTAATAGTCTTTCTCCACCYTTGTAAGATATGGAAATAATCATTAGGCTAAATGGTAAAATTATTCCCATGTTGGTTGACTGGTACTTATCGTACCTGCAACTGTATCATTTTGTGTTCATTTTAATTGTATTAGATTGTGCTGCTGCAACAATAAAATTCATCATTAGATTCATCAAAACCCAACAACCTAATGAAAACATGAAAACTTCAGTGCGGTTCAGGGTAGAAGTGTTCCAGAGAACCCTTCCCTGGGGAACAGAGGACAACCAGRTAACCCTGTCTCTTAGTCATCCCCAAAGCCAGACAAGCCCATAATGACGGGACAGGCCTCCAGCCAAGCTGGAAAGTCAAATCCACTGGCCAGGGTCGGGGTCCAAATCAACAGGACACAGCCCGGCATGGCTGCAGGGCAGCTCCAGYGGGGCTGAGGGTGAGAGCCTCGGCTTAAAAACGGCGGAGAGGGAAGACCCTTGCGGCGGCTTCTTCCAGCTCTTTCTTCCCAACAGCTCATCCCAGCCAGCTGTGAACAGAGCCAGATAAACTCCTAGAAGGAGTGAGCGCTCAGGGCCCTGATGCTTACAGCCTTTGCTAGATCTGCAGCAGTTCGCCTACTGAGGGAGTATTTTTCAGCAGCCTAAAAGGTCACTTGCTTGTAAGGTTTGTTTCTTGTGTTTATTTAATTCCGTAGTATCGTATTGTTTGTTTTCTCTTGGGAGATAGTGRTAAAAGGTAAAACGTCATTCTTAGGAAATAATAGTATTTTCCCTGTTGGCCAGATTTAGGTATCTGCTAGTACTGCGGGCTAGACGGCTGCATGTCCCTGCTTGTCACAGGCACCTCTCAAAACTACGCCTTGTTATAGTGCTCCCCTTTCCACCTTTCTTTCCTGCTAGTCTACACATCTACCATCTCCTGCATTATGTTCTGTCTTTCCACTGCAGACTATATTCTCTGAACCTTTTTCCCTACCTCTTCAGTCCCCTGCCCATGCTCTCATACGAAAATGCAGGTCCTGGTGCTGAACATAGGACAGATCAGGTGATGAGCCACTGCCTTGCACATGAACGAGTTACTGCATGTTAGCTGCTCCACAATCATTTCCTGTGGCACATGCGAGTCAACTTAAGGTTATTTACTCTTCTAGGACTGGAAAAAATTCAATGTACCACAAGCAATTTTTTTCTAAAATTAGGCTAGATATTTCAAATACAAATACAGCCGATGTTATTTTGACTGCAGTATTTCCCCTATTGCTCTTAACATAAAAAAACATTACTCATCTAGAAAGAYGCAGAAATAGGATCACGTTGTGTGTAATGTTCTGAAGCAGTGGTGAACAAGATGGTGGTTAAGGAGGCTCCTGAATAAGAGTTTATTCCTAAAATTAGTCTTTAATACAAACAGGTAAATTAACATAAAAATGAGAAAAAAGTAAATAAAGGGCAAAGGTACATTTCACCCTGAGTCCTGCTCCACAAATTCTAACAGCTACAAGTACAAGAATTTTCCGTTATCTTAAAAAGTCTCTATGGTAGTTTACCATGTAATTTGAAACTACAGGTTTAGATTAGATCACACWTTAGCTGATTGTTTATTCCTACTGTGATGTTCCCTGGCTGAATGTGAAAGTTGTGATTAGAGGACATCTCCCTCACTTATCACTTATATGAGGTGACCTGAGAAAATGTATATTTTTAATYTTGTGAGCCTTTTAGAGAAAAGAAAATTATTTAACACGTATTGTTAGGTATGTTTTCAGAATTGCACATTATTAATTTAAATTAATTAATTAAGAMCAAAAAATAGTTTAACATTAATATAAAATATGAATTCTCCAAAAAATTGAGTCCTRCAAAGATGAAGGTGATTTTTTAAAGAAAAATTGCATGCAGCCAAAACAATCTCTTCCTCTGAAAATGAGCTTCAAACAAATCAAACACAATCAGTTTGTTTCAGCTAAGCTAAGTATATAAAATCATTGAAATTAATTCCTATTATTCATCCTCTAAAAAAAAAAAAAAAAAAGACAAAAATCAGATACACAGAATTGGCTGTATATTTGTAAAACTTTTTAGCGAAACTTCAACCACAATTTGAAAATGCCTAATGGAGCATATCCTTTGACTGACTCTTAATCAGTATCCTCTACTATTGAAAAGTAAATGGAACATGAATATGCTATGAATGGAGAAATTTGCACCATTAGGAGATTATAACAAGAAAGAAAACGGTCTCACCTTTTGGGAAATTGCAGAAACTTCCTTGTATGTTTTTCTTCYGTTCACACTGAACTCCTATGCCTAGCTTTTCTGTCTTCCGCTTAGCTCCTGCAGACCCATGGATGACAATTAAGACTGAAAATTTAGAAAAATGTACTTCTGCCACATCAAATCATAGGTGGTTAGGAAGAACGAGCAACACTTCCTCCCCCCCGCCCCAAATCTGCATAATGTAGTACTGAGATTTTGATGTACAGCATGCTGATGTCAAGTCAGAATGCGACTACACAGGAAGATTTATCCTAGATCCAAAACATTGCTTGAAAACATCTGAATAGATCTCATAGTTGTATAAAAACTGTCAGGCTTTGGATCATTAAATAGATACATTATGCTGTTCTATTTTGATTTTGCTCTGCTCTGCTTGATTTTGTCTCTCCTAAATTACATACTTAAAATGTTCCTTTGTACTTGCTTGTACTAAGAAAGAGAGTTTAAAGACACAGGAGTTAACAACACTGAATAATATGGAAAGAGTTCATTTCAGAGTAAAAAATCACATGCACCTCTATGATGACTGTGTGTGTAAATAATTTTGAGATTTAGGAAGAAGACTTTAGTGAGTTAGTTCTGCATTCGGCATTCATTTTCTGCAGCAGAGGACAGGTCGAAACAAAAGCCTGTCACAGTATATGCCCTTGTGAAACCTGCATGTTCAAAAGTTTCAATTTCACTTYGAAATTAGAAGGAACCTCAGTGAAGACATAAAATTTGGTCCAATTTTGGGGAGTTTTCCTTGACGACTTTATCTCAGGAATACTCCCACCCTCTCACAAATGCCAGAACTTCTCAGTGTAAAGTTTTTCAGACATTATAAACCGTTATTTCATAAAATATAAACTGTTAAGTTGTTGAATTTRTATGATTTGTCTCAAAAGTGGAGGACTCTTGAAACTTCCGTCTGGTCTTTCTAAGTTGTTATGATCTAATCCAGTTTGAAATGCTTCTGGTTGCCCGCTTGGGGATGGACAGGACCTTCTAGAGATCTTCCTCAGTGCCGTGAGTTCAGTGGTGCTGGGAAACATTCGGGAAACAGCACCAGGAACCGGGAGGTGATCTTCATAGGCTGAACCTACCCCAMAACCTGGTGCGAGTGCGATGCTTCGCTCGTCTGTTCTGTAACTCAATAGATGCCTACCCTGATTAGTGGAAAGCCTTTGGGGAATATAAAATAGTTGAGTCATCACTACAGGCACTGATTTTATAAACATTCCTCAGCTGATACCATAATTTCTCCCTGCAGGAGCCAGTAGTTTAAAATCGATCTGTTTGCTTTCGTTTCCTTACCAGGTAGAGGTAAGAAACTGAGAGCTGGGGAGGATCTAGGGGAACCCTAGTGAAGACACAGTGCTCTGCTCTGAATGCCACGTGGGCATAAAACTGGTCGAAAACTCTGCTGTGGCACCTGCTGTTACCATTTGCAGTGTCGGTGGCTAATCAGAACAAAGCGTCGCTCTCTTTCCCAATATTCAATTTTATCTTGAGCTTCGAGAAAACAGACAGCTGTCAGCAGCTGGATACCTTGAGGATATATACTCCAGCCTAGCTTCCCTGCTCTCTCCTTTTTATTATTCCATGCTCAGTAACATTGGACTTGTGTATTGTGCCAAAGAAACCTACACTACTCACATTTGTTATCCTAGTTGGGCGTTATCTAACAGTACCTGAATATATTACAGAGGTACAGTGATGTAAGAGAAAYGTCTAGAGCATGTACACTACTTGAAACATTAATTCTTCAAGTGTTTATGTGACTTTTTTGTTAGGGAATCTTTGTGAAACTTTTCTCATGTTCTGCTTTTTAAACATTTTTGATGTCTTCCTTTTTTTTCTTTTTCTCTCTCTTTTTCTTTTTTTCTTTTTTTTTTTTTTTTTGTAGGACAAAAAACCCACTCATCTCATCTCCTGCCTGCATGTAACTGAAAATGTCTCTCAGATTCATGAGATTTTATGGATGCCTGTAGATTATTTTGCATAATTTAAATGATACATGAATATTTCAGCTCTCATTTTAAACTGTAGGAGGTTTCAAGATATATGGATCATAGTGAGGACAAAGTAGTCTCCTTAGTCATCCAGTTAAAGATGAATGACTTGTCAATAATGCAAATTTATGTGCTGTGCATATGTGACAGTTTTTTTTTTTACAAGAAACTAGTACACTATTTGATTCCCACTCTGAGCAAAACAGTGTCAAATGTAAACTAATCTATAAATGTAGAGAAGGCTAATACAAGCTTTCTATTGCACTCAGTAAAGGTGACTTTTCAACAGTGATGTGATTCAGCAGGATGGAGGGCTAGTAGCTGTCCGCTGTGCTTCCTAGGATTTGAAGACTGTTACTGGTAACTGTAATAACAGCTCAGGGTTCATACTGTATCGAAAGTATGTTAGCATCCAAGAACTGGGACAGACTGGTTTATCTCAAAGCAGTTTAAAAGTCCCCTGTTTTGTCTTAAATACTAATACTTGATTTAAATTATGGACCTTAATTTTTATTTCTGTTTATACTTAAGTTATTTTCTAAGAAAGGATTATTCTCTCTAGTTAGTATAACCATTAAAAAAATTTGCAAATGAGAGAAATCTTAGTATTAAACACACTACTTCATATTTTGAACCAGAAAAACACACCGTATATGTGTATTTTTTAAACAATTCTTTAAGTTATATATTCAGATTCTTAACTTTACAATGTTGTTATCCTAGAAATTGTGAATGATGACTGTCTTGCTTGCTAGTTTTTGTTCTGTACTTTACTTACAACTTTTTTCAGTCTTTTTTCTGAAAAAATGGGAATTGAAGTAGCACACGCACAGTATTTGAATATTATCTTCCATAAGTTGAATATGAATAGCTAAAATATCTCTGATATAGAAGAAAGAGTAAACTTATCAAAGTAATAGATTTTGCAGCTAAATGAAGAAAGTATTGATTGCATTTAGCGAATGGATACGTTCTTTTTTCTCAACATCTATCAGATTTTCTGAAGAACTCGAGCATGTGAGAGCACCTTTGGAAAAAAAAATTACACTAGGCATTTGAGTAGGATAAATACTGCAATCTTACTGAAACCTTAGGATCTTATCGTTGGATCAACTGATATTTATCATCCCTTCAGCTGACCTCAAGCTGAGGTGTATAGGATGTGACTTTCCTATGTGGTCTGAAGAACCCTATAGATTCTTATGTGGCTTGGTTGCTAAAATAATATTGAAAATATGGTACATTGTCGCAGGTATTTAGAATTAGTAAATTTTTTTATTCATAGTTTTAATTTAGGAGAGCAGGAAAGTTTGTTTTTCTCTTTTCCAGCTAAGTTACTCAGCTTTAAAATAGCTACTTCAAAAGATAAAAATGTTCTCACAGAGCTTGATGAACTGAAACAAAAATAAATTAAAGCAAAAACACAATAAATGAAATACTGGAATACTTGTTTTCACGAAGGGGTAAACATCATTAGTTCCATTGTAATGCTTGAAAATAATATGGATATTTACTGAAGGTAGTGACATTGTGACTTTTAGAAAGCTCAAGCTAACCTGAAAAATGAAAGATATGCCCCTTAGGTTATATATGCTTTTAAAAAGCAATACTACTCAGAAAATTGCATTATGAAGAGGTCTCATTGATGTAACATTTTACATTTTAATTACTTACAATCATATGTTAAGTTTAGAACTTACCATTGACTGTCAAGATTTGAAATGCAAGCTGAAAAAAAGTATTTAAGTACAAGAAAATGCTAACTAAAATTCTAAAAACCCATTACAGCACAAATATTTTTCTATACTGGTATACAACAAGAAAGCTAGAGAAGAAATAAATGTGAAAATACTAGCCCCGGCTCTGACTAGCTTTAGCTACAGTCTTCTTTGCTGGAGACTTGAGAGCCTAACATATGCTTTTTGCGGCGTGCGTGACTGGTTGCAGTTGTTGGAAGCAGCATACAAAAGTCTGGGGGACTTTTGCCTAGAGCCAGTGCAGCTCTTCCTAACTTCTGTGCACTTCTCTAATTCATGTCAGGGACATGGTTCTAGTTTTTAGCTGCAAAGCCTATAATCCTCTTTTCATCTGCCCATTACAACCTACCCTACGTTACATACTATCTGGAGACCAGCGGGGACTAATGAAGATTCGTTATGCTGGCTGTGATACACCTCTTSCAAYAGGATTTCCTGTAGCCCTTGGATGYACAGAAGTGGTGTAGAGAATCCATCATACAAAAAGGTCCATGTTTCAAAAGGAAGCTTCCTGCACGACTACGCTGATGCARAACTGYTACTGGCAGCCTAGCCAGGTCCAAGGCAAAGATCAGTAAGGTCAATCAGGCTCTGAAATCAAAAGGTGGGAAAATCCCGTGGGGAAGAAGGTACAGAGGCAGCAACTTGCTGGCACA
Source organism: Rhea americana (assembly GCF_003343005.1). Classification (NCBI taxonomy): domain Eukaryota; kingdom Metazoa; phylum Chordata; class Aves; order Rheiformes; family Rheidae; genus Rhea; species Rhea americana. Next base: position 4,005,620 of record NW_028186512.1, on the reverse strand, counting down.
ATTTCCAAGTGTAAAACAAATAATAATATTAAATCTGACCTAAAAAATTGTCAAGAACGACCTTCTGAAATCACACAGAAGGGGCACTGTAGAGTGGCAGGAATGGATACAGTTTGTTTTGGAAAACTCAAGCAGATGTAAAATTTTGAAGAAAACTAAGAAAGTTCTTGAACTTTCATTATTCTTTCTTGGAAGGAATGAAAAATAAGACATTTGCCATTTCTAAATTGCCATCATTAGCAATATTTTTGCCAAAGAAGTACCATTATTTAACTCTACATCCTAGCCCTTTATGGAAGCAGTTTACCTTCACAGATATTCTGCTGTGAGGAATAAAATATTTAGTATTTCAGTTTCTATAGTTAGTGTGTATACATAGTAAGGGGTAATGAACATATCCGCCTTACCTCTTTTGCTATTGCTTTGATTGAGTCTTCCACTTGTAATCTTCAGCTTCACTGACGCAGCTCTGTTGGTGATAACCGTAGTGCAAACTGAGCTTTCCTGCTCATCTCTGCTTTGTTTTCTGGGACACAAATGACACCTGACTGTTCTTGCCAAACTGCTGCAAACTCCTATGCTTGTCTTCTCAAAAAAAGGATTCTGTGTATTGCAGTAAAATGGTTGACATAGCAGACTGTCATTTGCTCTGTGGTGGCTTTAAAAAAAATGTATGCAAGAATCAAACAAAATTATTGTGTTCCCCAGACTATAGCTAACTATAGCTTACCTGCACCTTAATGAACAGCAAGATAAGATTTAAATAATTTGGCTGAGAATGCAGCAAATCACTGGAGTTTAGCTTCTACAGAAGAGGGCTGGAGCAAAAGTCAAAGTGAGCTCAGCAGTCAGTGAAGGAGCTCTTGATGAGAGCTCCTTGGGAGAGCTAGTATGTTTTTCAAAAAAGGTCAAAGGAAATATTTAACTTCTTACATTTCAAATGCTCATGTTTAAGGTATCAAGTGGAAAATCAATGACTCTGTGACCTTTTGGCTAAGTTGTCAAATAGAATTTGCAAACTTTACTTCCTGATTAACTGGCATAATTGCCAGTTAGCAAAAGCGTACAGGAGTAGGAAASCCTTCTAGATTACTGACCAAAAACCCAAACAAGAATTCCAAACAAACGAACAATACATAAATGCTCAAGATTAAACTAAGAGTTTCCTGCCATGATGATTACTTTATTCTTTTTTAAAGGTCAGTGTGGACTGATTACTTGCATACAAGCAGAATAAGTTAGATAGAATTTATAGTATCCACAGGAGATTCAGAAAGTTTGCAATAAAAACAAGGAAAGCTGTAGTTCTTTGCTGGGGCAAAGGAATCAAATAGGAATAGTATTTTAAGAAGACCCAATTTTGAAACATCAGCCACAGAGCCATCAGAGCAAAATATTAATCTCTGTTGATATTGCTAATGCACAAATAAAATTACTCTTGAGGTTTGTCTTTAGGGCTGGACCCATAGACAGGATCTGTTAGAGCTTCTTATCGTCTCAGAGTGCATTAACGTGGTTCTCTTTCCCCCCACCCCCAAATTCTATCCCATAAGAATGACGACAATATTATACTGTAGCTCTTGAATATTCTGGACTACTTTTTAGTTTATTTCCCGTTGGTTGTTCCCTTTGAACTATCTAGAGGAACTCAGGAAAGCGAGAACCGTCAGTGAGTCTGCTCCTTTACATGCTGTGTTGCCCAGCATTTATTCAACTAAAAACAAGTCTATCCTTTAAAACTTACCCGTAACCATGAAAATTTGATTTAGAAATTAATTATTTAAGGGCTCAATACTGAAATATCTATCTACTTCAGGAGAAGTATTGCTTTCATTATGGGCTCCATTTCTTTTTTAGTCATTTCCATTAGTTTATGAAGTGCTTTACTGACCATGGCTTCTCTCGAAAAAAAAAATCTTTTTAAAAGAGATTTTAAAAATATATCTTTTTAATAAGACTAGGATTCCAATGGGAAAAATATCTGATCATAATGATATAAGCTGCTCCCTCTTCTTTTCAAAGTCCAAAGTTCAAGCTCCCATAAAACAAGGGCAAGTATCAGAGAGGTAATAAAGACAGAGAAGAATTAGTTAATGATTAGTTAATGAAACAGAGTGAGAAAGGAAATCTGATGTTAGCAAAAGGAACATTTTAAACTACAACAATACGTTCAGGATGGGAACAATTTGTCCGAGCTTGTAAGTGAGCCATTACTTATGTTGTTGAATACTGATTTGATGAAATATTTAGAAAAATTCAAGTAGAAAATGCCCCTGAATTGTTGAATTTCCTAGGTGATATGTGGGACCTTTAAGAACCTCTTTCTTTATAAACAAATTAAAACACGAGGAAACCATGAGTTACCCTTTAGAATGTGCACATAATGTGTTTTTTTACATTTGGAAATTAGTATAAGGCCTCTATTATTTCTAAAAACTGAAGGTTTATTTCAAAGTAGCGGAGTTTGTCACACAGTGGTAGTAACGTAGTTATCTAGGATATTTAAGAAATCCCGAGCAAAGACAACAACTCCATTTATCAATAGGAAGCCCGTGTTYGTTGTCTTCACCGTGAGCAAAGACATCCTTGTCATCTGAGTTTCCCTGTCAAGCTAGTTTTGAACTTCAAATAAATTTTAAATTCAATTAAATTGGCCCAAATCAAAATAGAATAGTTCTTTAGGATTGCCAGATCAAATATAATATGGAAAAAAAATGTTTTCTTTTGTTTTTACAGGAAACGTGACAAACTTCAGGTCAAAACAGTRTTAGCTGTGGAAAGGTTACACCCTTTCTATCATTTGAAAACAAAATCATGTAGTTCTTCTGTCCATAACTAAGCAGTTCATATTTCTTTCTCACTACAGTCCCGTATATTTGGAAAATATTTATCAATTTGTTATTTAATATTTTTATTGTAATACTCAGGTATTTCCATTAGCTGTGAATGTAATAGTAGGTTGAAGCTTGGTTTCAGACATGCTTCGAGTAGCAATAGCAAGGCTTATTCTATATGGAAGCAGTTCCAAAGACGGATGAGATACTTTTTAGTCTGGCCTTACTTTATATTATTTATAACTCATTTACATACATCTTATTTAACAGGTTTTGAGCATGCACAAGTGAAAAAAGGATCTGGTATTGCTTTGCATTACTCTGCTATTTCAGCCGTATCTTTGGATTTTTGGAAGCAAAATAATCACAGTGCATTTAAAACATTTTGTATTTTAAACAGTAACAAGTATTGTTACAAATACTCTTCATAACTAATCTGAGACACAGCTAAGTATTAGTCTCCTGGCTTTGCCAGTAAAAGCTTTAATAGCAGTTAGGTGATTTGCATTAAGTTAGCTGGAAATGTKAGGATAAAAGCCTGGGTTGTACTCCCATTCTGGTATTTTTGCCATCACATAGTGCTAGCTCTKGTTTATTAAGTTCTCTGATCAATTTTTAAATATTCACTTGCAAACTAGTATGTAAATAAATCATTGCTAAAGAAAGATAGCTTGATCCAGTTAATATAAAAGTGTTGTACATATACTGAGAAAAAAAAAAAAAAAAAAGCCCCTTGGCCCAGATGCCTGACTGGGGGTAATTATCCTGGCTCTGCGGAGGAGCCGTACCAGCGGAAATCGAGGGACTGTCACTCTGGAGCAGATTCCCAGGCCGTGCCCAGTGAAACACCTGCTGATGGTCAATGCACGGCTCACACCTCCTCCGAATTTCTGAGTTGTCTGATTCTGCTGTAAGAATTCCTATGTGCACCATGTCCCAGTATTATACATACATGTATAATGTATAGCAGCATGCTTATACACTATATCTAATCATCCATGCACATAAATAGAGTACTCTGTGTACATTAATGTAGTGTTTTATATATAYGTAACCACAATATTGTAATGACGTGTAGATAATTTATAAATTTGGAGAGGCAAGAGGTCTCCGGGGAAATAACAGGACTGAAAACAAGACAGCAAGAGATCCTTAATACTGYCCCTATATTCAAACCCAGTGTGCGGTACAGACACATAAATAAATAGGGAACCCCAGAGCCTCGACTGAATTTGGTTTTCTGCACTGTGTCCTCAGCATCTGATTTTCTACCAGCTGTTTTGTAAAGTGATTATACTTTTCTGCAAGCTACAGATCAGTTGGTCTTTCAACCTACACACAACAGGTAGCCTTGTCTTGATTGGGCATCTTGGCAAACTGGCTAATTAAGTCAGCAGTAGAACAAAATCCTGTGAAATCAAATTGTGACAAGTTATCTTCTTGGTTGTCTTTCAGAAAACACACCTGAAAAATCTTCGTCTGCAATACCAGCTGTATCTTCTTCTGAACAGCCATTTTCTCAGCCTTTTAAAGAGTGAGACAGGACTAACCATCTTCTTCCTGTGGTAACTACAAAATCAATAATTAATTAGATAGCAAATACAAATTATTTGTTTGCATTATTACRGTTGTTAATTAATTGTCTCCAAGCACTTTYGAATGTGGATCCTCTCCCATCATGYGTTGCAGTCCCTCAGTGACTCATAGCCCACGGCCTCTTACCTTATTCTTTCCTTCTCTGATCAGAGTAAGCTTGATCAAGAATTTATCTGAGCCCCTCAAAACCCTCCATGATAACTGTCAGCAGTTGGAATTACTACATTTACGGTCATCGACCATTTGCCATATATATTTGCAGTGAAAAAACCCCACAGCTGCTCAGCTCACCTTTCCACATTAGCACATGTGAATATGTTTGAATGTCTGTGCTGTGTTTTATATATTAGAGGCCTCCTTTCACTCCCATCCCGGTTCCCTGTCTCAGAAAACTGGCCCTGCCTCCAGCGCCCGCCTGCTCTACCCGCTCTTGCCCTTTCAAGCCAAACCTCTTTGCGGGGGTCTGCCAGGCCTTCTTCCTCTTCCCGGGGAAAAAGATGGCAACTGCCCTCTGATTCTTCTTGTAACTCCCCCCTCTTTTTTTTTCCCTTTCCCCAAAGCCTTCTAACTGCTGAGCCTTTGGTTAAGGCTTAAATGTCTTCTTTCTTTCCCTTCATCGTTGTACATTATTTATAGTGCAGCAATCCTGAAAGGAAAATATATAGCTCAGTACTGAAATTAAGGATCAAAGTGGGGACACATTAAAACCATAATTCACATTCCGGAAGTCTAACAAAGGAAAAGGAAGTTTTCCTTCACCCTTTAGCAGTTCATTTTAAGCAAAAYGTTATCCATAGCAGAAGGAAACTTTTCTGTGTACAAAGAATTAYATCTAAAATGACAAGTAATATTTTTACGGAGCTTAAGATAGAAATTCCATAGTAACAGGAAGGAAAAGTTTTCAGTGTTTGACAGGGATTATGTATTATCTTGGAAAAACCTGGTATAAGAAACTTTGAAATTTGTGATACGTTTGTGTACAGAAAGGTAGCTAATTGTAGGTATTTTACATTAAGTAGCTGAACTTTTCTTTTATGTCATATCATATACAATGGGCATTTTAAAATAAAAAATCAGTAAAGAACAGAAAAAATTAAGATTTCCACCAACACATGAGATATCTAAGAGATGAAGTAGAATAGAAGGGGTTTTTTTACTAGGAGTCTGAGATACTGCACGTAATTATTCATGACTTTTTATCTTCTAAATAAAAAGATCAGTAACTTGTTTGTAATCTTTACATTGTACATATCTTTGGTTGTCTACAGTAGTTCTTAGATAGCATTCTTTATGTAGTATATGGTTTGGTTTTGTGTAACACATCCCGTAATTTATCATTACATTACTCTCACATAGACAGTGTATAGAATGTGTAGCTCACTATAAGATTATATGTGTACTTGTCCCACACATTTACCATATATATATGTGTACATATATTTATAAATATTTTTTTTAAATTATGTATATGAAAATACATATCTATAGCATCTGAATAGTCTCTGACTTCCTTGCTATGTTTATACTTGCTATCTAGCCTAACAGTACTGTTTTGATTCCTTCCCAGTGCTTATTTACCAAAGACAGCAGCTGGTCATTGCAAGTGGACAGAAGTTCTAAAAGATTTGGAGCAGATCAAAACATCTGAAGTAAGTTCATAAAAAGCTGATGTTTCCTATAATCTATGGTTAAATATCGAACACACTACTCAGCTGAGAAGAGAGTCAGTCACAGGGAGCAGGRTAAAGGATTGTGTTTGTATAATGCTCTTGCATGGGTGCAAGCAAAGGAATAGGAGGTTGAAGACAGCTGGAGTTGACCAAATACTACATACTCTGGGTTTAAATATTATTTTTTTTTCTTATTTTCATTTTTTGAATGCTCCACCATTTGAGTTCCTTCAGAACGTCTTCTTACTYGGGTAAAACAAGAAGAAACCTTTCCTAGAAAAGAGGCAGAGGGCTTGGGCGTTAGCTYCTTCTGAGAAAGTACTTGTGAGACCCAACTCCCAGCAGTCCTCCTCCCAGTGAAGTTCACCCTGCAGGCTACTAGGCATCTTTAACATCTACTAACTTACTGGCTTCCAGTACCTGGATGGATTGGCCCTTTGAACTTGGAGCTAACTTTACTGTCTCTAAATCTATAGTTGTTGTTCATGCTTCTAACTCTTATTTTCTTTTAGGACATTGATGTCAGTTTATATACTGCAAACACAGACGAGGATGTAAGTAGATTTAAATTTGGCCAGAATTGATCTGATGCGGTAGCTTCATTTCTTTACTAGTAACTTTCTCCTGGGGCAAGCTTGGTCTCATTTGAGGAGAGTTTCAGAAATCACATCATTTGCTTTGGAATGGTTCTGTTAATTAAATTAATTATGTAAGCAGGTATTACTTATTTTTCCTGGACCATCTTCTACTGAAATTAGTCAATTAAAATGGAGTGCCAAAATGACTGCCAACATGAAAATAGCAAACACTACTGAAATAATTTTGGTGTTCATTTGTAATTTGATGGAGGGAAAAGGGGACAAAGAAAATACCTCCAAAGATAATTATTTAACACCATGCACTATTTAATGGCATAGGGAGAATAACTGTGTCAGCATCCACCTCTACATTGCTCTGCTTTTGCCTTGGAAGCAAAAAGCCTACTTGCTCTCAAGGATTTACATTTTTTATAGTTGGAGATTATAATTTATCTTGCAAATGATAAGTTATGTGGGTTTGGTGGTATAATTCTGAATACAATCATAGAAACCTATCTAAAATGATTGGCTTTAATGGTGCTTCCATGTATTCATCCCTGAAGAGACTTTTTCATAATGCATTGCTGTGGAGGGCAGTCTGCGCTCCATGGGGCACATTTAGTCTGCCGGGAAAACTAGTCCAACCAATACCCCACACCCAGCAGATACCTTTGGTATAGCTCTGGAGAACTGTGGGCTGGATTCATTGCTCTGGTGATGCAGGCATCTCCTTGCCTCACTACTGCCAAACGCACAAGGACCGTGCAAACCATACAGAACACACCAATTCATCACAAAGTTAACCTAAGATTTTGTAGAAACATTAGACTTACTGTGTTGGAGCAGAACGGCCTCAGTGTACACGCTGAGTGCAGTAGTTCTGGTGTGCACGGTAGACCTGGAAGCCTGGGAAAGCACGGACTGCGACGTTCCCGTGCAGTTAGACCTGCACGTGACAGGAAAGGGGGTCACAAAACATGCAGATCCACCCGCGCACACCCCWTCCCCTTAACTGAACTAAGCCTGAGAAGTTAATACATTGTAAYGACTGGTCTAATACCTGGCAATGTCAGGAGAAGTTTCTTAAAGCAGCCTGGATTTAAAAGTCAAACAACCCAGGGCTTATTCTTGGCACTACTGTTGACTTGATGGAGAAATTTGTACTTCTGCTTCTTTTCCTTGATTTGTGAAATGCGTATTATACCTACCTTCTGTTTCCTTCCTCCACTCATATAATACTAATTTAATTCCATTACTGTTAATTAAATCCCAAATTGCTATCCTATTTAATTACTATATTTTTCATCAAGACCATTACAATCTCACCTCATTATGGCAAATTATCTGGCCTACACATTGTTAGCTCTCACAGTCTATCTGTGCAGATGTTTGTAAGTCTTTGGATAGTAAGAAGACATACATAGTAAAATAAAATCAGCCACTCCTAGGTAAACTATATCCCACATTTGTTTATTCATTTTTAATTGTGAAACTACTATGACTTCTTTTCAGAAAGAATGCCAAGAACCTGTAATGAGATGCTTCTTCCTAGAGATGAAAGTGGTTCTTCATGAATGTTATATAATGAACTGTAGTAAAACACAGGACGTATTCAACATTTTGAAAAATGGAAATGCAAACTTTGAAAATAACCAGGTTAGTGGCACTGACAGTCTGTCAGAAACAGAAACAAAGGTGTTTCTTCAGGAGCAGAAATACTTTTTTTGTTTCTCATAGTTATGTAAAGGGTAGGATGGTACAGATGAAAGCAAGTGGGATCCCACGCCCCATACGCATATATCAATGAAAAAGCAGAATTTTGTGGGTTTTAGAAAAATGTTTTCRGGATTCCCATTAAAGCGAATACAGTGCATGCATGCGTGCATATGTCTGGGTGCATGAAAGTGCGTATGTGTAAAAAACAATTTGTAACTTCGGCTTCTAAAGTCAAATACGTTTAGCCACATACAGAAAAGTGTGCTAATTTTCAAAAGGACAGGCCCTTTGCATGTCTCACAGAAGCTCTGTATCTTTGAAAGCTCATCTGACTCAGAAAGCAAGCCAGGAACAGCCCAATGCATGAGCACCTTGGAAGCCTCCAGCAGTGCTCCTGTACCAGTTGTCTGCAGTGGAATTATTCAAAACAGAGTAAACAAGAGTTAGTTCTGTATCAGAACAAATAGATCAGGTATCCTCTGTTTTACTCTCACATTTTATTTTTCAGAAGACTTCCACAACACCAAAAAAATGCAAAGAATGTGAGGAGTATGAAGAAAAAAATTTTACAGAATTTGTACATAATTTTGTAAAGGTTATACAAAGGGAATGCAAATAATTTACTGACCAAAAGACACAAGCTGGGAACCAAGAGAATTCAAGGAACATGCCTCAGAGAAGTCAGATTTTCACCAACAATAAACTGAAACGAACTCTGTTTACAATCCTTCATGCATGGCATAATGGACAAAGGAGAATAAAATTATTAACATAATGGATTCATAATTGGATATATACAAACAATACTACTTATGAAACATAAATGAAAGGAATTTAACAAAATTTAAAAATTTAAAGCTTTTTTAAAGCATATTTATTATTTGGTAAGGCCAGTGGGGAGGAAATCTCTCTTAACTTACCTGCCTTTCAGAGAAATGCTGTAAGAAGATCTCAGAATATCTTCAGTGGGAATCTCACCGTGAACATCAGTTCAGACCTAATGGAACACTGTTTCAGAGAAAAGTTCTTCTTTTATTATTATTAACATAAAATTATGTTATCCTATTTGAACATTTGTTTACAGCCATTTTTGTAATCTATACAAAAATATTTCAGCTATATCTGAAATCTATTATTTTACTGTCTGTGCTTCTAGAAGATCCTAGTTCATCTCTCGTTTCTGATGTTTGTCACGTCTGGCGGTTTCCTCACTCTTCTTTTTTCCATTAACATTACTTCAATGAACTTGTGTCAAAATACAAGCTGAAGCCTCTGTGGCTTACAAGTCTATTGGCTATCTCTTAATATATTTATTTTTGCCATGATTTTTCAGGTAAGCCTGGTTATTTGTTTTTACTTAAGACTCAAAGTCAAAAACTAGAAGATTTATTTAGAGATACCTCCTTACCTTTTCCCACTTTGCACAAAGGTAGCACAAGGGTGTTCGGAAAGACCTCCTCTCCTCAGCAGAAGGTGATGCTGCTTCCGTTGTCGGATGTCGGACTACGCTTTGGTAGTTCATTTGTTACCTCAGTGCCTTAGTCATCAAGGTAATTATCGCAGTTCCTGCAGTCATTACCAAAGATATACATCCCACTTTTAACTGAAGATGGGTAGTATAAGTTTCATCCTCTGCATTCAGGAGATGACTAAACCTCTTACACACTTAGTTTTAAATGTCTATGTGGTGGAAACCTTTTCTACCTAGCAGAGCTTCTACTTGTGGTCTCATTCTGRGATAAGAGCTTTGAAGGAAGGGATCGCTTTTTGACCAGTTCATGGAAATCACGTTAACGATATTCCTACAGGTTCTGTATATGAGAAGACTAGACGCAGAGTCCCCTACCCACTGGTAGTTCTGAGAAAAGGTTTGAGTCAAAAATGTTGCCTAGTGTTCTTTCAGCTCTTCCCACGGTAAATGATATCTTTACGATTCCTAACCATGTGATACAAACTGTTATCCATTAATCCTTCCAGGCATCTCCATTTCTCCATCTTTACTTAATAAATGGTTGGGTCATTCAGCTGTCCAGTTACCAGGAAAGAAGTCTCAGTCTCATTACAGCAACAAACRTAATGCCTGGTTCTCCCTTACAGAACGACAGTCAATCTCTGGCACTCTCTGGAGCTGAGTCTCCAATAACCTACAATGGAAAGAACATAAGTAAAGACTGACTGATGGGTAAATTTGTGAGCACAACAGTATCAGCATTAAACACTGGTGGAGGTGTCACAGAAAAAGTCAATCATTTGCCACTGTAAAACACTGATAAAAAAAAATGTTCATTATATAGTTAGGATGAAGTAAACTGGTCCTGCATTTTGAATTGTTCCTTAGAAAAATGCTCTGCACTGTATGTCATTTCATCTTACCTGATGTCACATGTACAGGCAAGGTAATAACAGCTTATAACTGTTGTCTTTAATCAGGGAATTAAAGAGGCTTTCCTTATTTCTCTTTTTGAGGGAGCTTGAGACATGTCCAGCAGTATCCATCATGGAAGAAACAAAACATTCCTTCCCCCAAGTAGCTTGGTTTCTCTTGGCCGTTGTGAAGATCAGTTATTTGATTAATTTTATCCTGTATTTCATTAAATAGTTTACTAGTGACGTGTGTGTCATATACTGTAAATTTGCCTTCCTGAAACAATCTTTCTAAGTCTGTGAACATGCAGTTTGCCACTGTATTAGCTATTTTCTGTTGGATGTAGACCAAATGACATTTAATTTCTTCCACCTCTACCTATTCTAGAACAAAAAAAGACCACTTACTAATCCAGTTCTTCAGTATTTCTCCTGAGGTTCTCCTTCTCCTGAGAGCTAAGCTACCGTCTTGAATTCTCTGGTGATAACAAATGATCTGACTAGTGAAAAGGATAGAATAAAATAAGGACACTTTGGTATTTTTTTGGTGAAGGATTCATACTTATCTCAGAGGAATAGAATCAATATGACTGAGACATGCATGAATCTCACCTGACTCATTAGTAATCTAGGCCTTCTCTCAAAGTACGGTATCGTGGGTCCTTTTCTGTCAGGTTTCACTTCAGAGAAAAAAAAACAGTTCACTGAAAATTCAAAAGTCAAACTTTAACTCAGATTTCAGGTCTTTGTAACAATTTTACTTGACCAATATGCATTAATGGATACATTACTGCATGCACTTCTGTTACCTGAACCTCCTTAAACCATCCCTGGGTGGAGGGAGGTGTTTACTCTGCACAACCTCTAGGAATTTGTGTGGCATTTGTAGGATCTAGTCTTTTCCAGCTGCTCTTGGTAAATGACCAGCCTCTGATAAGATCAGTATTATATTTTCTACAATTAATACAACCTAGTTTGTGACTAAGCTGATTCATAGCAGAGTATTTCTACATTCAGAAAGAAAAATAACTCTACCTTTTGACACCAGAAGAAAAGAAAAATGCTCTTCCACAGAAGTTCTGGGCAACATAATTCTGGTTTTCTGACTTAGCAATAATTTAAATCTTCTATCTTTCCTCTTCCAGTACTGGTATCCAATATCCATATTTCTGTGTATATTTTGACAGGATAATGGAAATAGCACTAGTCCAGGTGAGAAATGATATTCCTGCCATTCTCTGCCTTCTCCAGGTTTTATTGGACCCTGCAGATAAATACTGGTTGTTCGTCAGTAGAACACTGCCTCCAGTAGCTCAGAATATTTGAGCACCTGCTGGTCAGGTACTATTTAGATAATATCATGAGAGATGTTTGAAAGTCTTCACACAATTTAAAGTCAGCTCTGGATCAGCATTGGGACTAATAGCTGTAATACCTCCCTCTTAAGCTAACTTGTGCAGCCCAGGTTTCCTACTTAGCAGTCCATCTATCACATACCAGGATTTCAGTTTGTGCAAGGTCTGACCGTCTTTCTGTTACAATTTATGACACAGTACATCTTACCAGTTTCTTCTGCCTAGTCGAAATTCAGACCTTAGAAGTAGCATCCGATCGTTTCCACACAATTAAAAAAAAAAAAAAAAAAGAAAATCAGTTTCTGACCAAGTTTATACTGTGATTTAATATAAGCTAGTAATATGGCACAACCACTGCTTTCCAAGGTGTTCTCCTTCTGACACTTGTCAAAGTAAGCTTTCGCCTTTCTGAGTGGCTCTTCTCAGACATTTAGATACCCAGTGCGCRAGCCTGCAATAGTCCATCACTGCCCAGAGATGCATGTCCATTTGTCCCTTCTTTAACCAAGGAAACTCTGTTTTAACATGCAAGATGCCTTCAGTAAGAAGCTCGTAAATGGTTTATTTGACAGCAGTCATAGGAACCCCCTCTGACACTCAGCAAAAGGCAAGGTAATAGAAAACTGCAGCTGCGTAGCAGATGGCCTGGTCTGCCCAGGCAGAAACAGGTGACTGACTGCTCATTTGACTTGCATGATTTTTTCCTCCTTTCGAATCTTTTTTTAAGGAGTCAGTCTAAGGGCTCACTGGTGCTAGTACATTTGGAAATGCAGTCTCTGCGACAGCCAGAAGCATGGATGGTAGTAGAAAAAGGTAAATTCTGAATTGCAGCTACCACCTCTCTAGCTGGGAGATTCACTCTTTTGGGAAAAATAAAACTCCGAAAAGGAGATTCTTTGCCAGCAGTGAAGTATTTGGGGGCTCAGCAGCAATTTCAGGTGTTCTATCTCTAGTTCATATGGCTAACAGTTTGTTATCTGCTTAGAAAAAGAATAGTTAGRAATAATCTCTAGGATTCATCTTTGTTAAAAGACTCAGACACAGTGAACATTCGAGTGAGTCAGCATCATGTACAATGCTAAAACCTAGAAAGGAACACAAACAGTGTGTTTGCTATAGCTAAAGCAGTGTTTGAGCTTTAGGTCCAGGTCCAAAGCTTCAGGTAGCTACTGTAGGAGCCAGTACCATGTATGTTGATTTAATCTTCTGAAAACAACAGCCAGGCTCTGATTTTCTTTTATCTTTTCTTTTCTTTTCTGTGCCACAGAAGCTGTGGTCTTAGTGTCCATGAAACCCCAAATCAAGTGCCCTCTCATTCTTGTGGATCTCATTCTCTGCCCCTTCTTCCTTTCCCAGTTTAACGTGTGCCACAACACAGCAGGATGAGGCTATGTCATTTACTGCATTTCTTTTAGGGAGAGTATAGAATAAATACACGGGAACAATATGGTGATAAAGAYATCTAAGATTAGCCTAGCTGTAACTGTCAATAGCTCTGGTATGACAAGATTTGCTATTCTTACAGTTAAACATCGAAGGTGATTGAGTGCCAAACCTTTGAGCCATACTTAAAAGGGGACTGTTCGGTACTGTGCAAAGAGCTACACCTTCTCTACAGATGGAGAAGAGACAACCTTTGCTATTATGCTCTAAGGAATATTACCCGTATGTGCTCAGGAAGGAAAAGAAAACCATAAAGGAATAGGATAAATATTTTGCAATATATAAGATCAAATCAATATTTCTAGGCTGGTTCCTTCCAACTAGTTTCCTCCAAAACCTACAAGTGATGGAGAAGAATCCTCATCTCCTTATCAAAAGGCCTAATTAGACCAACAACTAATACCTCAAGATTTGATACTAGAAATAAAAATCTGACAGCTGACCCTATTCTGAATACTGAATGAAGTAGTATTTTCTTGGTCAAATCAAGCTTATCAGGAATCATTTGGGCTTGTAACAATGGTGCAGAAGACAGACAAATCCTCTGGTCAGACTCTAGAGAACTCTCTATGCCAGAACATAATAAATCATGGTAACTGCGGTTATGTTAGAAAAATAAACTGAGATTAGAGGAATACGATAAACATCAGAACTCAGTATTAAAAATTTTATTTTGTGGTCCTGGACAGTTCTGAAAAATATGTAACATAACCATATTGCCTTAGAAGAGACTTGAATTGGCTATGTTCATTCTCATACTATTTATAATCAACTAATTATCACCTTAACATTAGTCTGAAATGGGTCACTGGTAGTTAATCCAGCAAAATCAACTCAACAGTAGAAGCTTCAGCTATGTCTAAAGTGGCTAAGAATTTTCTCAAAGATTTTCATTGGGTACAGGTAAAAATAAAGACTATTTTAATTATAAGGCAGTGTTTCTGTGTAATATTTTTCCCCGAGACTGCTGATGTACGATGTGATACATACCTTTGGTAATGCTTCTGCAAATAGTTGTACAAACTCATTCTTGTTTTGTAACCACAACAGTAGAACCCAATTTATATTTGAGAATGTTTTTTTTTCCCCTCRATGAGAAGATCTTCAGGCTGCTTTTGCTTAAAGTCAGAGACTTGAGTTGTCCAAAACATATACAGGTGACTTCAGAACAGAGGGAGCTTTTTCTCTCGTCTGAAAACACCCAAAGCTTTCTTAGAGTATATTCTAGCAGGTGACGTTACAGTAAAACTTAGCTCAGAATTTCTTTAACTTAAAGTAAGCATCCCCACTGCTGGCAATTAAATACATCTCTAGGAAGAAACCAAACAACTTYCTGGCGTAAAGAATAACAAGAAAAAGAAAAAGCACATGCTTGACAGGCAAAGTGCATTAATGGTGTCKCAATTTGAACACGTGTCAGATGACTATAATTTACTCTTATTATCATGCATTTCATATATTACTTTTTTGCCTAATGCCTGCTTTCTATTCCCCTTTCCTGCCTTTCCTTCAGTTACACCTTCAGGGCCAGACTGTGTCTTCAGGGCACAGAGGTTAATGKGAGCTGAGGAGCAGGATAACGCCCTGCTCAGCCTAGCACAGCAAGGGACACGCAGAGCAGTGAGGTGACACCTCCTTTGGGCTGAGAAGCAGAATTTGCAGAAGGCTGTGCATCTCTGCTCTTCTCCTGTGATCACCACGCGCCGGCTGCTAGGCACAGATTAAATTAAGACAGCTCACACAGTTYGCTACAGTTGATGTATTGCTTCCATCCCTTCTTTTCAGTATTTTAAAGAACTTTATGAAAGCAACAAGAAAGAGAAGGAGAGAGAGTAACTGAAAGGAGGCACTGTTCACAGCTCTCATGCTTTAGGTTACATCTCAGCCCAAGATACAACTCTCAGTTAGAAGAATGTTTCCAACCACAGAAAAAGAGTGGCAAACTCTCTCATACCCACCTCTTCACTGCAGAACAAAAGCAAAGGGAACACAGTATTTTCTCTAACCAATTATGTTTTCTCTGATACTTAACCTCCAAGGTATTTATAAAGGTCTTTATATGACCTTTACAATTTGACTTCACTAGACAAAATTAGTCAACTTTTTCTTAATCTCTTCTCAAAAAGATAAATACTCCATTTCCCTACTTATTCTAATAGCTCTTTTTTTGCAATATAGAATTGAAAGGAAGACRAATGAAGGATGTATAACATCTCTTCTAAATGATCTATGTAAACATATCTGTGAGTCAACGTTAAACTATAAACAACAGATAGATCAAACTAATACTAGAAGTTCTAGTAATTCTAGTAGTTCTAGAAGGCAATGCATAAATTTGTTTTAAACCTCCAATTCCCTTGCTTTAGACTAAGAGTTTTGAGTTCAGCATAGAACTTCATCAAGCAAAACGTACGATAGTCAAGCGTGCCGTGGAGGTCTCACTAGTACTGATCTGAGCATAATTGCTGCAATTCTTGCCTCCAGTACCTCCACCAAAAGCAGCCTTATTGCCATCACAGTTAGACCAGGCTCTTATTTTCATATACAGCATTATTTATTACAGTTCTATTTTTCAAGCCTGTCAGAGATTTTTCTTCTTCATTTTGCCTGGCTCTACARTAATCAGGAAGAAAGAAAATAACCAGTAATTTTAAAATGCCTCTGCAAAAATGCCCATACACACTTTTTCTTGATACAAACATGCTGAAGGACCCTGATGCTCACTTAGTGGCCTGAGTCCTGTGAGATGGCTTACCTGACTTCCCCAAGTGTCAGGTGATGCCAGATCCACTGCCTTGGTGCGGGATCCACTTCTTCCCAAAATGGGAGGGACTTGGTAACCTGCGAGTTAAGGAATTTCTGACCTGTCAGAGGGAGGCTTGTGTACGTTGCCGTGATGACCACAGCAAGAGTAACGTGGTAGGCTTGCCATGAGAACGTGCTTTGGCCCGTACTGTGCACTGCCGGTGCAGAACTGCTGCCAGCGCCTATCGGAGCTCAGGGGCGTGCAAAYTGCAGAGATCCCAAATCACATTTCATTGCACACAAATGACCTTTTAATTTATTATTCCAGCCTTGACACGTGTTACTCAGTATATTCAGTGCACTAAACGCATTTGAGAGTTGCCGAGGATTAAAGATCGGCTGTGACAAACTGAACTTTTCAACCCACATAACCAAGGGGAAAATACCAATTAAGCAATACTGCAGTTCCAAGCATTTGCTTAAATAGCAACCCAAATAAATATTGATCTACCTTAAGATACAATGCATTGATAAAAACTGCTTCCAGTAACACAGCAAGATCATTCACCAAACTGCTTTTAATAAGCAGGCTTTAAATTGTTCRTCTTTAAAGCCACAGCGATCTCAAACTCTTTTTAAGAGAAATATCTCAGGTAATAACCAAGATTCTACACTCAGCAGCATCCCAATGCAGCCGAATTAAACTACTCTGCCAGAAGTAATTAGTGCACTGCACTACTATGTTCACAATATGGATTCTCCTGTGCTCCCGATTCCTAGGTACATGCAGCCCCAGAGAGGGTTTTTCAGCACAGCAAGAGAACCGGTGTTAACGAACAAATGTGCGCAGGCGCTTCCTCTTTACAGAGCAGCCTCACTACCACAGGAGAAAACACAAATGAGTTATGACTGTGAATACTCCCTGAAAATGCTGTAGGGACCAAAGGTTTTAAATAATTTAATAACCAAAATGGACAGAGGAAGCTTTGTTCAAAGCTGGAACAAAGTAATCTTTCAGAGCAGGTTTTCTTTTTAGTATCTGAAATCTGAAWCACAGCATAAGGTTGAATCTAGACTTGGAGTTATTTATAAATTCAAGATGATTTACTTAAACACAGCAAAATTGTTGAAAGATGAATTTCCTCAAGGTTTAGATCCAAACTAGAAGTAGAAAGACTTTTTCTCCTGGTTTGAAACTGAAAGACTTTGTATTTGAGTTTTAAGMAGTTGCACATTAAAAGTTAAATATTTTACTAGAACAGTTATAAAAAAACCCAGAAAAACTGGCATCAGTGAAATACTGTGCCACATTCTGGCCGTACATATGCTGGAGGAACTCCCACATGACTTCTAGCGTATCAAGGAAGATGGGACAAATTGACAGTAGCAGTAAATAGGATCACAGTCTAGCTCAATGAATTCACTGAAAATAATACTTCTTGTAAGTGTTCAAGTGATACCAGGTTTATTAAGCAATTTTTTTTGCAGCACATGCAGTTGTTTGACAGAAAAGGCAGCAGATGATAAATTATAATTATTTAAAAAGCCTCTTTCTTTAAACCTGAAGCTTCCATAATGCAACTATTAGAGTTTGTATGTTACATTAAAAAATTAATAAACAGCAGCAATAAAAATAAATAACACGTGCCTGGGTTYCTGATCCAGGAATAGGATAGACTGAACAAACAAGGAATAAAAATCTATCTTTCAAAAGTATTGTTTCCAGTGAGCTTGCAAAATACGGATTCCCCAAATGGCAGGTGGGTCTGGAGGTGTATGGTTGGTCAAAAGGGGGGGAAACGTATGAGCTCTGACCAAAAAAAAACTTCACAGAATTGTTATATATAATTGGATGTCAAATGGGATAGCCTTGCAACTTCTTGTTTTCTAGTTTTGAAAAAAAAGCTGCTATCTAAAGCTAGCTAGACCTCCTCATGGGCTGAACTCTRATACTAGGGCATGAGAGTTGGAGTTCTCTGCTGATGCCGAATTGCTTCAGTAGCGCAAGGAGCATCTTCACAGTGCGGCACTGACCAGAAAAGTGCAAGGCTAAAGCCTGGTGGAATCTGCTGATCCTCCTCCCCTGTCATCACCGTCAGCAAGAATTACAGCTCTCTCTTCCTTGGAATTACAACTATTCCCACCCACCTTGCTCTGGCTCGACTATATAGGGAGARACGATTTACATCTACTTATACATCTGCTCAGGTTCATTGAAACTTCTTTTAAGGGTCTGACTTTACAGATTTACACGTGTAAATCATCTCACACTGTCAGAGGGTGAGATACATAAAGGAGTACTGACAGCAATGAGCACAAACTTCTTAAAAAATAATTCCAACAGCAATCCTCAGTCTTTAAAATATTCCCCTTAGATAGCRGGCTATATACGATACTTATGTATTGAAAGAGATTCCTGTAAGTGGGAATACTAACAGGATTTTTAAAAAAACCCACATGTTGAGACCCTGAAGCATCTCACAAACAAATATCTAAATGGTGACCACAGAAGCCAAATACAAAATTTGTATTAAACTTATCCCTATATATCTCTGTATTGTATCRGGAAAACGTCTCTGAGAATTAAAAAAAGAAGTCTTAGAAAAGTAAAACTCATCAGGAATCAATTTTAACCACATATGTAACAGGGGTAATGTCACCTAGATAATAATTGCTGGAGTGCAAACAGTGATTAGTGATTTCCTGGACTGCTGTATTTTACAACAAGAACTCTTCACATGCAAATCAATCAATCCCTCTCTGTTGCACAAAAGTGTTAAATTCTTCATTMTTGTTTCACTGATAAGAATTTATACCAACATAGCTACCACCAAAATTCAGCTCCTGACTCTTCAGTCAAGCATAAAGGACTATTGAAT
The DNA here is from genome assembly GCF_003343005.1 of Rhea americana. NCBI lineage: Eukaryota > Metazoa > Chordata > Aves > Rheiformes > Rheidae > Rhea > Rhea americana. The sequence continues at coordinate 3,986,440 of NW_028186512.1, read as the reverse complement.
AATATATTGAATAGGCTATTACATGCACATTTATTTACAACTTAAAATGGATGCTAGTGTCTAACAAAGAAAGAAATGTTTGATTTTAGATCTGTTGTAACCCATGAAGAAAAGTTAGCTGGAATGTGCCTCATTTTTATCCAAACTATTTAGTATCTTTTCAAAAAAAGATCCAGTTCAAATACACGTTTATATCTAGGYTTGTTCAAGATTACAAGACCTCCCCACTTGCTTTTCTCTCACAGGTTTTCTCTCGTATGATTCTATGGTTTATAATAAATTAGAAAAAGTAGCATTACCAGCAAACAGTCCACCCAAGTTATGTCAGGAGTTTCATCAAAAGGCAGAGTTTAAGAATATCTTTCAGGGAAGACAGAAATTTTTACTACATGACAGAATGTAAACCACAGTGATCATAGTTCATGGGCTTAGGATAAATTCACATACTAAGACCAAGGCTGAACACACAAATTTAAGACTTCTCTTTCTGGAGGAAACATGAAACAGAGAAAACACCGGTCACTCTTCTCCCTCAGCCTGCCACGAACAACACGCTAAAATTACCGTGATGGTGGACAAGGTAGTACCTGCAGGGTGCACGTTGTCAGTCTCAAGCAACAACTTTGAAGAGAACTAATGGCTTCTTAATATTGTATCCAACRCATTTTAAGTAGGTTACACATCTGCTTAATGGTCAATAAAAGGTGGTATAGAGAATTTCAGATTTTAATGGTCACACCTGGGTTAATATTTTGCTAGAAGATTGCAACATTTTTTAATGCAAGAAAAGATTAGAATTTGTTATTTAATAKCCTAGCGTGCTTTTGGATTCAGTTAAACCCCCTTGACTCTCCCTGGTACTTAACAACAATATGGGCAATTAAACAAAACTGAGTAGCAGAGAGAAAATAGCTGGTTGTGCATTAAAACACAGGGTAGGAATCAATGACAGACTGATCTATAATTTCAAGATGGTTTGGTTCATTATTAAATGTTACCAACCAGCAATCAGCACGTCACATCTCGTACTGGAAKATTTCACGTTGGCATATGTTCCTCTAGCTTGGCAGTAGAAAGAGTTTTTTGGGGGGATCACACATAGGACCTCTCCCTTTTTTCCAAGTACTTTCCTTTGACCGAGCTATACTTGAAAATTCCAGAGCACATTTCATCTTAATATTGACCGAGCTATACTTGAAAATTCCAGAGCACATTTCATCTTAATATTACTTTTCAATTACACCCCAGTAAACAAATACTTAGTGTTGAGCAAGCACTCACTGCACGAAGAAGGAAAGCCCTGACCCTCCCTCATGTTCCAGTTCCCCAGTTGAAGTGTGCTGACAGGACGGATGGCTTTGCTCAGTGTTAAGTATTTTTTCAAGCTCCCTATTTGGAATTCCAGCATTAAAGGGAGGACTGTTAGATACTTTCACTATAGTTGTAATTATTTTCTAGCCTGAAGTCTGTTTGTAACCCTTCTTGTCTCCTATCAGGACATATCTTTTAGCAGAGAAAATGTTGGAAGAGTGTTTCAAGTACCATATATATTAAAAACATGATGCTYTAAGAAAGTTCTTCACCACTTAAACTATTAGATTACCTTACTGCAGAGGAGACTCAGAGCTACATGGCCAGGTAAACAGAAGAGAACGTTACTGAAGGAGGGCTTCCCTCCCTGACCTCCGTTTCTTACCTTAGCTCCTCCTAGCCCTTGTCTAACTTGCAATACTTCCAGTAATTTCAACACTTTCAGTACTTTCAACTTCTCCGACCTTTCTAAATACTTGCCTGTGGCTCAATCCCTTCATTTCCCTTCACCAAGTTCTCAGACRCTTGACAGTATCAAACCTGCTTCTTATCACCTTGAAAATATTTTATGAGAGGCAGCTGAAGCACCTYCTGGGACATGGAGAAAGTGTCAGATTACCGTTAGGGTAACTTCAGATTTCTTTGATCATGTCATTTTATTAAGATCAAGATTACAGCAGCAAAGAATAGTAAGACCACTATCAAAAAGTTGGCTCCAGGAAAATGTGTGCATTTAACTCTTTTGTTTCTAATCCTCTCAGACCTTGTTTCCCACCTGCTCACATGTGAGTCTTGCTCTCCTGCCACCTGCASTTGCAGCTCTGCCTCACGGCATGATGTTCTCCAGCCTGTCTGAGCACAGTTTCAGGATGGGCAGAGCATGAACTAATCAAGCATCTACCTGGGAGGTCTTGCAAATTCTCAATATTCAGCACTGAATACAAGGCTTTGCTGATGGGAGAAAAAGACACTGGGGGGTAARAAATCATTAGAAACCATTCTTTTTTATGTAGGAATGAAAGAGACATAATTAATAGTAATACCTATACAGTGCTTTGAATATTTAAAATGGTATGTGCTGTATGCATTTATGATACTGATAAAAATAGATTATATGCACAAGAGCAAATATTGAGAATGAAGTTTCAAGTCAAGTCTTCAGAATATGGAAGTCTGAATCTCTACAAAATCATAGTGTGAGTCTTAATCAATTTACCACACACTTCATCTCAGCTTCCTATGAGCTTCTTTGCCAAAATGCCAACCAGACTACTTAAATAGGGAAATGTTTTCATATTTAATAATAATTAAGYATTATTAATTATTATTATTGCTGTTCTTTCCACTATGATTATGCAAACATGTTCAAGAATTTAGAATTCACAATTTATAGTGATGATGTACCTATTTTTGTTAGAAGGCCTATTTCAGATATATCTGTATTCGGCCTTCCACAATAACTTTCTAACCTTTAGCATCAATAGAATTCATGGTTCATTGCCTGCTCTGCCTAATGCCCTCTGCTCATTTTACTCACTTAAGTGATACAAATGTTAGACATTACTTCCCTCTATTTTAAGATTACACCACCTGTCACAGAGCCACATCAATTATAAATAGTAAATGACTTTTCAAAGGTCTTAAATTTCACTTGCATCAAGGGATTTCCCGTCAGAAGAAAGGATAGTGGTCTCATAGCTGCCAGTTCTCATATTATGGCTAARACGATGTTAATTCTGATTGTTGGTGATGTTATTTTGCAGTTGTGACAAAAATGCTTTCAAAATGAAGGAAATATAATGAAATCATAACAGCRTCACTTATTTTGTATAGGGATAGCACTGGGAAGGCAAATGAGAGCAGAGGAACCTTCTGCTATGCATTGTAGAAACAAAGCATAGTTAACAATGTCTGCCCTGGAAAGACTACAGTCTCACTAATTTACAGAGATCTGTGAGTAATTAATATTGAGTACTATGATCCTCTTTTTGGCTGCATATCTCACCTAGACTGTTTTACTTGATGAAGAAATATGKCAAAACACTAACATAAGGAAGGAATTTTTGGTAATCCAGCAAAGCCTAAGCAGCATGTACCCATCAACATCTACTAGGAAAAATGCTGTTCCTCTTAGAAACCAGCTACTGCACCTTCCAGCTTGGGCTCACTGGGAGCTGTTCTTAAAATAACCTGTCTAACACCATCAGTTACATGTCATGGTTTCCATGGTTAGCAGACTAGAAGATATCCATTATGGACGAGCTAATAGCCCATTTCACACTTCTTTGTCCTGAAGAGAGAGCGAGTCAAGCTGAAGGAACATCTCTAGTCCCACAAACCTACTTTAGTCTGTAAAAAGTTCTCTCTCTCTCTCTCTCTCTCTCTCCTGTTACCTTTCATATTATAATCAGAACTGCTAGTACAACAAATGCCATTTACTCTTTTTTGAAGTGTAAATGCAGAAAGATCAGATGCTTTGTAGGGCAAGTTTTGTCCCTTGTGTACGAGCAAACAACCAACATTAGCTGCAGTCAAACTGTGATCTAATTAGACTTCTTCAAGATCACAATTACGCCCAATGAAACTTTTTTTTTTTTTGACTATTTCAATTGTAAGTGTTTTCCTGGCGAACAGAAAGGAAACAGAGACRTGAGCAGCTGGGCCTGAGCTCCTGCCTTTATGGCTAGTGGGAGCCTTGCCATGAGCATGATGGGGCACAGCAGCCATCCTACAGATCTGAAACACTGATTTCCCTCCGTTCCTCCTTCAGCACCCGTAATGACTTCACTACAGTGTACTCTCTGAGGAGTTTTCTGCTGAGGATGACATCCTCCCACTCTGYTACTCCTCTTCACACTTGAACTGAATAGGGATCACATCAATCCAACAGTTACTTCAAAACCCAAAGAAAGTAATAATCTTCAGATAGAGTTTTAAAAATAGAATTTCACGATCTTCTATTATATCTAATACAATTTTTCTACAGATGTTGTTTTATCTCAGGTGGTCTGAGTCAAATGCCAGTCATCCTGAGTCTGCCTTGAGGATTAAGGCTTTTTTCCTGACTGGGAACTAMTTTACCTGTTTCTTTGATCTGCACACAGCTTGGTCACCATTTAAGGATAACAGTTACAAATACCGATATCAACCAATGGTAATAYGCGTTTCGTGAAGGGTTACACAGACAACAACATTTTACAGCTTGTGCGGTTTCGATTGCCTCGCAACCCCAATTGCCTTTTTCATTTTATAGTATCTTTAACTATTCTGCTGACATAGAAGATATGAAACTCAAAGCAGTGATGATGCTGGGAATAAGCTGCATCGCTTTGCTCTTCGCACACCCTCAGCCAGATCCTTGATAAGGCCCTAATTTCATAGCCAGGCTTAGCCTCTGCCTTCATGTATGTCAAACACAGCTGTGTCAAATCCAAAACAAAAATATTACCTTAACCCTTCTGAAAAAGCAATGTGTGGGAAAAAAAGGAGGTGGTTTAACTTACAGTTCAACCAAAGATTTCACAGCAAGAATGGCAGGGAGAAGGTTAAATAGTCAAATGCAAAAATCAATTACCAAAACATGTTGTACTTGCTGATTGATAAGGCTGATATGCAATCTTCTCATCTGAAACAAAAAACCGCAACTATTTTCTACCATAGTCACATTTTAGAGGAAAACAAAATAAAATATTCTGAATTGGCATTGTAAGGGAAAACCCGTAACTTACCTTTCCCTAAATGTCAAAAGTGTTAAGGCATGTGTCAAGAACGTGTTATAATGGAACAGGCTTGCAAATAATATTTATAATATTCTGGAAGTCCTATGAAATGTTGTTGAACCGTTTAATCCTACTTAGGCTGGGAGCAATTTTTTGGTGTTAGCTGTTCGTTTTAGCAAAAATGTTACTTTTTCTTTCATTAACAACTTTAATCAATCCATAAAGGTATTCTTTCCTGTACGCTTGAAAGACTATACTCACTTAACAAGCACTCTTCCATAATCCAGCGAAAACAGATATGTTTATAGAGAAATTAATTTCCATCTCATGTCACAGTTTGGGTTTTTGTCAGTAGTTTTTAAAGGATGTAATTTTAAAAAATAATCTATAACCTATGTTAATAATATGTGTGTGTCTGAGTCTGTATATATATACACATGAACACACTACGATGTGCATAGAAGCACAAACACACTRTAACATGTAATAGGGTTTAGGTACACATAATGCATATATATAAATACAGATAGATAGGCAGATAGCAAAACACATATTAAACAGTGCAATATTTTAAAGTATCGGGCATTAAGCCTGAAAATCTCTTTTAAAAATAAGAAAACATAGAGGAAAGTTTAAAATACCTGAAAACACCTGCACAGGGGTACCATAGCAAGAAAACATTTTTTTWWAAAAAAAGAAAACTTACTCCACTATGTGTCCTTTTTTTTTAGATACTCTCCTTGAAATACTCCCCAAAACTCAGAAAGTCCTGAGGACATACAAATAAAAGGCAGAATTACAAAAGTTAATAAAGTGCTCAGATAAAGAATAGTTAGTAATCCCCTATTATTTTTAAAAGCTTTATTCACTGAATCAATGTGAAAGAGCTATATTTAGTTACCCTTAACCAACTCAATCTAACCAAAAATATTTCTGATTAATTACTGTAAATTTAGCTCGCTGACCCTTGCAGGGCCTAACTTTAAACATAACCCTGTCCAGAGGGTCTTATCAGACCAAGACTTCAACAAGTGTACCATAGCAACACCAAGCTCAGGAAGAACCTRTTGATTCTTCTGGACTTTCTCTGGCTCCAGTCACTGCTTACCAGTAGCTTCCAGCATCAATACTAACCTCAACCCTTAACTCTAGTCCAGAAACCTCTTTGGGAGACACAGCCAAACATAGCTACATGGTCTATATCCATGTCAGCTCTGAATTTAGCCTGGCAGCTTCTTCTGAACCACAAACAGACCTAACTATGAAAGTGAGAAAGTTTAAGTTGAAGGTCATGGATATTTTTACTTAGCAGAATAGCTCAAGGCCCTTTTATCCTGTGCCCTATCCCCAAAGTATTTTAAGAGAAGAATAGTCCTTTGAATAAAACTGAAGAGCCAGCAGAGTACCTTTTGGGGCATTCTGCTATCAAACTTTATCAAAGCAAAAAAAGAATATGATTAAAAATTTGATCATTGTTCAAGATAAACTACTGCAAAAGTAGAGAAGAAGCGTAAGAGAAGCCCTTCAAATTACTCCCAACTTTCCTGGAGAGAGAACCTAACGAATCCAGCTGCAGCAGGAGGCATATACTCCAAGGACGGGCTTTGGCCAGTCCTCCAAATGCGTAGGATCCCAGGCTGCAGACAAAGCCTCTGCTTCCAGCACAGCTATTGTTTCCATCTCTTTTCGGTGCTGAGACTGTGATTCAGAGCAGATGCTGCCACAAGTATTCGTAAGAGAAATAGCAAAGAGGTCATGGAAGCCAGTTATGGTCTAGAACATTAAAAACATGAAACACAGTCAACGCAGACAAAGAAGTGTGTATAAAGGTATATTTGTATCCCTTGGTTTTTCTTAGCATTTTTAGTATATACTGGGTGAGAACAAGCTGAAGGCTCAGAAGACAAGTCTCAATTTGAGATTTTTTTTAAGCTGACATTTGAAGCTCTAGATCTGGTTTAAATAGTCAAACAAAACTATTATTTTATTTAAAAAATACATATAACAGTGGTGCTTTTCACAAAAATTGTTTTGAAAAATGCATTTGTGTGATTTTTCTTTTTTTTTAATATTTTCAACTTATGAAATCACATTAGGCTGTTGAACTCCATAAAATGTAGAAGCATTTCAAATGTTTTAATTGAAAACTTGAAAACACAAGTGTGTCAAGACCATGTATCACTGGAATTTATTAAATTAAATTGAGATTAGTATTTAGTATTTGTCATTGAATTCCATTTAAAACCAACTTCGGTTTCTCAAATCTTTAGTATGACAGAGTCTGCTCCAAGGCTCACTATAATTAGAGGATCTATTCCAAACTATTTCAATAAGGTTTGTTCCAGATCTTACATACTGCAGAATTACTGAGACAGCTTAGCTGTTCAAACATAAGCGCTGGAAATTTCTCCCTTTAAAATGGAAGGATTTATTTTCTGCCATGGGCAACTGAAAACATAGCTTAATTTCAGTCTTGCTTGGCTGATGAGAAGTCCTCACTTTGTTCCTTATACATTGTACACCTCGCAAGTAGAGTCCTTGAAGGCATTACTACAAATTCCTTGACTCATTCTCATTGCTGGAAAAAAGCTGATCTTTTAGCATTGCATTTATATGCTGTGGAGACAACTCCAGATATTTCTGTCAACAATTTGTGCACTTATTTAGCAGTTTCGTGTTCTTCAAATCCACCTCTACTTCTAGAATAAATTTGACTCTCACTGATGCTGATGTCCTGTAAGAAAAGACATCAGTATATGAGCAGGGAGAAACTGAATTAGCTCCCATTATCCCTGAACCAGTAGTTTCTCTTGTGGTAATGGTATTCACCTGTAYGCAACTGCATATCAAAGTACTAGTAGTCTGAAAAACTGTAAAAACTAGGTTAATTCTGCATTTTGTCTTATCTTTATTGAAATAAAACAAGTAGAAAKAAGAAACCTCCTGGTCCTAAGAAACTGAAAAGAATATCTTGCACCTAAGTAAATAAGTAGATTTGTTATAGAAAATTTGGTATTTCTTGCATTCTTTTATTATACAGCAATTGCTTCTCTGAGCTATTGTTAAATGCTGCTGGAAACAGATTAGCTATATGTGATTTCTCTAAAGTCTCAACAGACTATATATATATGTATATATATATATATAGGTCTATATAGCTATATGACAGAGATCTTAATCTCACGTTCACTCACAGGATGCCTGCTAAAATGAAAGTCTCACATCCACATTGGCTAGGTTAGTGAACAGTAGGTCCAGCCCTAGTTTTAGTCAGGTATCAAATCTGAGTAGGGAAACAGGAACTCCCAGCTGAAGGTTAAACTACCACCTTGCTATTACGGACAGTGATTATTATGGCCCCGAGCTCCCTTTGAGGCAAAATTAAGCCAGTCAGCTGAAAGTGAATGATACTTTTGGACTGTCCTCTGATATGAAGACCTATAGATAATAGATCTCTCTCAGGAAGCAACATCTAGTTGTTGATACACAGTAGGACAGTTTCCTAAACATCTGTCAGCTGCAAATACCCACACATGACTGTCATGTGCACAGTGAAGCTGGGGGAGCGGGGGAAGAGGGGAGGGCAGGGAACAGCAAGCTCCTGCAAGCAAGCACACTTAAGCTCCCCAYCGTCTTGCACTTGAGCATTGGCAGGTTGATGTTGGACAGGAGAGTCCACGCTCGGTATTGTACTGATACAACTGTGCCTACATGCTCAGATACATTGGTAAATGTTACCCTGTGAACTATAGTACTGCTCTGTGCTCCCACTCTCTAGAGACGTATGTTGCCTTAGGTATTTTTTCAAGGGTGATGTGTTTTCACAAGCATACTCTAAGGAAGCATATGCTGTTCAGTCAAACTGGTATTCAGAGAAAGTGGATTATATGGACTACATTAAATCACCTCAAGACAGACAATCCTTTGAATTTCGGTGCCAGGTATGTAAATTAGAGTTTCTCAACTCTGTAACAGAGAGGAACAAGAAAGTTTCCAGCAAATCAATTCCCTACTTTCTTATCCCCCTAGCAGGAGATCTGTCTTCAGGCAGAAGGTTACTATTCTTTCAAACATCCTACTCCTACAATGTTCACAGGAATGCCTGATCTCTCTGAGTGAGAAGAAAGCAGAACACCCAACCTAATGGACTTCATCTTTTCTTTTTTCTCTCCAATTTGCTCCCAGAAGCTGTTGTGCTTGGTAATACCACGTGCTCTAAGTCACCTTTCAAGAAGTACTGTCATCTCAGAAATAGAGTGTTTTGGTGGCCCTTCACGAAAATGACATAGAAACCAGAGGCCTTAGAATACTCAGGATGATAAGAAGGCCAGACTCACCCTTTGCAACCTCCAAGACAGAGCAGGGRTGAGACCTATATACAGCCTCGCACACTCCATCCCACTTGCACTGATCTTTCATGCGTCTGAGAATCCGAATTCCTGTCTCTTTTAACTGCCTTTAAAAATAAAACAAAATTATTGGCATTATCTCATAAAGAAGAAAAGAGTTATACTTATTTATATCCTCTAAGGATGTAGTCCAATATCTTGCCTAAAAAGTTCATTTTGTGCTGCCTAGTTGAAAAACATAATCAGTCCAAATTACCTATAATTTTCTCTGTTGTTTGACTCGTTAAATATTTTCCTATAAAGAGATACCGTTTATGGATTTGTTTTCCTCCTTGTTCAACAGAATTCTTGCTAACAGCAAAGTAGCTGTTCCCTCTGGTGAGAACCCCAGAGGAGTACAGATAGTAGTAGAGACAAGAGTCACAAGTTCATGCATTGATTTTATTTTTAGGGGAATAGTTCTCCTGGAGCTGTAGTCTAAAAATTAATACACTTCAAATATGATAGCTGAGGGAAATAAGGTACATTTGTTGAATAACACCARTTTCTCTTCATTTGTTTTACATATAGATGTAAGGCTTTGTAAYATAGTCTACTGAACACAACACTACTGCTTTGAGCTGTATTTCTCTAGTACGCTATAGTAAAAGTCATTTAATGATGAAAGTTTAAGTTGCCTTGTGAAAAAAGACTATTGTCATAAGAGTAAAGGGGGTCTTTAGAAAGGAARGTTGAAAGGGCACTGTGTTATACTCCAGAATAATCTTAATTTTTACCATCTTAGTGAGGACTTGAAATTCTTGAACTTCCCTCTCCATTCCCTCTTCTCAGAATTATTCCTTCCAGCAAGTTTCAGAATCCTACTGTGTTTTATCTTCTGAATTATCCAATTTTTCACAAAATTCTGTGTCACAGCATTTGCTTCAAACAGATATTTTCAGAGCTCAATTAGTAACAGAATCAGGATAACAAATGTGTAGATCTCAGCAAGACGGCTATTGTACCAGAACTGCCCTTCAGAAACCTGATCTAATGCTTTCCAAATTATCTTTTTCTTTTCTTTTATTTTCTGAGAAGAGAAAACCATGATATCCTGAGGATATGGAAACTCCGACTGGAGTTTCACTATTTTAGCCCGTAAGTAGAATGGCATGAGCCCTGCTTCAAGTTGCTCTTTAAAGGAGCTCACTCTTTATCTAGACTGGTCAGACCATTTCCCAGCATAACCACCACACAGGTCTTACAAATGTTAAAYGGAGATTTTCTTTTTTTAATGTAACATTAAATTCACAAATCTCCTATGTGAAGCAGTAACAAAAATAATAATTACTATTTTGATCATACTGGTTTTTTCTTCTCTCACTAGAAAGATGTTACACTTCTTAACAGGACTCCTACTTTTTTCTTTAATGTATTTTTCCAAGTGCAATAATGGCTTCTCTGTTGTGAGCTGTGGCTATTCTATACAGGAAATCAAAAGGTCTTAGGCTGGCCAGTGTTCTTGCCTTGTTATGCTCAGCTGCTGAAAGCTTCCTCAATACGTGACCCACGCGGCCAGCTAATATCAGTTACTGCTTCTCCAAAAACTCATCTGGGAATGCAAAGCAGAAGTATTTCAAAATAACTTAATTCTTCAGCTAGTTTTCTTCTGCCCAGGATTATTTCATGCTTCTCCATCTGTACCCCAACCTGCTCAATTTCACATAAAATATAGTTGRTGCCCCACAACGAAATATTATAACAATCTGCTTTCTGCTGCCAGTGGCCCCCAAGTCTAACGAAGCTTTGAAAAAAGAGATAGACTTTTTTGAAGAGCTTTGAAGGAAAATGGGCTGCCTATATTCCATGCAAGAGGAGGTCACGGGATCACCTCCAGGTTTCCCTGGAGGAAAGTATTTCCATGTAGCCCTTGAAAATGCAGGAGGCAAGGAGAAGCCCTCCAAGAGATACCTGTTACCTGTTCCTCTCTCGTCCCCAAGTGGGCCTTTCCAGGATTTTGTACAGTTTCAGGAACTGTGGGGCCATCAGTGGAAAGCTGGATAAGTTTGAACCTGTGCCAGAGACATCGTATCTGAAGTAAACTTCTTYGAGATGCAGAATCTAGAGAAGAAATTTATCAACAGCTTAAACTGCCCAGTAAAGGCACAGTCAGGTAACAGGCAAACTCCCAGCCCCACGTCTTACATTACATACAGTGCTGTGAGCCACAATCCAAATCACCTGGAGGCTCTGCAAGGAGTACTGCGGGATTGCTTTCTCACCCAGATAGCAGTGGTCTCTAAGATGTTAATAAACTTTTAGATATCAGAAGTCTCAATCACATGAAAGGGATATTGGCACCATGACATTTTCTTATTACCAAAAAATCTCGGTAGGGATGACCTGCTAATTGATTTATATTAGAGCTGGCAGTGTTAGGCTTCCAGAGAAAAACAAGTTTTATTTTGTTACTCTTTTTATTTACAAGTTAAGCAGCCGCTAATAGGGGCTGCCCCATGCAATCCGACCACTCCGCTCCCATGAWTCAAAATTGGTGGCAGTCAATTCTAAGAAAACTTCATGTCCAGCACATGGCTAAAAGCCTACTAGGAGCTTTCTGTCATTCGTGGAAAGTCTCTTCTCCTTCACCTTTCTGACAGAAAATGCTCCATGGAGCCATTACGCGGTGACCTACATAGAAAACCTACAGAGGCAGCGCAAGGGCACAGCTGAACGCCTTGAGACGCCTGTGCCAGCTCCTGTAAGGGACTTCTTGGTGTCAGCACTTCACGTGGGGTTAGTGTTCTGCAGAGGCAAAGGGCCGCTTGTCACGCAGACCGGGCAACAACCTCTGCCGCGACGCATTGCTTACCTTTGCCTACCTAACCGAAAAGCCCCGCTTGCCGACGTGCTGGCACCYCCACCGAAGAAGAACAGCGGGTGAGATCGCACTCAGACATCCCTCCTTCTCCTTCTCCGGCCGTCAGCTCGCCGCGTGCCAGAGGCAGTGCCGCACGGAGCGGGGAGGAGCGGCACGATCGCACGGAGCCCGGGCAGCCRCCGGCCTTGCCCCCCTGCTCCTCACGAATGCGTATCCCCTTTTTAGAGTCTTCCTCGGAGTTGGGGAAGAGCCAAAAACACTCAGCAGTGCCTTTAAAAATGCGTTTGTACTGAAATACTCCTTCTCTCTGGACTTCCAATTTCTACATGAAAATCTTACACAAAACTGAAAAAAACCCAAACCCTGAAAACACACACTGAACACTGAAACACACGCTAGGCTGAAAAAGAAAAAGGTTTTCTTCCCTTTCCTGTTGAACTTATCCATTAACCCAGCTTTGTCGATTCTCATTTTACCCTGAGGAGCCGTCAGCAGAGATTTTTGTACACTGGTCTGTCATATCTGCTCTTGGAAACCTTTGATGAAATCCTGCAGTGGAAGAAGTTATCTGTAAAACAAAAAAACAAAAAAACAAAAAAAAAGCAATCGTAATAATCTTTTATGTGCTACCCTAGGTAAATGTAGATAGATTTTTGTGTCACCTACATGGAGACACAGATTTAGTTGCACAGATTTGATAGCAAAATGGAGTCCCACAGTTACAAASCAGAGAAAAGATGAAAATACTGGTTTTTCCTGAAAATTACCCCACCTTGAGTAATTTATAACACCTKGAGTCTTTATAACAATCAGCGAGGCAATATACAGAATTTTAATGATATTTTTCATTCAAGTCATAATCAAGTATATCTGTAGTGAACTGACCACACACTCTCTTTTTCTATTACAGTAACAGTTTTTATGTCCCATAGGCTATATTGATTTTTTTTTCTGAGAATATATATCCTTGTTTGGTATGACATTTCATTGCACTGATGTTGAAGACAATGTTTAAATGAACGGACAGTATTTTGTTTCRTCAGTGAACCAAGGGTGAACTACTTATTAGTCTACCAGGATCCAGAGAAGAGCTGAAGTAACAAGTCAGGTGATGCTTTTCTGGGACACATTCACTTTACATTTTGTCACCTGTTTTCTTTTCTAAAAGGAAAAATTTTATTTTCTAAACAGTGAAAATTAGATRTTCTGTATCAGCTCAGCATGTTTTCTGAAAACAGACCTTTTTGTCATGAGATTCAAGTTATCAGTCTATTAATCCATAATAACSAAGTGGATTAATTTCACCCAGGCAGACACATGGTAAAATTCACAGAGCAATACAATAGATTATTTTCAATGATCTTTCAAATAACTCAAATTGCCAACACAGAATTCACTGCAGAAAAAAGACRTAAGAATAAAATTCATGGTTTTGGTTTTAGGTAAAATAGGGCTAGCGAGTAAATTTGTAAACTAGACAGAAATGCCAGTGAAACACAGCTAGTGAATAGGACAAAGACATTGCGTGAACCTTCTTCTTTTTGRTTTGCTTTTATACATTAAGATCATAGCTCAACTGATTAATTTACATTTTAAGATCAAAAGTAGCACCTAGCTGGCACAGTTCTTTTGCCCCCTCAGCTGCAGACATGGTAYTAAATGATCCCCTAGCTACTGTTACGGGATTTGCCTTGAGAAATCCAAACCTCTCTAGAATATAGCACATTTTTCTATTAAGTACCTTTGAAACACAATAGAGAAATTATCACTTCAAAAGAGAAATCTCAGTAAATCCAGGCCAAATTTTAATTTGGAAAATATTCTTTCATTTATTTATTGTTCTTCAGGATCAGAAATTGGATATTGCTATTAAAATAGGCTTTGCTAACTGAGATAGTTCCACTGCATAGACAGTGGTGAAGAGCCAGTGAAAACACCATAAGAGAACTTGGTTTAAAATAATTAAAGCCAGAAGACAATACCAGATCATCAGATCCCCTTACGTATTTCAGAAATGACCTGTTACAAATCAYAATATTTCAATTGGAGTAAGGATATATCAGTTCTTAAAGCAGAAGAGATGGCCATGCTGTGGGGAGGGAATGGGAAAGATGAGGATGTGCCACTGACTTGCAAGAGTAGGAATTTGATTGAGATATAACAGGATAATCCCAGAAAAGATACCATATAAAAAGCCAGAAAGCAAACGAGTGGGTCCATGGCCCTGAATTTTTCTGTACGTGTGTATCTCTTGGTTGGATTCTTTGGTGTCTGTTGGAACGTGGGCTACAGTGAAAGTTTCAGTGGTGAATTCAACTTTTGCCCCTACTTTAAGTTGCTTTCCCAAAACCTGTGGAGACTCACTGTCTTTGATACTATGATCTTCGTGTTGTCTCATTGAAAACAGTCGATAGCTCCTGAGCTTATTGCAGACCTAAACCAGACATGACTACACCAACATAATTTTCTTAGGAAAGTGAGTTAAAAAAAAAAAAAAAAACTCATTGACCTGGCTTCATACAAATAAACTTTGTAAAATCAAAATGAAAAACTCCAACTTCAGACTAAAGCAAGTGTTTCTGCACAGCTTTTAGCACAGTTCAATAGTGCTTGTTTATAAGCTGATTCAAGTTACTCATGTAACATATTCTTGCCCAGACAAGTCCTTCTCAAGTCTAAGCCTTCAGAACAGTACAAGCCATGACAAGTAATGAAATAACAAACTGAAGCAAGATTCAAACCTGCATGAAGCATACTTGCTGGCATCAATCCATTCCTTGCTGCCAGGCACCAAACCAACACACCTGGTTTTAAGTTACGGGAYGCCACCATCTTTACTGCACTTAGCAGAGTCCAAGTCCCACTGCGCTGAAGAACCTGAACCTGGTCCTGGGACCTGTGACACTGAAATCAGTCTGTTTCCAAGATGTGTGCTTTCAGGAAGACRTGGTATTGAACTAAAGTGGATGGAAAAGAAAAGATATTAGATATTTGGGCAGGCATTTCCTGGTGGAAAGAAGAAAGTGCATTAAAGATTTTATGACTGCRGTGTTTGTGAAATTTCCTAGCTGTCATTCCTTGTGTTTGGAATCCAGCCCAACTACTTACACACTGTTCGTCGTGTTAGTATCTCAGACACTCACCMGCCCAAAAGCTTTAATCTTAAAAACCATCTGTGAGCACCAGAAGTATCMTGCTAACGGGAACCCTGGCACAGTAAGGCTACCTGACCCGCATGAGCTTACAGAGAGGAACAAGAGTTTGAACCTGCACCTCCTGACTCATAAGCTAACGCGACAAGGCGGGACCACAGCGGCAGGACACAGCAACGAAGAAAGGCGAAAGCCAGGGCACGCTCTGTAGGACAGCGCTCCAGTTGTAGGAGCTGAGGATTTGTGTACAGAGGGTCATACAGCTCTGCTGCAGATTTCTTAGCACTTTGGAGGCAAGACGYGGAAAAAGACCTTTCCTGTCAGCTCAGTTAGTGCAACATTAAGTAGCTTAACTGTCCGAGCTGAGAAACTCTCCTTCTATCAAGACCACTTCTCACAAATGACTTCCAAAAACACATTGCTCATTCCACTCTTTACCATATGTAATTGATGCAAATTCAGTTTTATAGCAAAGTATTTGTTGTGACATTTCAACTTGACAGTATATAAATAAATGGCAAATGCTGTGGTGTACGAAGGAATAATTATGACAATGAGTATTCAGAACTTTCATATAAACTTTCGTAACGGATGCTTTACATTTTAGAGGACACAAAATCTTTTTTTTTTTTTTTCCAACTTCCTCTTGGTAAACAAAGGTTTGAGCCAGGTCAGCAGTCAGCGTAACTGCCATGGTTTGTCAGGCAGATGTTAATGCATTCAAGGGCACAGGAATSCCTCCTTGCACTCAGTTGATTACTGCTGTGAGGGCTGTCACTATAATAATCTTTAAACKTTTTTTGTCCTGAAGTACCTTTGCAGACATGAGGAGCGGTCCAGTATATAAACTYGTGCCTCTCAAGAGTTCACTACTCTTTTCAGGGCATCTTGGGCATGTTGCTCGTATAGTAGAGGAGCATAGCAGGAGCCCTCCAGATAGTGATTATCCTGCAGCTGGCCTGCCCTTATTTCTATGAATATGTTTTTATTTTGCCTCCCATTTGCTCATTGCCTGTTCTGTCCCTAATCTCTCTGTAGCTATTCCTGTCCTATGATTTCAGACTTTTAAATCTTTTTCTAATGCTCATATTTGATTTTAAATTGTTCCGCTAGGCACTGTCATCTTTCAAAGAATTCTCCCGTTCGCTGCCTACAGCCTTCTCCTGGCTGTTTCATTTTATGCCTCTCCTTCCAGGCCAGAGAGCAGCACTACTAGTGCACCGCCTGGGTAGAGGTTCACTTTGACATCAAGTGCAATGTTTTATCGTACAATAATTTTGTCAGTTTCAGGTGCATCTTTTCTTAATCTCAGCCATCGGCACCTATCAAGCTCCCGAGTGCATCCACGGGCATTACTTGTTCTATTACTTCCTGGCTGCTGCATTTCAATATTCTATGTACGTATTTTCTTTTTTTTCTAAGTGCAACCGCTTCATCTTCTTAGCACTGACAGTATATATAGTAATCCAACTACATGGATTTATGTCCAAATTGAATCCAGTTTTCTAAGAAGTATCACCATCAACTAAGTATGCCTTCCAGTTATACTCTGGGATTCTCCAACTTTGGTAACCACAACAGGAAGCTAGAAAGAGATGAGAGAAGAAGCTGGGTGCCTCGCCCATGGAAGGGCTTCATGCAGTGAGAAGGTGAGGAGTGCGGAGTTAGGCCTTTTGTTTTAGAAAGTGAGATTGTCTAGATGCCTGATAACTGGAAGAAACAACAGTTTTTGCTGTTGTCACTAAAAATAATATCTGTGCAATCTGAGTTTAGAATTTTTCCATTGACTAATCCAGTGTCATGTTCTCTAACGCACCCCTATTTCTCTGTATGCACTTGAAGAGCACAGTGAAAATCCATTTCCTAATGTAACATCAAATAATATCATATCACACCAAACTTCTTCAGCTGCTGATTGAACCCCCCRCTTCCCAGTCCCTTTGCCACTGCCATTATTGCTTGTTTTTTACAGCAGAAGTGATTTCACGCAGAACACCCTATTCTTTGSTCTTTCCATAATGTGTCCCTCTTGACTTAATGAAGTGCATCCATAGAAGCAATGAAGACGTCAAACACCTTTAATTTCCAGTCTCACTTTTTATCCCATTCACGGGCCAAATCATGCAGCTGCATTGTCCCATATTTGCCTCTCTCTACAAAAGCACTCATAACTCTTTGATAACAACTTTCATCATGTTTTTTCACAGAATTAACAAAGAACTGTAAAGATAGATAGATACCTGTGCAATCTGCATCAGCAGAAACACTTGCCACACAACTGTGCCTTTCCCTAGCCATCTGGTACTTTCTCTTGATCTCTRTCTTTCCTTTACTGCCCAAATCCTTTATGCCTTTTTTTCAAAGATAAGGGAGCACAAGCTCACTATACTCCAACAGTATGTCCCATCCCTGCACTGAAAGATTTGTTAAGCATCGCTTCATCGGATGGAGATCATTCGGCTCTCCAATCCCCTCACAGAAAGTAGTGGG
Source organism: Rhea americana (assembly GCF_003343005.1). Classification (NCBI taxonomy): domain Eukaryota; kingdom Metazoa; phylum Chordata; class Aves; order Rheiformes; family Rheidae; genus Rhea; species Rhea americana. The sequence goes on along the minus strand of NW_028186512.1, from coordinate 3,968,559 downwards.
TTTTGAGAACCAGAATTTAAAACAAATATGTGGCCAGATAYGTGTTCTAACGCTTTAATAATGTTTATCTAACTGGATTTTAACAATTCAGCTATTGTGTTCTTGCCCTGTACTTAACTTCCCCTGTGCTCTGTGTGTGATAGGGGAGCAGTGTGAACAGCTGTTTTGTGCACAGGCTGTTCTGCTCATCCAGTTGCTCTGGAGTAATTCCCTTTCACCTCACAGAAAGATTTTGCTTGGTCAAAATAACGCCTTCTTTAGTAGTAAGAAGATGTTTTTCTTAACCAATTATATCACTGATCTACACGTTTGTATGCAGTCTAACTTTTTGTATAGTATTTTCATGTCCTCAGTTCTGTGCTGTCTCCTCTAGTTTGCTGAGCATCGTCTTCCCAAAGYTTTTGTTGCTCCAGAGTCTTTCATTTCTTCACAGCTTTGTGCAATGTTTGCACTCTGCTGTTTTGGGTTGCATTGACTTTCTCTGGAACGCTCTTGGCCCATTACTCGTGTCCTTTCTTCCTGCTTGTTTATGCCTTCCATTGGCTTCCTTTGCTGTGTTTTGTGTTGGACTATCCATTTTTATAACAGCCTGTGTGTTGAGGGTATGAGTTTGCCTTTAACTAGCTAGTCCTCAAAACCGTTCTGCGATGCTGCCAGCTAAGCCGATTTATTCCTGTGGCAAATTAATAGAGAGGAGTGTTCTTAGTCATTCTGATTCTCTGCTTTGGAGATATAAACTAAATACTTGCTGTCAGTACAATCACTTTTAATTGAAAGCATGGAATATATTTTATATCACAGGTTTTAATTCCATTTCACAGCCTAAGTTTTGTTTCTTAGTGAAGCAAAATGGACAACTGATTAAATTGTCATTTTAAATCAAAAGATACTTAGTAGGCAATTGTTTCATTTAATTAAAACCTCAACATGTTAAAAAAAAATAAAAGAAAGCAAAGAATCAGTCTTAAAGATATGAAGGTTATTCACTGAATAACTGTTTCCCAAACAGAAAAAGCCCTGAAAAGCAGTTTGAATCAACTAGCATTTTTTCAGTAATAGTAAACAGCACACAGCTGAGTGATGAAAAGCAACAATATGTGAGCAAAGACTCAAGAGGAAGTAGTATATACAAAATAGATCCTGTYACTCCTGACTGCATGTGTTTGTGCTGCAGAATGGGAAAATAGAGCAAGTTTTTCACTGGCCAGCTTGAGTAACTTCATTTTGGTGGCAAGGTTATATTCTAGGGTAGATTCTAGGGTATTCTAGGGCAGATCAGCAACTGTAGATAACTATGAAATACAGTTGCAAATGGACAGGTCAAACACTGAGAACGATGATCCTATGTTCAACAATTTGATAGCAGATTATTTGGAAAAACAGGTAATAAAACTGTAGGATCAAGAAAAAAAAAAGCTTTCTTCCAGTACAGAAAGCTTTCAGAACCTATCATGAATACAGATATTCCCTTCACAATATGCTGTCATGCCAGTCATGGTAAATGAAAGTAGCACAGAAAAATAAAGGACCGAGAACCCTGCACGTGCAAGGGCTCCCGCCTGCAGAGAGAAAGGCTGTCTTTTTCTTCAGCATTCAGCTGATCTGATGGATAAACCCTGAAAATAATCTGGTAATCTACAGAATTTGTGAACTCTGTAAATCAAAATGCCATTTCAGACCTTACGCAATTTATGAGGAGCACGTTAATGGTTTTGATAGCTCCTCAGAGGAGACGCTCTAGACCCTACATTGGGGGAGGCAGGGGCTGCTGTTCCAACAATCTCAGACCGGAAAATGTTTATCTTGGTTTTCAGATCACTGAAAAATCTCTCACCAAAGGATTAGCATCTTTGAAGATGATTCAWTGTGCAGAATCAGTATGGGATTTCCTGTTTTACATTTCACCCACAGAAGYATGTTCTACTCCAGTCAGAAAATAGCTTAATAGTTTGTTCAGGATTTGCCATGCAGAAAATGTACTACAACCACAAACATTATGGGTTTGTCCAGTAGCATCTCCAGGATACTTGCAAATAAGTGTCCTAATTAACCTGCTGTGAATTCTGTGAGAAAATTTACAGTGATGGCAACRTGAAAGATTCCTCCTCTTTCTACGGGTCGCATTGGATCAAACCATGTGAAGGCATAAATGGAGGAAAAGRCAAACCTTTCACCTGAAGAGCATTGCATCTTTTCTTCTCTCCCTCTCACCATAAATCAAGGTAAGAGTTACCGGATCTCTACTTTGAGACGTCTGTCCCCGCGAATAGTTACAGATATGTCTGAAAGGTAAGTTTGCTCGACAGAAAAGGAGCTTCTGGAAAAGCAGCCAGCTGTACCCTGACACATGCCAGATCCCCTATAAAGCTCTCACGTATGCCATTTCCAYGGGGCAGTGCACAAGCCTTCACATCTGCTTCTCAGCAGTTCCATCCTTCTTCCTTCTCACTCCCTCCACAAAACTTTCACCAAGCCAGGAGAAGGAGAATGAAAATAACRGTGCCTGCTGTCATGTTGTTTCTCACCATAAGGGCACAACGAGGAACAAAACCTCGCCTAACCACGTAGCAACCATATAGCAGCCAAGTTCCTCAGGGGAGGCTGCCAATAAAACCAGTTTGCCTGAGGGAATGGTAATGACAAGGAAAGTCAAAGGGGATAAGAAGGTGGCTACACTGAAGCACAGCCTGACCAACGCAGAAACTCTCCAGATACCTCGTTCAGAAAAAACACTTGTTTGTAACACCAGTCACAGCTTATTGTCTTATGCAGAGGAGTCAGCCAAGATGTCCACAGAGCTACGTTTTTCCCTAAGAAAAATCCACCTTTTCTGTCCTTGCATCTTAAAGCTCTGCTTTGCTTTCAGTTAGGGTAGCCGGGGCAGAGACCATGCAAGGAGTTCCACAGATGAGCTTTCAAGACGGGCACGCAGACCTTCAAGGAGAGGGATTCTCAGCTGAGACTCGTTACAAGGCAGACTGGTTCTCTGCCAAACAGAAGTCCAGCACTGAAGAGTTTCTGAGGTGCAGAGCAAGTTTTTAAAAGCATGCTGCCCATTTAACTCACGAGAGTTAAAAGCATCAAAAGCATTGCTTCTTGCTCTCTTCCCTTGTCTCCCCTCCTTAGGAGAAGTTTTGCGTATGAAGGCAGAGCTAGATTCAAGTGGCTCAGCATTTCTAAATACCAGACCTCAGGGAAACAGTTGCCAGTTTGCACCAGTTAAGAATAAACGGCCCATGAATTCACTCGCTGCTCTGTCCCTGATACACTCTGACTTGCAAGTGCTTCTTTGAAAAAGTCACTTATTCCTCCTACCTTTTAAAGTACATCCCGCTTCACAGATGGATTGAGAGAGAGGCCAGTTAAGAAGTCCTATGCAACAAGTTTTCAGTTGTTTTACAAGATTCTTAAAAGCACATTCACCTTTATACTTATTTCAAGTGCAGGAATACCTTTGTTTTTTCATTAGTTTGATTCCTTATTACCCTTACAGCCAGCCCTATCTATTGTTTATTTTAAGTCTTCATCCTGAAGGTCCAGAGAACACCATGATGAACAAAATAACCAAATAATAGCAATTCCATCTACTTCTGGGAACACATAATACAATTCTTTTTTAAGTCAGAACACAAAGCAGCAAGATACTAGCAAGAGTTAAATTCTGAGATTCTTCTCTAGACTGTACAACATACATTAGCACTAGAGAAACTATTAAATGCAGGGTTAAATTCATAACTACAGTTCTTTCAGAGTACAGAAGTTATATAAATGCAAGCTGCATCCTACATGCCAGCTATGTACTTACGAGCAGAGGACTAGAGGAACGTAGTCTTATTCAGCACCTTGCAGTACTAGGTACAGTACAAGCCTGGTTATATGACAGTATCAAGTAGCTTGAGATGACAAAATGGTTAAGGGTATAACCCAGGTTCAGAAGACACTGACTGATCCATTTCATGAGATTTACAGTCTACTCTCTTCCCTTCCTGTTAAAAATGCAGGGCTTGTGAAAAAAACTCCCTAACTATAAAATTCAAAGCAAAAGAAAAAACCTTACATTCATATACTGAAAGGTGCCCCAAAGTTTGCAAATTCAGCACAATGCATATTTATTAAACAATAAAGAATCCATGTATAAACTGTAAATCTTTATACAAGCTTCTGGACAGTGCTACAAGACAATTTGTAAAAGCCTCCTACTATGTGAAATTTCAACTCTTCAACCCCCTAAGTTTTAAACAAATATACTAGTCTTAGTCCAACATATTTGCCAAGTTATTTCTTCCATGTAACTTTCCCATGCTCTATACTGAAACTTCATATTCACTCTGTTTTATGGCRTACAGTGATTACTTTCTAATGAAATCCAGATTGCCATAACACAATTTGGGAAGGAGCAAACAAAAACACACTTTCATGATTGCTGAGAATTTAGGGAACTGGAACTTGACAGAAAAACACTAAATACAATAAAATTCATGTTAAATTACACAAAATCATTATGTTTGGTCTTAAAAAAATGCTGGCTTAAATAAAGTAAGCAAGCTGTATTAGCAGAACGAAGCGCAACTGTCCACAGACCTGCCCTGTGCAGTTCCATGCTCTTCGATGAAAACAGTTTCCAATCATCCTCCAAAACTGGTTCACTTCAAGGTCAGAAAAGTCATCGCAGTACTGGGGTGAAAGGAAACCTGAATTCCCTTTTATCAGAACTTGTGTCGCATCGCTCCTAGGGGAGATGCTCCCTTCAGCTTTCCCTGACACTTAATTTGAAAAAAGGAAAAAGAAAACAAGTTAAGCAATCTTACTTATTCACCAAATCTCTCTAGTTCTGTTGCTCCTGGAAGTCCTAACACCGGGTCAGTCTCTTGAATCCATTCTGCGAACATTTAAAAGAGAAGTGGAGAGGCCTGTGATACCAAAAAAGTGCCCATTAGGCCATTACCATTTCTTTAGCAATTTTAGTTTGGTGTGCAGCTAAACAGAAAGCAGTATGTAGGCAGGGTGATGAGTCTTTATATGATTCACTATCACGTGCCTGGTTATAAAAAATAATGCTTTCAAAAACTCAGACCTAGGAGAGTATCTTTTAGAGATTAAAATTATTATTCATCAATCTCAAACTAAGTACTTTAAAAACAAACACAATTCCACCAAGAATTACAATATTTCTTTCCACGGTTAAAAATCAACTTATACTGGATAAGAGGAAAACTTTATCCCAACACTGGATATTAGGACTGGTAAGGTCGTATGTACACACATGGGCAAAGCCTCGTAAGTCAGTTGCCTTTAGTGTAATATTTGTAGGCTCTTTGGTACAAGGGCACTCTCTCTGCATTATACATATGTTTAAAGTGCCAGGCAAAGAATGAACTTAATTTCTGAGCAGGGTCAGTGAGAGTTATCACAACACTAACTAAAGCAGCCGCAACACCCTGGGGGCAGAACAGCAACCTACTCCTCTGGCGTTCACTGGTGATCCAGCGATGTTCACGTACCACTGGCACATACAAAGCTCAGGATGCAGAAATGTTCAGTTGGAAACTGCTACGACATGGCTGCAGATAGAAGGGACTTCTTAAAAAAAAAAAAAAAAAAAAGTCATTTTATGGTCCCCTTACCTGGATTCAACAGATGGTTAAATCCGTAGCTGGCTGTCGTGTAGCCGGTCCTAGAGGTTTTATACGGCTACAGCCTACATTAGCAGAAACCCTGCACCCACAGGTCTGCATTTTTGACTGCAACTAAATGACCGCATGRTACTGCAAATCAAAACCTTAGTCTAAGAAAAACAAATGGAAGAGCAAATTCCGTAYGGGAAATCAAGAGCCAGGTTTTATGAGTAAGAGCACATAAATTAGTCTGAGGAACAACGTGCAGTTAAGGGACCCAAAGGCAGCGCTGACGTTACAAACCATCGAAACTCAGCGGCTTCACTGGGTGAAGAGAGCACTTGCTAAAGTGAATAACCATCTCCACTGACGAGCGGCTTTCTGAAGAGCTCATGAACATCTCAGAGGGATCGCCTGCTATCCGGGTCTCCTTCCTTCCCATCCACCGCCCGCCCCTGGCTGAGGAACCAGAGCTYGGCTGAACCACCAGCCGCAGATGGGGGCAGAGGCAGGGGGGCCTGACAAGGTCCAGGACGCACCAGCGGTGGGAGGTCTAAACTCACTTCTCTGCCCCCGGAGAAGACGTACAGGGAAGATCTTGGAAAGGAAACTTCTGTTTGTTCCGACAWTGCCAGCACTGCAGTAGAAGTATAYRACGGCTCTACGTTGTTAAATAGCGTAACAGGCTCTCAGTCTAAAAGGCTGTTTGCTCGCAGTTCTCCACAAAGTCTTTTCTGATGCCATCCATCTCAGAGAGACCACAAAAATTCTTGACCATCAAAGACAACYCCATCAACTACCTTCCAAGTCAGTAGCTGTTATTAACTAAAATTAATATTTATAAAAGCCATATAGTCCTATTTCTAATGATCAAATTTTTATGTCCTTACTCATAAGACAACTCATTGAAAACAATGATAAATTTATATTCAAGCTTTAAAATTATAAGATGAAATCTTGAGGCCCTTAGTAAATTTTTATTTGGACTTTATTGAAGGCAGACATCTATACATATGCGTAGAATAATGAAAAAAGGGAAGAATTCAAAAATGTGTAATACAATGTAGAAACTTTTATTTCATTGAAGGTTGTTGTAATCTTGCCCATATCTGTTCTTTCTTACTGTGCTACACAAAAATAAGCCTGACTTAAAACAAACGAGGGTCCACACAACCTCTTGCAAAGCCTTAATTATGTTGGTTAAAACACAGCTCACGTTGAATAACGCGATCTGTGCACCCTCAGAAAGACCTGTTTGGGAAATTTATTGTTTGAAAGTGGRTGTAGTATCTGAAGAAAAAAAAGGGATAGATCATATGATTTCAGCAACATCGAGAATCTCTCTTGTTCCATCCGCGAGCGTGTTTAACCTCACCGACTGTAACAGCACAGCTCGGACACTGGGCTTAGTCCCACCCCTAACTCACTACTCCTCCGACCGTCTGGTAGGCGCCTGTTCTGTCCTATCCTGCAATTTTTTTTCCTTTTCCCCCCTAACCTGTTCAGGTCCTAGACATGGCTTGCTTGCTTTGCGCCGTGCTAGGYGGTTTGCGCATCCTCCCCTTTCAGCGTAGGCTAGCAGTGAGCGAGAATCGCACGCTCCCAGAGAAAAGGTTACATTCGCATTTTACAACAAAACACCAGCATCAGCTGGTGAGTGAGGYTCATGCGCTATGAAATATTGAGGTTATATATATGTAACGTTGGACCACATTTAGAACAGGCTACTTAGTGCAAACAAACATGTCTTAAATAATTTATTCAGGAAAAGCTGGCAGGAAAGAAAATATTTAATTGTATATATCATTAATCAAACATCCTTCAAACAGCCGCAGTTCACGGCRGCTATATAATACTGGCAATATTTTTGTCAGCCTTATTTCTTTCGCTAAAGGAGCTAGCAGGCTCAGACCGACGTCCTGCCCTGCTTTCTCTCCCTCCAGACCCCGGAGGCAGAGCCCTTTCTCGGAAGGGCACTCTCCCRCAATGTATTGCAGGTTAGCTCGCAGCAGCTGAAGAGCAACGTGGAACATGACCTCCTGCGTCGGGTTTTCCCTCCAAACAGCCTTTCCAGGATGCACGGGAAAATCTTCCCACTGCTAAGGATATGGAGTCACTAGAATAGATTTGCCTGGTTTTGGCGGGGTGGGGGAAGAGAGCGCTGGGTTTTTTSCCTCCTGGAAGCTCAATAGCCTTCAGCAATGGGGAGCAAATTAAACATCACTCAGGAGYGAAACAGGGAAGGAGAGGGGCTCTCTAAGGCCCATTGCTCTATGATGCCATGTGCTGTTCTCCAGCAAAAGGAGAAGTTATTCAARGACATTTACAGCAGCTTAGGAAAAACTAAAATAGGTCCAATCTGTAAAACTCAGATCCATAATTTATATACTGTAAGAGCTGAAGTAGACAAAGATTCAGAAATCCAGACTCAGGGATCCATCCTTAAGAAAATAGTACTGTCACAGAGTATGAAGTCCTACAAATATTAATATCAGCTCAATGGAAATCTTGAAATTTGCAGGTAATAGATATATTCTTATGGCTTAGAACCAAGCAGGCAGAAAATCAAACAGTCCTCTGTGGCCAAAGATATAAAGGATGAATGAACTGTACTAATTAGCTTTCACTTACAAGTGCAAATCAGGTTAATTAAAAATAAACTTTACTACATTACAGCTCTGAACACATCCCTTTTCTTAATTCAAACACAGATGAATGGATACAGCAAATTTGATCTATATCCATTCACTGGGTTAATTAAAAGTTAGGCATCCATCTGCAGTACCAGAGGAATTTCTCATTTYTACAAAAGCTGTTGGCAATACAAAATTTAAAGAAATGAAGAAGGAAAAAAAAAAGCCKCTGATCTCTGTTCAAGTTAAAGGTTCTTTACACCACGAATTCCAAAACACAGCTGCTTTTGCAGACAGTGACTCGCAAGCAAAGGGGTCTTGGAGACGGCCACACTCTGCCCTCTGCGCCATCTTTCTCCTGCGGAAATTACTGTCCCTATGCTCTGAATGGGTTTAATTTCAGCATGTTAAAGTAGCCTGATTTTTACCCTTAACATGCAATTTTACCTTTAATATGCCAGGCTATAAACTGCAGAGATTCAGCCGCTTCACACCCCGTTAAGACAGCCCCGTGGTAGAGAGCTCAGCCTACGGGGCGGGCAGCGCTCTCAGCTACGCTTATCCACAGCCACCCTTCGCCGCGGCGCGGCGCGGCACCGCCCTCTTCTTGAGGAAAAAAAATATATATACRTATATAAATATATATATAGGCCACAAGTTAACCTTTCGGAAGGTGTAAGTCATCTTCTTGCCAGGATCTTGCAGCTTGTGTTTGTAGAGACTCCAAGGCGCGTCCGAAGCAGATTTGCGAGGTTTTGTCCTTATTTCTGCACCCTGGGCTTTGCCTGCAGACATGAACCCATTYGTGCATTAGTTAATTGTCAGCCTCCTGTTTAGGAAAGTCAGCAGCACAGGATGCAAAATGCCTGACTAAATCTGCATCCAATTTTTAAGAAAATCTTGTTGGCAGAGGCTTTAAATATACCTTCAGCTACATTGGTTTCTCTCTCATCTGTCCAGAATATTTTTAAGAGACTGCAGATGATTCGTTCCCTAACGTGTTACGGAATCTCTTCATGAGAGGTTTGTGYGTCAGCAAAAATGTTAGGCGGACCCCCTTTACTTGAAAACCCATAAATCATGATATTCAGCAAAAATTCAAGTATAACCATACCTTCACTGGCTTCACAGAGGTTCTTCGGCGAAACCTGATCCCACAGGAGTAGCAATTATATTATAACACTTCTGCTTCCTTCCCTCCTAAGTGCACAAAATAGCAATTTAGATGCATGAAAACACAATCTACACAGTGAAATATTTTTTCAAGAATGCTTCCTCCATAGCAATTTTGACAAACATAGTATTACGTGCTCATGCCAGCGGGCCCCAAGGCAGTGACGGGTCGAACACCTGAACGCTTCTGGGRAGAAGGAGACAAGGCTGAGGATGGACAGTGCGAAAAGGCTGGTACTATCCAGGAGGCTCTTAGCTGCCTCCAGCCAAGCAACTTAACACAACAGCCAGCACGGCAAAACTCTCATCTAGAACTGGACAGGGGGCCTGATCCACCCTTGCTGTTTTTCTGCCATTGCAATGTGAAAGGATGTTCAAAATACACAGGAAAATACACATGAAAACCGGAAATTTGTATAAGGTGTCAACCAGTATGAGAGTAAAAAACTGGCATCTGTGAGCTCTAAATCTTCCTGCCTTAGTTATTCCACTGGACTATGAAACAGAGTCGAGGATGATGAGATCTCTGTTCTGACAAGTCTACAAAATGTATGCTGGTTTATTCATAAAGCTGAGATTATTAAGCAATAATTCCTTTTATATTGCAATCACTACTTTGCCTGTAAAACCAGGTGATTAATTTAACATACCCTAGGATTCAGAAAAAAGAGTGCAAAATATGCTTCTTTAAAGCCTTACCTTTCAAATTGAAGGAAAACTATTGAGTGGTTAAAAAAAGAAAAAAAAATCTAAGTACCAGCACTCAGTACAAATGAAGAATAAACTTTAACCATTTCACTGTTGTAGATTTATGAAGATTCATGAGCAGTCAGTTAGCATGACAGCAAGTTCCAAATCTTACAATGCTGCTGTTATGTCTAGGGAATGTAAAATTTATTTGATTGCAAAGGAAAAGAAGATATTTTAAAGAGAACCACAGGTTCAGAATCACCCTGCATATTAGCAGGCTGCATTTGCTTTTTAAAAGCATTTGAAAGGCACTGTAGGCTAATCATGAACACACTTTATTTCCGTGTTTCAGTTAATGTGCCTTTGCAGCGCCTCCATAGGGACTCCCATGAAGATTSCTTGCCAGTATACTTTGGCATTAACAGACATGTTGAAGATGCTCTAATTTTCYTTTTCACTCCTCTGTTACTTTTATGTCAGATGAAGAAAGATGCCACAGATGAAGTTAGATTAGTATCTGCAGCTTTGTTTTGAAGGGAGTGAGCGCACCCAAAGTCTGAGCTACAGCCTTATTTTCATTCGTGCCGTGTGCATTTGTAAAGGACAGAGAAGCTGTGTGGTCTTAAGTAATCTCACTATTTTGCCTGCGAAGCCTATGAAAAACTATGTGCTGCAATTTCTTCAGGTGACTACAAATATGTGAAGAACTAAGGTATTTTGACATGATTTAGATTGTGGGCTTATTTAAAACAGCTCTACATTTACCTTTGGAGATGGCATCATTTGGAACTGAAAGATGGCAGGGTTTTACTCAGTCTGGGCATCCCACGCKAGCGCGTGATCTGACTGTAAGTAGGAGGAGGGGGGAAACGGACACGGGAAGATGTTCTTATGTCCTTTGGATTTTTAGCACTCATTTTAAACCTTAAATTCAACTTTACTGCATTGGGATGCTCAAACACAGTCTAGTGCTGAGCAGTTGCATTTGAATCTTTCACAAGGCTGGTATCGACCAAAATTTCACAGCATCACCAAGTATTTTGTTATTATTAAGCCATTGGACAAGGGTTCAGTGTCACTTCAGACAATTAGTCAGGAAAAGGGAGGGGACGTTTCTCTGTTGCCCAGATGACCTGATCTTACTGCAGAAGGCCGGGGTTGTCCCTGTAAAGCTTCTGCTGGAGACGACAGCACGAGGTCCTACAGGAGTCGGTCACAGCCGAGGCCTTGCTCTCCCCGACTGCCCCTCGGCAGCACGCGCGACCACTCCACGCGCCTCCGTTCTGCTCCAGACCCTGGTGGGAAGAGGGGCCAGCATCTCCCAGCTTTCGGCTGCCAGGAGCCCAGCCTGCCAGGAGCCCCCTCCCCACTCCTCCGTGGCGCTGGAGAAGCCGCGCCAGCAGCACCGCCCTCCTCAGCGGCCGAGGAAGAGGCAGAGGAGAGACAGCAGCGAAGAGCAGGGACAAGACACAGCTGGCACGGTAACGCCGGCTACGAGCGCCACTGCGTACTGCTCGGCAGCGCGGGGCCGTGGCGCCTTGCAGAGTGCCGCTAACGCTGCCAGGCTCTGTGGGTTTTCTGCTGGAAACACGCTTTGCTTCTACGACGTCGGAGTCTTAATCGACATTCAGGGGTGAAGCAGACAACAGACACGAAATCCTGACTCTACGGAGTTAAGATGCAAAATTCAGACTTTGTGAGACTCTAGACTTTGTTCTCAATTTTTTTTTTTGTTGTTGTTTTCTTAATGTAACATGAAACAGTCAGAAAGACATGGAAATATACACAAGGAGTTAGAAATACCCTTAAAAATTACATTTCTATCTAATATTTCCCCCCCCCCCAAAAAAAAAAATCTCAGCTGAGAGAGAGCGAGAGATCTAAAAGTGAAGCACATACTGATCTGTCATTAATAACTGTGCCCACTGCTGCCTCAGCATTGGAAAAGGCTGTGACAGAGCACTGGCAAACTAATTTCCCTGTTTTAAAATAACCCTATATAATTTTCATGGGGCTTGAGAGCTCGAATAGCCTTTAAAATACCCCCACACTTGCATGTATTTCTCAAAGTGTTTGCTCGCCAGACAAGTTTTTCCCAGCTTTAATGAGGAATTCAGACACAATTACACTGTCTTTATGAATGCTTTAAGCAGAGGAGAAATGCCAGGAGAGGTAAGGTAATTAGGTCCTTGGTGTGAAATTAGCTGCCAGACTGAAGGCCTAAAACAAAGGAGAAAATAAACGTTTTAGAGAAAAGGAATAGTCTCTTACTACATCCACTGATCTAGGACATAAACTCCACAGTCAGGTGACAGAAAGCTTCTGGATAATGGGAGCAAAAAATACAATGCCGAGAGCTGCTAGCAGCATGTCCACCACTGCACYCAAAACTGAAGGCAGGGAAATCGGCACCTTCACAACAGCTCACGCTACAGAAGAGCAGTCAATATCAAACCGCACTGTGTGCCAGTTACCTGCTTTACATGTTTCTAAGAGTTGCAACCCTATTTTTTGCCATTTTTCCCCCACAGCAACAGGCATTTCTAGGATCTCAACACATTTTTCCTAGGTTTTCACTGGTTTTTATATAATGTCGTAGTTATATTTCATAGCTCAGGTATCTGCTTTCTATTTTCTCTCACTCTGTCACGGCTAACAGGAAATTGTTCATTGTCTATACTCTACAACCAAAATACTCATCTCCACGCTGCTGTCTGTTAAGTACAAGAGCACATAGCAATCCATTATTGCATTAGAGTCAATTTTACTTTGATTTTAAGGGTAAGTAGAACCGAGACCTCCTCTGAGAAAACCAGAAAGGATTTTCAAAGGTTGTGAGAAAAACAGAGGTAAAGAAGCCTACCAGGACATATTGCAACTCAGTTATTCTATTCTTTTTCAGGAAATAAACTTGCACTACTAGACACAATAAGATATTTTAACAGATTCTGCACAGCTGCATAAATTTAGAGCTGTATAGTTTTGAGCACGGATAGCAAGCATAAACAAGGCTGTACATGTACAATATATTCTGTTGCAGCACCACATAGACTCCTCTTCCACAATACAGTGTACAGACCATTAATATCTACYTCTCCTCCTCCTGACAAGTCTATGTTTTCCACTTGAAAATATTGTCTAACTACAATTTCTGTGGTTGGTTTGGATCCCTGGACCTCTGGACCCAAGGTGGCTCTATCCTTGGTCAAAGGTCCTGGTACTACACTGCCAGTGCTATACAGCATATGCATCTATCAATGTTGCAAGCATTATCAAGAGGTTCATGCACTTTAAAGACMTGTACATCTTCTGCTCCCGTGCACAGTGTAAGGACAGGCACGTGCAGTAAGTTGCAYGCTTTTGGCACGTACTGGATTCATTGCACATATGCGATGCAGCTGGTCTCACAGGCTGGCCAAGCTTGTCAGAGCGTCATTGCAAAGGAAAAGCCACWGATATAACGCGAACTGTAAATGTCCTCATATTCGACGTTATAAGAGGACTGGTGACATTATGGGACTGTTCCGTTCTCATGGACAGTGACCGTATTAGGAAGGGTCCCCATTCCCGCAGCATTTGGGGAATCTTTTCATTCACTGCTGAACCCCAGAGACACTGCCAGACCCCTGTAGCCCAGATGACTAAAAAGCCATCTCAGGATCTTGGGTTATGAGTCATGCCACACACTGCTTGATCCTAGCTAACTACGGAAGAGAAGATTATCAAGTACTTYTTTTCTTTTCTACACCCTCAAATTCCTCAGCTGCTATCACTGAGGAGGACTCAAAGTCCTCAGRCAAAACATGTAGACCAGAGGTAGACATCTACATTACCTACACGTAGACAAGACTGCTTTTAGTTCAGCCAAAGTTTAAAGCTATTTCACAGGAGAAGAAAAGAATAGGGGAGAACTATTCTGTGAAACACGCTGTCACACTGGAAATTCATTTCCATCAGATAATGATCAGAAACACAAGAGCCTTAACTTGCAAGGATACCAAACTTGTACAGCAACAGTTGCTTAACTGTAGTGAAGAATTTGCTCTTAAGCAATCGTGACTCACACCTGTAAATAACAAGAATCAATAGCCACCGTAAGTAACTTTCAATGCATTGATTTATCGTGCACTAGAATCCAGACTCTGGCCTCAGGCCATGGCAAAACTGCAACTCATTTTAGGACAACAAAAACTAAGCCTTTGAGTATTTGTTTTAGATCCCATATAGGCCAGACTGTTACAGCTTGTATGTAATACAGTGATTTAATAGACTGTGCACGCGGAAGGCACTGCTACACAAAGGTAAGTGTTTACCAAACCCCAGTGCCCGAACAAGCATTTTATATAGGTTCGACATTTGATATGCCACATGCGTGTTCGCCTAAGGCAGGTGCCTGGGGAAGCGAAGGCGCAGCACAAAGCGTTCAAAATTCAGACGCTTTGTCAGGCGCCGTTAATGCCGTAACCGAGCCTAGGAGGAACCGAGGCGGAGGGCCCCTGCTGCCCGAGCCGACGGACAGGGCGGCTGACGTCCGCGGTCCAGGCTACGGGGCGCTAATTTGGTTTCTGATGAAGCGTGTCAGGCAGGCGGCAGTGAGGTGCGTTGTCCTCTCCCGCGCTCGCTGAAACGCGACGCCCCGGTACCCGGCTGCAGAACGAAACGGTTCGAAACAGCTGCAAAGGCAACTACGCAGCTGTCTGATCCAGAAGCTTTGCGCAACGTTGACTGCTGTTTGCCTCCACGCGTGAAAGTTAAGCGCAAAGGATGTGCAAAAACACCCTGCCAGGGAAGCAGTGCTGCAGCTCAGGGAACCTCAGCGCTGCTGGATTTGCAGCCCAGAGACCTCTCCACCCGCGTATCCTTCAGCCCATGCCAACAACTCGTTCTGTTTCATTCCCAAAGAGATTTTTTTTTCTTTTTTTTCACTTCCTGCCTATCTGGCTTCCCAAAGCCAGCAGGTCCTTTGCTGAAGCACACAGGAAAGGCACCAGCTCTAGCGCTGGCGGCGCTGCTCCCTGCCCACGCGCGCCGGCYACGCTGCGGCTCCGGCAGGCGGGAGGGTTTTCCCTCGCTTTGCAGCTTCCTCTGGCGCYGAGTCCAACGTCCTCCGCTCCGCTCAGCGCTGCGGGGAGGTTGAACTCAAGGCTGCTTTCGTTACAGCGATTAAATTTGAAATACGTCTGGAAGGGCAAAGAAACCAGGGAGTGCTTCGGCGTTTAATCCTGAGGTGTTCAATATTCCTGCGAYGCACCAGTTTTGTTTGGAGGGATTGCAAAAAAAGTACGTTCAAGTAGCGGCTCTAATTCTAAGTGGTTAAATGACTGAAGGAGAGGGGTCATTAGAGGCAAGTTTCTCAGAGGCGCTGAATATTCACAGTCTCACTGGTAGGCAGCAACCTCCAAAGCGCGAATCCTCCTTCTCCCTTGTTTAAAGCCGAAGGGCGCCAGGCTGAAAGAGCGCAGGCTGAAGGGGAAACYGCAGCCGTGCATTCGACGGCCGTTGCTTTTCATAGCAGTGCAGATGTCCAAACTGCCAACAAATTTCTTGTCAGCATATTGCCCTAAACGTTCTGTAATTTCAGTGCAAGTCTAGACAACTTCCTAAACCTCCTCGAGACTGTGAGGCGCAGGTCCTCGAGGAGAGAAATGCTGTACACGCCAACCACGCGGCTGCTTTATCTGCCAGTCCCGCAGCCTGGACGTTTGATTTGATTTGGCTGCTGGCCGCGCTCTCGGAGCGGCAGGCTCGCCTCCCCGGCCCCGGCTGCTCCGCGCCACGGGGCTCCTCCACGTCCGGCCGCCGGCGCACCCGCGGCGCTGCCCCGTGGCTATCAAACCCGAGGCTTCTCAGCCCCTGGGCTGCATCACAGCTTGGCACCTACTTTGCTAGCGATTTAGCACGCTGAGGAGGAGTCAACAGAGTCCCTAGATCACGCTGAAAAGTGCGTATTTTATTTGTTTTGAAACTTCCTTTCACCAAGTAAAAATCAAGCAGATAGGCAGTTTGACCCCTAACCAACCTTCAGTATTACTCTCTCGTCTGCAAGTGGATTAAGGACTTAAGTCATAAATTATTTACTTTTTTAATGTCACTCCAGKGTGAATGTTGTTGCTGGCTATATGCGAGATGTTCTTCCTGGTTATTAAGAAGGATTTTTGATACCGAATTTTTGCAAACTAGTAAGATAATGTTGATGTAAGAATTTTATCCAGCCAACACCGTGTTCACTTCCTTAAAATCGTGTTTTATCTTCCTTTTCTGTATTTTGAAGATTCTTGGAAATACCTCTTCTAATACATTTTAGGTTTCTACTTGCTCTAAAGTCAGCCTTTTTTSACAGCTAAAGGATACCAGCAGTGCTTGTGGTTAGGATTCAGCAAGCAATTAAGTTCATATATCTGAAGAGTGAAGTCCTTTAATCAAACAAAAGACCTGAAGTCTGAAGTAGAAGTACTGCCTGTAATACTGTGGAGAGAAGCGCCGATCTCTCCCGGCCTCGAGCCTTGTGGAACACTACAGAAYAAAGCGGATTTTCTTGAGTGGGAGACAACCAACTTCTTCAGCATTTAGGAGGATGATTTCCATGACTAATTCAATGATTCAATTCATTTTATGATTTAACTTCAGCCCAATTATTTTTATAGCAATTTGATGGTGGTATTATTTTCAGTTTAGTGTGAGCATAACAGCTTCAGCAATATGCCTTCTTGGTTTTATCATTGCTTTATAATGACCACCTCTGCCCAACTAGATACATTTGGATTATAAGTATTTTCTTCCTCCACCCTGCRCTTATAGACATAATGTGAATCTCCTGGTTTTCCCTAGGGTGCCCACTGGATATACCTACATATGTTTATGTGTGTGCRTAAAATTAAATCATTTGCTCTGCATTTCTGTTCTTCTGTCTGTTGTGGTAGGATCAGACATGACAGGAAAACAAGTGCACAACTTTTTCCATTTCCATCTTTGTGAACTACTATTTGCCTTGCTTTCCTTGTTGTGGTAAGTTTGGATTCAAACAAGCTATTATAAAACTCTTYGAAGGGAAAAGACAGCAAATGATTTATTAAGAATTTACAGATGCAAATAATAAAAYATGGAAGCAGAGCAAAGAAAAGAGCTGTCTTAAGTCATTTTTAAATTCAATAGTCTTAATGATACCTACTTTATGAAGGAAAGACATGTAAACATCTAATTTTCTACKGGGAAACATATATTGATGTGTGGAATTCATCACAATTCATTCAGCTGATCAAAGGAAATAAAGCAGATTAGATCACCATCTCAGGACTTTGACGGCAATGGATCTTGCATCATTTCCAAAATCTCAATATAGTTAGCAACTTGGAAACTTGTATCRTCAGCAGTAGCTTCACTGCTGAAGTACGCATCTCAGCCTTAAGAATATATCATTGCAATGATGGCAATTTGCTGTAGAGTAGGGCACAGAAAAAAATATGTGATGCCTCTGTATTACAGCTGGTGCACAATATATATACATAGTTACAAAGAAAAACATACATTATTATGTACTGCATTGATCAGCTTATTCTTTTGCCYTTTCACTTTATGTCCTTTTCTAGACGGTGCTGGAGGATGAAAATTATCAGCCAATAAAAGTTGTATCAAATACCAAAGTAATAGAAGACTTTAACGTACCTGCCAGCATTCCAAGGTCACGATCCGACGACGTGGATCGCTCTAGGAAAACAAAAGCATGTAAACATGGGTCTCCACAGCTGCCTAAAACGAGACTAGATATAATCTACTTCTGTCTACCTTGTGTGCTGAACTAACATTTAAATTGACTTAACTGCCATTCATCTTCATTCAGATGTTTCAATAAAATGTTACAGTAATAGCAGATATTGTGACACATTTCTGTGTCATACGTAGTCTTGTACTGAGTGCATGCGCTGAAATAAAATGATCGAGAAAACTGTTGAAGTGGAAGAAAAAGTCTTCCCCAGCACACAGGAAGGCTGAGGTTGCTTCTGCAAAACGGTATGTAATGCTATTCTAGTTTTCAAGTTTTAAACGTACTGATCAAAAATGCCAGCACCCAGGATACTTAAAGATTTCCCAGTAGATTTGGTCATTYTTCATAATTATTTGTTAATACCTGGTTTCTGATGGAAAAAGAAGAAATAGTTTTCTTTCAAATAAGAGGTATTTTAGGTATAAAATCTCTACTGACCTATGGTCCTATTGCAAATTGAAAATGATGCCTCTATTAAAAAATCAAGCCAGCAACAGAAGAACGGACCTCCAAAATGAAATTCAGGATGAAAACAGAACAATAAAGAATGACATACCTCGTGCTCACAATAATCAGTTATTTACATGATTAACTCAAATCAAACTTAAGACTTCACTAGATGGCTTGGTTATGTGCTTATCCAGGAATGTCATTTATAAAGAACATCGTTTGTCTTTCCCGTTTTCGTATTTATTGTTCCATTTCTTCAAGCTGAGCTTATCTCTTATACCCAAGGCAGGATGAATTTAGACAATATTTGTGGGTACAAAGTTTATTCTCGCAGCATGCATTACATTACAATTTCATCGGCAGACCAGTTAATGTTCTGCTACAGGGGGTATGAAGTGCACAGCTACAAATGTGAAATTCATTTGTGCCCACCCTTCCTTGGGTGTAAGAGGTAAGCCCAAGTTAAAGACATGAAGGGAACAACTGGAGCAAAATGTACTCTGTATCTGTCCTAGATAGATAAGGCAGACACGGCACATCGGGAAGGAGGAATCTGGCAATTATTCCTGACGTTTCCTGAACTGTATTTGATTATCCCACAGATGACTAGGTAGGTAGTTTCCCATCTTTTCTGGCTTACATTCAGGTTAATTTTGTTACTAGTTCCAGGCTGTGGTTCTCTCACCAGAATCCACATCATAACCTTGCCTTCTTGACAAAATGTCATGAAATCTCATTTTAAAAATTAGAGAARCAGGTGTTCCATATAACATAGCCTACTTCTGAAAAGGCTCATCTGCCATATTGTCCCTCCTGCATAATAAAAGCAGATGCAACTGTTRATTGCTATGGCTGACGAACCTGCTTCACATTTTACCCAAATCYCTTATCCTTGCAATTGGCTAGACATATAAAAACAAAGCTGACACGCTGAATTTCCTGCGGGTGAATTTGGTTCCTTCTTTTGCATTACTTCTACACAATTCACTAAACCCCATATTTACYGTACTTTTAAAGAGTACTCTATTGAACAGTTCTGACAGTGCTCAATTGGGAAACCTGTGCAATACTTCTCCTAACCCCATTCTCCATTCAGGTATCCAAATTATTACATAAACAAGAAACAAAAGCAGAAAGTTTGATTATCAAAGTTTCTGATGGAGGAGAATCAGGCACGAAACAACTCCTATGGCCTTATACATTGTTGATGGTGCTTGGGTTTTGAAGGCTGGATGATTCAGGTTCACAGACTCACCAGAGTATCTATTCAAAGGTGGCATTTCTTTGATTACATTTTGTAACACCGTTTTCTCTGATCGTGAACTTTTATCTGCTTTAGTACATTACTAATATCTATCGAACATGCATCTTGCTCAAGATGTCCCTAAATCACTGATTAAAAGAAGCTGGGAGAGCTCTGTGATGAGGCTCACTGGGTAAGTCAGTCCTGCTCTTACACCGTTCCCTATGTGTTGACTCTGTTGGAGTTAGGATGAGGTTATCTTTGGCCTTTGTAAATGCCTTTGTAAAAATTATTTACATTAACTTTTTGTTTTTATGAATTACACAATAAGCGCAGCATAGCCTAGCGTAGCCAAGAGGGGCTAGGACAAGGCAAATGGCCAGCACCTTTAGCAGGCCCCAGGTTTCTGACAGCTTTATAATCCATGGAGGATGAACCACAAACCGTGGGAATACTCTACCTGCAATTACCCGGATCCRGATGCGGACAGTTCCAGGCGTAGCGGGTATGCAGTCACCCTTCTCCCAGACTTGCCTCTCTGAATGAGCCATGCAGAGCAATTAGTTGATCTTGTTTGGGTGCAGTCTCCTYTAGCGCAGCTGCTGAGCCTCTCTGACACCAGTGGCTAGAGAGTTTTATGCAATCCATCTGCCTCGGGGGCATCTAGACTTGTGGCGCCCAAATGTGCTCATTTCAGCATCTAAATGCRCACCTCAGTGCTGCAAACGCAGCATGTATATGGGAACGTAGACCTCTTTGCAAGTCCTTCACATAACATAGCATAAACCTAGTAGTCTGCTAACTGAAAATATCCACTAAAATATAATCACAGCATGATCATGAATTGAAAAAATTAGAACATTYTTGTTCCACGTCACACGAATTTAAACAGCATGGAAACCCTAGCCCTAGATACGGGCATTATTTATAGAAGACACCCTATACCAACTCCATAGTAGTAGTCAGTTGGAAAAATAATCTTGAATTAGGAAATACGTGCTTCAGGGCACTAATCATCGTAAAGGATAATTTTGAATTAGCATCATTGTAATTCTAAGACAAATCCATTGACTCAGTGGCAAGGGCTTCCCTTCAAAACCTGTCATTTCAGAGCAGTCTCTTTCTCCAGACGCTTAACAGCCATGGTAACGGGAAGTTGAACTCAGAGCATGGAAATTGGTGAGTTATCTGCAATGCTGCCTTTGCGTAAGACGGTATCAGTTATATAGTCTGCTTCGTGGTTTCGATAGAGTAATGTGGCATTTTTGTTAAGTCTCTTTTTGTGATCCGTTGTTTGCATGTGTGCATACGCAGACAGTTAATAACTTGATAGACAGTTCAGTGCTTTATTATGGCTAGAAAATGTAGCATTTTCTTTTTAATGATGTCCAAGCAAATTAACTGTTAAAAATAAACTGCATAGTAGCGCAGTGGGAAGTGGAATTTAGCAGGCTGAAGATCAAAGGGAATTAAGTGCCAGAGCTCTGGCCTATGTGCTTGTAAAAATTGATTTGACTTAATAGGTTTAATGCAAAAGGGAATTGCACTGTGTGCACTACTTTCCTGTTGATTTTTAAAAAGTGCAGGAGCACATCTTCCCTACTGTTGTCCATTAACTATGCCCATGAATACATAAATATAAATTGGGTGCTTCACTGTTTTTTAAAAAAAACCAACTCTTATCAGCATTTTATAGCTGAGCACACAAGCTGGATTCACACAAAAACTGCTAAGAGCTGCTATTTTCCACTCATCTGAAACGCTCACTTCCTTTTCCCTTACAGAGATTAAAAAAAACAAAAGCCTTGAGTTTTATTTCCTTATTTTCATAATAAATTTTTGTTTCCATAAAGTGTGGAAATGGTATATCATAAGCAGGTCAAGTTAGCCCTTAAAAAGACTAGCTAATGTTACTTACCCTTATGAGGTATCTTTTCTTTTTTTTTTTTTCTTTTTTTTTTTCAGGGTGATGACAACTTGATTTGCATCAAAAGTTCCTGTGAAACAGTTTAAAGTATTTAATTTAACCTGAAGAAGTGCTTGCTGCTTACACTGGGTCTTGTAATCACCATCTAGAAGGTCTATTAATCTTCTTCAGATGTGAAATTCAGAAGCACAATACTTATAAGCCATGAGAAGAAGAAAGGAGGAGGAAGGAAGAAAAAAGACTACCTTGMTGTGTTCTGTGCTCACTTCTTATCTTCTCAGCTAAGCAGCGTTTGGGTCACTTACATTTGTGATGGTGTAAAAACTGGTATAACAATTTCTATGCAAAATCAGTTTGTGCCAAAAATCTTTCTTGCAGCAGAGGAAGTGTACTTCTCATTCACATAATGGGTACTTAGCTTGCATAGAAACATATATGGTCTACTTGGGTAAAGCAAGCAGAGCACAGTCCAATCAATCCCTAGAATTTCACTGTTCTTAATCCCATTAACAATGTTGCCATAGGACTGCTGAAGACTGAGATTCGTACCAGATCCAGCAGCCTTCCCGAGGCAACATGCAGAACTGACAGGACTAGAGGGAGAAACACACAACCTTCATATTTTGTATATACGTATTCTCAGCACCAGCAATGGATGTCCCAGTGCAGATTATGTCCCAATGCAGATTATGTTTCAGACACACCAGATCGTACTTCTGCTCAAACATGCCCCAAAGTAACTTTGGAAAGAGAAGCGGTGAAACCAGATATATTTTTACTATCATACTACAGTACCACTTCTTTACTGCTGCTGTTTTCTCCCTCTTCCAGCCTTTAAAATTCAGTCATGAGAACAGTTTCCTAATCTGCATACAATATAAAATCTGTAATCATGCAAAGTGAGACACAGTATATTTAAAGATTGTCACTTTTATTAGTAAGAGACAAAATTCCTAGACCGAATGCTAGCAGATGTTTTATAACTTATTACCATAATAACCATAAGTTCCCGGCGCTTTCTAAAGGTAATCAAGAGTTGGGTGGGTAATTAACATCTCACTGAATTTATCAGTGTGAAACAACTAAACACATAAACAGAGGGAGGGAGTAAATCACGCAACAAGCTTCTAATCGTCGTACTAGCAATACACAAGGTGAGCCACATTTTACTATATTCTGTAGCCAAAACAAGCTTTCAGCTACATTTCAGTCAGTCATGGAGAACTTACCTTTTATGGTGAAGTTATAATAAATCTGAATATAATAAATCCGTGTATTCAAAACAAACAAAAAAACAACAAAAAATCCCCAAAGCAACCTGTGATCATTTTCCRGGGTCTGGAATGCAGGAAGAAACATTGAAATAATGAAGATAAAATACCTGCTAAAGCATGCTGTTTTGCATTTTTAAGAGGTTTCATTATGAAAGATGTTGATCCCACTTCTGTTACATTGAGTAATTCTCTACAGGTCAGCAGCTATGTGAGAGGGTTTCTTTGTAAGTATGTGAATGTTTGTTTGGTTTTAATTAGAAAATGTAAGACRCACCTGGTTCTGAGATGAAAACTGTAGTAACACTAGGAACAACAGAAACAATTAATTTATGGTCATTGCCAGGTTTTTACTCTTGCATTAGAGCTTTTCTTAAATATTTGCTCTTTGAATAGTGATCGGACATACAGGCTTTCACTGACTCTTTTAGGAGCGAGCTCATTCCTAGCATCGTCCAGAATCTGTCCTCTGAACATCAGCACTGTCATGAAAATGAAAAATGACTAACAAACACAAAAAGTCAGAAACATAAAAAATAAACATCACATTTATTTAAATAAAAACATACACACAGTGTACAATGGGCATGGCTTACAGACAGCAATGAAACAAAATGCTAAATCCTGCAGTACAAAAAAAGCTGAATTGCTTAGTTGTGCTTCATTTCTCTGAATTAAACACATTGTGGACTGAAGTCCTATTAATGCTACTAATATAAATAGCCCCATGCACTCCAGAGAGTGAGACAGGCCCATTACAGTGGAACAGCTACACCAAATAAAAATGAGTACCAGAACAACCTGGGATTTCAGAATTTTTGAAGTCAGACTCTTCATAAACGAAACAGAAGAGCTGACAATGTTTGAAGTAATTTGCATGCCAAATGGAAAGAGTAAAAAACACCATTGCCAGAAGTTAGATGTCTAAGTTACAGCAGCACAGTTCRGATCCCACTGCTCCAGACCGCAGAGATTCAGAGCGCTCTGTTATCATACCCCTTCTACCATAATTCTTTCTCCCTGTCAGCACACAAACGCTCACACTTTGTTTTTAAGCTCTTTGGAATATGGATACATTGGTTCACAAGTACCTTCTTTTTTATTCATAATGAAGTATTCAGTCCTACGTGTATTTGAGCAAATACAGTTGTTATTCTTGGATCATCAGTAATATGCTGAATCTCTTCTTAGTTTGTTTTATTACTTATTCAGTAGATGCTATTGAGAGAAAGGGAAAGTAAAAAAAATGTTTGAGTGCTGCAGAGTATAGCTGAGCCCTCCAGCAACACGATACAATCACTGCTGACGTGTTGCATGAGTAAGGGAAAAGCCATTCCTGTTCTAGAGACTGAAATCTTTGAAATTTTTTCTTTTCTTTTTACCAAGAAGTTTGTGATGCTTTTTAGAAAACATGCATTGCACAAGGCAAGTTTCTGTTTTAAAGAACAGTTAATGAATTTAAAGCACTTTGAATGTAAACATCTGCTTTTAAGCTGTAAGTGAAAAACAAGATGAAAACTCACGTCTCATAGTATCACCTGTACAGTTCCTCTTTACAATAAAAAAGCATAAATACAGAGATATCAACAGTTTCAAGTCTACAACATAGCCAACTGACACAATATARGTTTAAGATTGTTAACCGGTTACATCTGTTAACTTACACAAGTAATTTTGCTGCACAGATTTTAACACAATTTGTTTATTATACCCAGTGATGTTCAGTGCATTTCATGCCTTTGTTTTGATCAGCCGACTGTAAGATTTCCTGGAACATCTTTTAAAACTAGAAATACAAATGAATTTCTTTTCTGAGGATCAAAATAGGGGTGTTACACACTAGGCTTCAAAATGATACGCTGCACTACTTTTACAATTGCTAATGACGTTTTAGATATCATTACATTTTAATTCACTTAAAATAACTATTTTCATCAGGATTGATTGTTTTAGACACAAAAATTTGTTCTTTAACTTCCTTGCTTTACTTAATGCCAAAAGTCTGGAGAGTGCAAAAATTAACAGTGCAAAGGACTTCATTAGGCTCATCCTTAGTTGTTATTTTGTTGGCCTCAGCTATCCTTCTATGTTATTCATTCTTTGTGGCACATACATTGCTAGTATTCCATCAAAATACACAGTTTCACATAGACAAAATCAGATAATATAATTAAAAATTTCTCTGTTTCCTAATTGCCCCATGAAAAAATGAAGTATAAACGCTGGTAAGAACTCCCTAAAAGAAGATTTCAGAAGAAAAGACCTGGCTGCTTACTAATGCCAGGCTTAGGCATGTTAGTTATAGCACTACTTTAATAATCTCTGAGAAAACATTACATTAACTTTCCTTTCACCCCTTTTCTAGGCATGTTAAACTAGYTTTCCATTTAACTGCTAACCTGTGGTATAAAAAACCTCAGACAAGCATGTAACAACACACTGTACAAATATCCAAAGCTAGAAGCCCTCACTTAGGTTTCCTCAAGGCAGAGCCTGATTGCCTTATTTATATCTTTGCTGAGTAAGATGGGCAGGATGTGGCTTCAGATGCCAGATACATACTTAAAATATTCTAGCCCTTGAATATTGTCCTTCCCTCAGGATAGAATATTTCATACCTTACAAAAGTTTTAAGAAAGCAGATACAGAATATTTTCTGTGAATCTGCCACTAAACTCAGTATGTTTTCCATAGCCCTTTGCAAGAAAATGGTGCAGCCTGCTCATRAAAGTATGACTCCTCTGATATTCACAGTGAACTACAAGTATACATGCAAGACCTCAAGGATAATTTAACCCCTCTGTTAAGCACTCAAACACTACACAGGGCTCAAATATGGCTTCTACAGACAGCATATACACGCTGAGTTGTAAAATAACCATTAACCTGCAGCAAAAGCTTTTTTGTGTTTCTTCACGATAGTCTAAGCAGAAAAAACCCCACTAGTTTTGCATYAGTGCTTAGCTGACTGCTCAGCTTTGGTAACCAATCCTCTGCCGATACGAACGGCAGCCGGCGGCGACACTCGCTCTCGGGAACCTCGCAAGGAAGCAGGAGCCTAACACGTCTCACTACTGAGGTAACCAGCTTCTTCTAGGACACCTGCAACGGTGTCAGCAGGCTTTACAAGGGTCTTAGTAACGTACAAACAGATGTTCACATCAAAACTTGGCATAAGAGTTCAGCCTTGTTTGAAACAAAACCCAAGCTCTGCTTCTGCAATGGCCCGAGCCCAGGGAAATCTCCCTGCAGTGCACCGCTGTGCTATTTTTCTCATCATCTTTAACAAGTAACAGATGATGTTATTTCACACAGACATGCTCGGAGGGGCTGTGAGGATAAGGACAGAAAATTAACGCTTTTTTTGCACTCATGTGGCTTCACTATTGAAAACTCCTTAAATATAAAAGTAACATGATAGTCTCAATGGCAAGTTAGATCCCCAGTGTGATTTAAATGCTGAGGAAAGATCTTGAAAGAGGGTTTCCCTGATAAGAAGGCTATAGAATATCGTACTTTGAACTTGCCAGAATGCCCATGGGGATTGGGGTAAAGTGCTACAGGAAACTACAGTACTTACCAGGGAACACTATCCCACCAAAGAATTTTGCAGATCATTTAAGATCACTGCGGAAAGGCTATCMTCCTCTATTATACACCTATGGGATTATTTCAGACTTGCACGAGGAATTTACCACTATTTCTAAACCGTATATGTAACATTTTTAACGTTAAGAATAAACACGTCAGAAAGGATAGCAAGGGCTTATGTAGCAATCAGATTAACAGAACAGAACATTACTTAGGAAGACTCGTGCTCCATAAACCCGCAAATAAGATTTTGTACAGGTCAGCTGTGTAATGGTTAAACACCCAAACACAAACACAAATCTGTGCACACATCCACCCATCCTCCCTGCTTCTACTAGTATATGTCAGGAAAAAAAAAAACAAGGCATTATATTGCTGTCTGCCTAATCTTATCTGTAGCGCAGTGCTGACTCTTCTGACACCTGCTGCAAAGTAATACGTTCTAACGGGGAGGGGRGAAAAACCATGCATGGGAGAACATCCTAATGGAGGCATATAACATGAACAAACAATAAATGCACCAGAACGCTACTCAAGTGATGTATTTTACTTTGAAAAAATGTTCCAATTCATCAAGTAAATACATCAGATGGGTGAATTCCAGGCTTCACTGAAGGCAATGAACGCTGGAATGAGGATCTCTTCCTGATGTTTTTACTAGTTGGCCAAAAGCCTGATCTTGCAAGGTAGGTTTAATGTTATTCACATGCCAGATCATTTTCATGTAGTCACTCAATTACAATTTGCAGGATCAGGCTCTTTATGTATATATATTTTTATACGTATAGTAACAGATTTATACTCACTATCTTAATAGATTTTTAAAAAATATTAATTCATCATTTATCAAGATTTCCGTGGCTTCTATACAAGCAAGCAAACATTAACCTGTTCATCCTTGGCAAATACATGTTTGTACTGATCCTTAAATTTCCAATGCAGTTTCATTTGGATAAAATTCTCATATTTCTGTTCTATACATTTTCTCTCAGAATTAAAGCATTTGTTACATAAAGGTCAAGTGAATTCCTTTTTTTAATGTATTTCAATAGGGCAGGAGAAGGAAATGGATGAAAACAATTAAAAAAAAACACAAATTGCTCTCTGTAAGACAAATTCAGGACTAACACAGGCTGGCAGAAGCATTAAAATTATTTCTTTTTAAGTTGATGGTTGTCTTTGGTGCTAGCTTGTCTACATGTAGCATTACAAATTTGACACAGCAGCTAAATTAGTCCTAATATAGGGGGTTACCTTACTTACAATGCTTAGGCTTTGTAAAAACACATTCTTATAGCCTAAAAATATATGTTAAATCCTGTATATAACAACTCTATATTACCTACTGCTAACAAAAAATTAGTTTTCAGGGTTTACAATAAAGAGCAACATGACAGGTCAAATTCAGGTCACCTTACCTGAAGAATTAATCGCCCTGATTTCAATGTGATTTATGTGCAAGTGAAACAGGCAGTATTTGGCTATGGTTCAGAAAGCCAAGAATGATACATTCAAATGAACTGCAAGGAACCAGAATGAAATTACATGCTGTAATTATTAAAAATATATTATGTAGTTACATGCTTATGTAAAGAAGCAAAATGTAATTACTAAATTTATATTCAGCCCAGGTATTAAGATTAGCACCTTTCATAAGCAGTTCTATGAAGGATTTGATCACTGGTAATCAAAATCTAGGCTTTATGGGTTTTTTCCCCCAGAACGCTATTTGCAGCAGGAAGAGAACCCTTAAATCTCAGGTTTTCGTTCAGAGTCAAAACGCCACCTTCCAAATCGCTAACATCAATTCCTATAACAATCCATATTTCCCTTTTTGATCTTCTATCAAACTACTCAAAAAGTATTTGCAGCTGGCTAATGGGTCATACTAAGTTTCAACTTTGTGCAGAAAAGCTGAATATAGTTGGTTTTGAGAATGTTCAGTCCGTTACTTTTTCATCATGTTTTATTTCATAATAACTAGCTGCACTTATTTTAAAATGATAAAACCTGATAAAGATAACATTGACTGTTACACATTGCCAATTAATAACTCATAAACAGCAATTTTTATATTTGCTAATTAGCATAGATGTATGTTCCTGATTACATTTTTGTTAAACTTAGGTGTCAGCTTTTCCATATGTCCCTTCTGGAGGTCTGTAGTACTTTGGGAAAGCCATCAGCTGAATCATGTTGAATGCATACTTTCTGCATTTGACATTCTTCAGTACATTCTCTATGCGGCATCCTTCTCTAGTGAAAGGGGGAAAAAGTACAACTTCATGAAACAGAATAAATAAATATGTTTTATTTGTTCATTGCAGAGTTTCAGCAACAGTTGAAGTAAAAATAACAAAGATTCAACTCTACATTTTTGTTTTCCACAAGTGATGATACATCTTACAAAATTAAATCCAAGGCCAGGCCCAATACAGTTATTGCCCTCAGAAATAGGTGATAAGATTTTTTTCTTCCATAATATATTTGCCCTTAAACTTTAAAGTGTAGTAAAAAAAATTAACGATACATTTCATTCTGATTCCAGAAATATATTTGCCTTTTAAACTTTTGCATGTTTTTCAAATTGCTTACTATATATGCGACAGTGCCTGTTGCCCTAAAAATGACTTTTCTAGGAATAAGGCATTTTATTAAGTCTGGCCCTATAGATTTGTGAAGGAAAGTTTCGTCTCTGTTTCATTTTCCATATGTTCAGCTTTGCAATGAAAAAAGAGAAATGGCTTTTCAAATAGCCGAATCCAACTCTCTGCTTTATAAAGGAAAGATGCTTGTTCACATACAGTACAAAAGTCACAAGTGCCAAAGTGGTGCATCAAGACATAAACAGGAGTTTGTTAAAAAGAATATAAAAGTGTTTTGAAAGCAAAAGCAACTAAAGCAACAATTACAAACAGGTTAATTTAATTACCAAACAGAACTTACTCTATTCCATTTAGTTACTTGACAGAAAAGGGTTAGTTGTAACAAAGTAATAAMCTATTTGTCAAACAAAAAAGATCCCATCAGCTAATATTAACAATGAAAATAACACAAAGAAAGTAATTCTCACAAACCACCGCCCGGTAATATTTGGCTGGGGGGGGGGTTAGTTTGTACTGTGCAAATTCATTTTTGTTTCTTTTTTTTTCCTTTTTTTTTAATCAGACTAATTATTAATCTGGGAAAAGGGGTTCAAGCATTCAGGATTCCACACCATCTTGTATACAGTGACAGCATTGTAAGTGGGCTCTCTTGGAGCTAATTACAGTGGGAAAGCTTTATCATGAACAGAAAGAGCAAATCAATTCACTCAATGCATAGTATACTTCTTAGAGTTCAGAAGAAAATAATGAAAACATCGTACATTTCAGACATTTGTATTTTAAAGGTGAATCCTTGGGGTCTGAAAATGTAGAAATATTACAGCACAATTCCTTTTTCTAAAGTTAGTTTGTCGCTGTTTGTAGAAAAGAAAGGAACACAAGTGCAGTTTATTGATATTTGGCTAATAGCAAAGCAAGACTTAAAATAAGCCACACAACCAGCAAGTGTGAGCTGACAAGCAGCAAGGCGACAGGATAGAAGTGACGAGAAGTTGGCTTGTTATCAGTTAGACAGCCTGTTTCGGGATCATCCGATTCATTCAGTGCTCCCTGGGTTTGTCTGCTGTTAAACAGGGGAAGTTAGGAACAAACAGAACAGCATTTAAACAGCAAAGAAAGCCAACACGTAGGTATTCTGACAACAGAGAGAAACCAAATACAGCCATTCTGATACAGAGGACTTAGGCTAGGTACWTCCATATATTTAATCTGTTTTACAATTTGTATGGGAAGCACAATGACTAACGCTTTTTAAAGCCTGCTAAGTGCCTTGAAGAAGTATTCACAATTTTACATTAAAAAAAATGTATGTTATGAGATGAGCTATACTGTCATGAAAAAAACCCACGCACACTGACCAGGAATGAAATAAGGAGGTAAACAAATAGTTAAGGAAACAAAAAAAGATCACAAATGTGGCACAATGTGGCAGTGGCAAAACAGTGTCTCCGTGGCGTTCACAGGTTTTTCAGTCCTGCTTCGCTACCCGTSACGAAATAGATAGGCAGAAGTAGAAAGGGCACAAGCTCGTTTGGAAAGAATTGCAACTATTCTACAATAATTTTAAAATATTGGTAAATTGACCTAAAAATGACTTCTTGGAAAATTCATTAGTGCTGGTGACTCAGCTTTGAAGTCAACAGCAGTTACTTCTATTTAAAGGCTCACATTTACATTACTGAAGAAAATTACTTTGTACCTCGCTTGGTCGACCCAGGAGCTAACCTGCCTACAGTGAAGTTCTACTGAATCACTTTAAGTTGTGCAGTCAATGTACCAGAGCAGCAGGGAAAGCTTCAAATCACTGCCAATCTTTTCTGTTCTAGCCCTAAAAGCTTCTATACAAGCAGGATTATGCATACTTCTGCTATGCCTTTTCCATCCCTCTAAAGTTACATTTATTTGTATATGATCAGGATTCCTGTTTATGGAATTCCCTAAGGCAGTAATGACTTAATTTTATATTTTTCTATGAGCCATACATATTTTGAACCTCATCATATTGAGATTCAAAGATAACTTCATTTTTCTGTGCGGATTTAAGAATATCTAGATATATCAGATTACAACACACTGCTTTTTCAGATACATGGGTCCCAAGCATGTTGTCTGYCAAG
Source organism: Rhea americana (assembly GCF_003343005.1). NCBI lineage: Eukaryota > Metazoa > Chordata > Aves > Rheiformes > Rheidae > Rhea > Rhea americana. The sequence continues at coordinate 3,937,481 of NW_028186512.1, read as the reverse complement.
AAAGAAAATACTGGAAGACCATAAAGAGATTGTAAGACAGTAAAGGTAACATTGCACAGCCCTAAGTAAAAGGAGAACAGTACAGCTCTAATATCACTATTGAAGACAGCAGCAGTCATTTCATCTTACAGACAGTCTGCCTTTCTGACTTGAATGTTAAAAGGCAATGCTGAGTTTCTTGAGCTAGGATATCAAGTGAGGTGCAAGAATTGCACTTACAGGTGGAATCCTATGAAAGAAGTTGATCAAAACCATCACTCACACAATTTTCCTTTAAAAAAAAAGTCTTTCAAAATAAGTTCATCAGTTCTTCTTTGCTTTGAACATTCAATCCATAAAAAATAAAGAAGACTCCATGCTACTTTAAATACTAAAATAAAAATGAAAAATCCCCAAACTTGAGTGACATCCAGATCACTGCAATTAATGGTTTCAGTGTGCCTGCTGCTCTTGGTCTACAGTTTTCAAACATACATGGAAATCAAACACTATCTAAAACAAAATCCTTTCAGCAATTACCACGAAGCGAAGCTGCCTGTATCTGCCATGCTGATTTTGTCAATATTGTGACTTACACTGAAATACATAGCTGTGTTCTATATTAGAGCACTCCAGTTAACAGCCTTGCTTCCTCAGACACTCCTTGCTCTACTGCCCACAGCACTGTCAYTTGTGATCAGCTGGGAGGATTCAACCCCTTTTTCTTTGCTACTTTTTTWTATTATTATTATTTTATCATGTATTTCTACATACTCTCAAAACTCTGCACCTTGTAATTTTCCTTTTCCTTCTTAAACTCTACAGGAATCCCAGAAGTCTGCCTCTGAGCTTTTTCCACTGTCTGGTCACCTTTTTCTACTCTTCTAAATAAGCCTGTTGGTTTCAGCTTATCCTCTTTATGCGCATGACTGACAGCTCTAGTTCGGCCCACGTAGTCCCATATCTTCATTTCCAACCACTTTCCACATTTCCAGCTTAGCTGCGTTTGGACAGTTCTTCCTGGATGTCTTTATCACAAACCTCATATGTGTGCTTATGGCAGAGGGGACACCAACTGAACTCTTCTCTGAAAAGGTCCATCTAGGCAGTGACAGAAGATCACTGTTCAGTAAGTTTGCACAGCTATTGCATACTCTTTCCTCATTATAAAGCACTGATCAGGTGCTTCGTTATGAAGGGCTTTCGTGCAGTCTGTCATCTTAGTTTTACATGACATTAATTTATTATAAGCAGGCTGCATTACATGCTTGCAGGGACAAAATCCTTCTACTTCTGTAGGGTGCTCTGTATGGTGCTATGTTTTGCTCCATATCTCATTGACAATGTTAGAGGTTTTTAATCTATGTTTCTACAGGTCCCATTAGCATCAGTGAGATTTATGTAGATGTGATGATGGGAATACAGATAAAAGCCATTTGTTCTGTTATTTTTTTAAATAGAAAAGCCCACAGTACATTTATTCTCTGATATGCTGAAAAGAATGATCAGTGTCTTTCAACATAAAAAGTCGTATCTCCCTCCAGGAAAACCACTATCAACAGCTGTTGGGGGGGGGGAGGGGAACGACTTCTGTTTCACGAATTAGTCACATCATTCTACATGTGATTCAACGAGACATCTCCAAAACAGAGCAAGAGGATCCAACTCCATTATTAGCCACCTAAGAACAAGGCTGAGTGGAATACTTAAATGGGCTTTCAAATTAAGAAGAATATTTTGTCATGATCAGATGCTTGGCTAAACTCACTCTACGCGCTGCAGTGACAAAGCCTCGTAACAAACTTCACAGTGTTTTCTGTGGTGACTAACGTAGGGAGTTAAAGTAGGGACATAAACTCAGCTTTCTCTAACGTGACAGTTTGGAACATTATTCCCCCTGGCTCATATCRAACCTGGTGGAAGTTTTACTGCATCAAACAGCATGCATCCAGTTGGCGACAGGTCAACCGGATTTACCTGGCTTCCAACCTGACACTCAGCACAGTCAGAACAGACCTGTACCTGATCCCATTATGGTGTGAAGATACAGCCCCAGCTTTTGATGTTCACTCAGTTACAAACCATGCTCTCCCAGAGCTCTGAACTCACACCAAGAGGGAAGGAGGAAGCCTCCCAGGAAATCCAGCAAATTTGCATTTCACATATACGCATAGTTTTAAGAGGAAAAGGTGAAAGCTTGTAGATCTGTAACATCTAGGGTCATGAATAACTCTCTAAACTGTATTACTATTTTTTGTTCATTTTATTTGAAGCTTATAGCACAGCACTGACATACCATATCAGCCAAAAGTGCTGTAAGTTTAACGATGATATCATTTCAGTCTGCCTTCTAACTCACTTGGTGTTTTATCATCTTAAACTCCTATTGGGATAATGTTGCATGCTCATCAAATGAGTCAAACCAAAACAGTAGGTATTTTCTGTTGTCTTATAATWTAGATGATGAATTGTTTGAAACTTTTAGCAATGAAGCAGGGACAATGAAAATGGTATGGGGAAAAAAGAACCATCTCAAAAGTCCTTATGAAGTCAAGCATACACATGAGGGCACATTCTGGCTTTTGCTTACCTGTCACACTGCTCAGCACTCCCTATGCAGTGTCTCTGAAGATTTGTATTTTAATGCTTGGGGATGTACGAATCTCCTGGTAAGACTTCTTCAGCTCTAGTTGAGTTTCATCTATTAATAACACTGGAAAGGCTAAGTTGTGCTAATGCAGGGCTGCAAGCAGAATGGGTAGGCAGCTTTCAATCTACCAAAGAAATCCCCGTGCTAGCAGTAGCTTCACTCTGAATTCGTGTCTTATAGCGYGGATACTTTCTGAAAAATTTCTCTTTTTTGCAAACAGAACTCAAAAAAGGAGTTTCTGGTCTTATTCTTGTCACACTCCAGCATCGACAAAGAAAAATGGCAAAAATTGGATGCTTCTCTTTTAACCCCTTCCAGCAGTATCTGCAAAGACATTTCCTTAAACAGAASTGATTGCTGAGAGTTCTTCATCCTGATCACCATTTTGTTTATTTATCTGCTCTCTCTGTGATAATCCACTTCAGATTATTACAATCCAGAACTACTATGAAGCAGTTTTTCTGACAAGTGTTTCAGTACTCGTAAAGTTTGGAAACTGAATATTGTCTCCTTAGTTGCTGGGTTTTTTTTCTTATTTTTTTTTTAATAAAATAGAAGTGAAAGTTGCTTCGTTTCTGCGTTTTACAGGTTACTGTGGTTCACTGAAATGCTCCAGTTACATTATGAAAAAACCCAACTATTTTAACACAGTACTACAGTTCTAGAAAGCAACCCGACCTTTTGCAAAGGAAAGGGAATACTTGTGAGACCTCCTTGTCATCATCAAGATGCTACACCATAGTGCCTAGAAGAATAAAACTGGATTCAGAAGGAAATAAATCTCAGTTCAATCCTGGAGCATCACTGAGTCAGGGCAGAATTCAAACAGAACATATAAAGGAATACTGTGCTATATTCCTCCCTGCTGAAGGACACAGTTGACACAATAAGAACTCTGACAATTTGAAAAGGTAAAAAATTTCTGCATTGTTTTAAATGGAAAATGTAACAAGAGAACAGAGATGTCTTCYGTATCAATGACCTTTTCAATAATTCTCTTTGTTTTGTCACTGTTGTCAGYATCTTTTATGTTTTTCCTCAAGCCTAGATGGTGTTAAATAAAGTAAAAGACACTAAGAAATTAATTATTTGCTGCCTATGTAATCCTATAATCTCTATTAAAATTCAAAACAAGCAACTGGCATTACTGAAATTGAGTAGTATTCTCATATTTCAGGATAGTGATGAATTCAGTCAGTGATTTGGAGCTGCTATTAAATATACAGCAGTAGTATATACAGCCTAATGTGTATCAAATTGCTGCAATAAAATCTCTCTYCTTTTTTCGTTTTAGCTTTTGCATTACAACTATTTTCCCTAATCTTTTCTTTTGCTAGCACCCTTTGCTTCCCTAGGCTTTTTTTCATTCCTTTGTATAGTTACAATACTTTTGTTTTCTAATGTCAGTCTATTTTCTTTTCTAAATAAGATGAGGCTTTTCCAAAGAATTTCACCAAGCAGTAGATTAAAGATGTAATCATGAYGACAAGACACCTAGGTCTTGAAAAATAGTTTATGTATGGCAATTYGTTTATTTTGTACTCCAAACTCCAGCACTATTCCTCTGGGTTTTTAAGTCTATCCAAAGAAAAGATTCAATTTTGAGATGCTGGTYAGAAATAGTAAAGTACTTGAGGCTCAGCCACAGTCACGTACAGATTTTAAACACCATTATGGGAAAGTCATACTGAGTTCAGTAGACAGCAACAGATTAGTCAGCACACTGCCTTGCAGTAGTGCTTAACCGGAGGCACCTGGTTTCCACGCACACAACCAACTGCTGCAAAACCCTACTGTGCTCTGCGGAAGGGATGTTGGAGATGAACAAAATTCAGTTTACTCCTTTGCYTTCTTAACTGCTCTTGAAAGTAAAGGAATGAAGGGACTAACTATAGCAGTCCAACTTTCCTACCAYGTTTTATCAGCATAACATGTAGGCAATTTTCTAGGGAAAGTAAAAGAGAAATGCACCCCATTTGCAGACAATAAAACTGCACAACTCCTGTTTTGAACTTTGAATACRTTCACCTGCAATCCTGTTCTGCAACTTCTGTCCTGAAGTCACAATGTCCTACAGATTGAATCACATATTCAACTTGTTATCTGATCATATGCCCTCTGTACATTAAAAGGGAGTCATTATATTAATTCTAATATAAAAATTAGGAAAATATCCATATATTAAGAAAAAAGCAAGTACTCATCTATAGTTTACTAGCATGTAACGATACATAAGATTTCTTTGTTCACATAATCACAGTTTAAYAAGAAGAAAAACAGCACCCAAGTATTTGATTATTTAACATAAATTAGAGAGTATAAATAGAGCATGGAACAGATTTTTTTGAAAATACATTATTGTAGAACTGAGATCTAGTTGTCACATCAGGCTGTACTTGACAGATAATTTCAGCCAATGAAGAGCAAAGTTCTGAGAGAAATATTTGACGGCTTATTAATATATGGTATTTATTTCAAWATCACCCTATATTAAAAGCAAACACTAAGCTAAACTTAGTTTGTGTAGACAAMATTTCAGACAGACCTGAAAAATGGAAAGATTTCCAGTTTGGCTGAAGCTTCCCCGAAACTGTTGGCTCACCAAAGAACAAACACCCCATGTTTTTTTTTTCTATGCTAATGCTAACATACCATAAACAGTGTAAAGAGATGGAAGAGCAGCTTGTAGGTTTGTATCTTATTTCAAACATGTTATTTCAAAATATAAAACTCCATTTGCATAAATCCTAGTGCTAAAGAAATCACCAATGACTTCAGAAAACTGTGCGGGTCTGATCCAGGACACCTAAAAGAGCCCTTTTTCTCCTGACTTTAAAGTGACCACACAGTAGAATAGTAACATTCACAAAACGTATACAGTGAATATACAATAACCATGAACAAAACATTCCAGCCACAATCGCAATGGTCTTTAACTCACTGCGACCTTTCAGACATCTGCACTAGCAGTTTAACCCTGCCCACAGCAGGTCCTTGGCACCGAAGCTGGAAGGCAAATGCAAGGTCACAACAAGTCACTGCGACCTCTCAGCCACCAAAAGATGTTGCCCACTGGAGGCCACCTCGTGGGAAAGGTCCTTGAATGGCACCAACTCCTGACTGGGAGGGTGCAAGTCTGCACGGGCCACAGCTCTGCCAGGAACCATTTAAGCATTTCACTGCATAAAATCGCTGAGGCCAGGGCCTCAAAACTTTCCCCAGTGGAAGTATGGACAGACACTCAAAGTCCTGCCAAGTGATTCAGGTAACTAACTACGTAAGAGCCTAGCTCAGAACCAAAACATGAACGATGTGTAGGAACGATTCTTCTTCACCAGGCAGGAGAGAGGAGTGATTTTGGAAATACAGTTTTCACCTCTACTATACTCCAAGCACAGGACTGGCTGTTTCATCCTACTATTTACCCACACTACTATGCAATATTAAATGTTAGTTCTATGAAAGTTTATCTTTTTAACCAAAAATACGATTCTAATAATCTTTCCAGATACTCTTTTATGGAGTATTAGGATTATGTATAAGCAAAACTCTTAGGATAAAATTATGAAAACTTCCCTGGCAAACTTCTCTTATAAATTTTGAAATTCAATCCAATGTGCAACCAATTTTAAAGGACATGTGATCTAACTCTCTGCAGAAACCAAACAAATTGCAGGCTTCCTAGTGACCTGACAACATGTGAAATGCRGATGAGTACCTCCTTCAATAAGTTCCAAACATACAAAAAAATTTCTTGCATAAGGTTAATGTCACTAGTATTATTGCCTAGTGAGTCACACTTCTTCCAATATGTTTCTCTCATAGTAATGGGGCTTTTACCAAGGACGTGATTATACATTTAGTTCATACAGGCACACTGAAACAAACCTACGATAAATTCTCTCATATGTCTCATCGAGTCTTAAATACTTTTGGTTGACCACGAAAAACCTTCACAGATTTTCTCCTTACTGCTGGTAAAATTTTTTTTGACTTTTTCACACATGGTGAAAGTCGCCATGTGGCAAAGTGGATTTAAGAGGTGTAAAAGGCTTGCTGTACAACTAAACAGCGAAGCATGAAAAAAGGTTCTTAAAATCTGACATTAATTTCTACATGTTCAAATCTCAGACCGATGGGGAGGATAAAAAACTAAGGACAGAGAAAATTGCTACTGTAAACCAAGAGTCGGTTGAGAACCTGTTGCATTGGTAGTCTGGGTCCTTTTAAGTGAGGAGGGAATTAAACAGCGAAAGATATAAATCTGAATAACTTACAGTGTATACCTGCAACTGCAGTTCAAGCTATACAAAAGGCAAAATGTGACTGCTTCTGATTAATGATACTAATCTGCATAAACCCTTCGTTGGATTAACCAAATGAATGAGTCGAGATAGATCATACCAAAGAACTGAAAATTAGTTTTCCATCTCACGAAGCAAATAAAGCCAGTTTCATTAATTGCTTTCAACCACTATACTGATACTGTTTTTTATAAACACATTGACAGTTTGAGATCTGATCTGTTCTGATCTCAGCCTTCCTGTGAGCACGACATGCAATATGTGGGAGTGCCTATGCAAGTGGAGTTAGTGCACGTGGCCTTCTCTATCAGCAAAATGCACTTAAACCTGACTTCAGTTGGTGCATTAGCGCCGCTACCAGCAACACTACATATAGCAAAGAAAGTTCTCCTTCCTAGGCTATTAACCAGACTCCACTATCCAAAGGTGTATGGGTTGAGATGCCCGCTGCGGTTATCTGGAGATGCCACCCCAGCAGTCCTATCAATAAACTACCTTCTCCTTTCTTTAGCAGGWAACATTAGTGGCAAGAGAGATTTCTAAAACTTGAGCAACACCCTCTTTAAACCCCAAACACACTGTTTTTACATCCACCTTCTTCAGAGCACACAACAGGGCTGAGCTGAGATTCTTGTGAGCCAAAAGTCTTTGTTGTCCTTTCTGGTAATTGGTAGAGACTTTGAAGAATAAAGTCTCTGTGTGGGAAATTAAGAGAGTTACATATCTGTTTTCTAGTTAGCTGTTTCTATTCTGTTTCTGTTTAGAAGACTGCACAAGTTCCTGGAGCCTACTCTCAAAAGGAAGTATTCCCCCCCCCCAAGTAGCAAACAGGGGGTTTAAAAGATTTGAACTTTAATCAGTGTATCTGCTTATTTTACAAGCATTTTCTCTTTGTCGTCCCTAGTCACATTGTAAGGAACATTTTATGATGAGTATTGCTGCAGGTTTCTCAGTAAATTTGAAACGAACTCTTCCAGCTCCCTTCATCATGTTATTTCAGAAAGTTACTACCAGCAGAGACCATCACTTTTTAAGTAAAAATAGCACTGTTCTGATGGGGAGAGTGAAGAAATGAAAATGCATACAATTTTGCTTCTACAATTTGCAGAAATAAATGACCTTTTGAAAATTTCTGATAAGTTTGGGGAAAAAAAAAAAGGCTCAATAAGCAGGATATTTACCCTCTATTCCCCTAAACATTTACTAGCAGAAAGGAATAAATAGACAAAATATAATGCAGGGGCAAATATCTTCCTCTCTATCATAATGCCACATTTTCCCTACTGTTACAGTGAAATCAAGGGCAGGGTTTGGTTCAGTGCTGTCACAGTAATTCAGAGTTTGCTGCAAGTCCAAGATGCAGCTCTCAGGATATTCTGTATGAACTACATGCAGGATTCCCTGAACAGAACAAGAAGAGTTCATTACACTGGCAGAAGCACTTAATGATGAAGCCAGTCCCCGGCAGATGAGAAGAAACTGTCAATTTACTACTTTACCAGGACTGAACCATCAAATACTCTTTTTTAATATGTTCTTCCCCCCCGCCCTTGTATCCCAGATTGTGCTCTGCAAAACGCAGAACTGGTAGAAAGAGGCGACACTCTCACCGGGGTTACCACTACAATGCCTTAGGAACTTCAGCTTAGAAAAAACTACAGAAAGCTGGTATCTCCTTCAACTTCAGACTCTCAGGAATGGAGATATGGAAAAGAACAAATGTCCCCAAGCATGTCTACAGCAATTTGCATGCAGAATTGCAACACAGTACAGCAGTGGGGCTTTCCACTCAATTTTGGTAGCTGCCATAATTTACAAATAAGCAGAATGTACACTACTGTATATACATGCAATTGTGGAAAAGAAGGGGTTTTATTAAGAAAATTCTAAACCACATAAAATGTAGTTGAAAACACCCAATATTTTGTGAAAAACTTACCCATCTATGATCTACCATTATTTTCTCCTGAAGAAGCAGCAAGCTAGTAGCATTATCTGAGCTTCCTTTTCTTCTCCAGGAGGGAAAAAGGAAGCTAGCAGGAAGATATAAATCTCTTTGACTATAGTGTTTTTCTCTTTAGTTACATATGCTAGTTATTTTGTACGTTGGAAGGAAAAGGGTTTTACAAATTATTCCAATAAAATACCATCTCGTGGTGCTCCTACTTTACATAAACACTACACCAATTTTCCAGGAAAAAAGAAACAACCCCCAAAAACCCCAACATCTTTGGAAATGTCTTCAGTGTCCCTGAAATATAACACTGCATAAGACTGTGCTAGAAGCAATCCCATCATTTCCTCTTTTATACTCCTTTTACAGGAATACGGTTCCCTAACCAGCCAAGTCTGAGATGCATTATTCCCAGAATTGTTTGTGTACTTSGTCATCGTGAGAGCTGAATACCACAATGTCCTAACCTGAGGTAGTTTTCTTTAATCATTCTGAGAAAAACAGTGCTTCACATGCTTAAAGTATTTAGCTTGAATAGCTGCGAGCCTGAGTCCAGGTGGCCAAATAGAAAAATCTGAAGTCCAGTCAAGTAGCACACAGTTGTTAATTAGAAACACTTCATCTCCACAAATGCCCATTACAATGGCAGGCCTTGAGGAATTCTGCTTCCCTTTTCATGTTTAATAAATGCTAATGACCTTCAATTATCCTGTAACATATCTCACATTAACCTTACTGGGAGCGATACTGCCCTTTGGGGTCCTCTGAGATGCGTCGGCATTCACAGCCCTTTATGGTACTCACGGTCAACGAACGATGAAAAAGCGCATCCGCCTGATCTAATCCAAGCAGGTTATGGTATCAGTGTTGGTATTTCCTTGTACTTTGGTTAATATTATGCTTCTGTGGCTGTCACATAGCACTTGCAGACTTCAAGAAACTGAACAATTTCTCTTTTTAACCTACATTTACTACATTGGTCAGAACACAGCAAAGACCAACGCTTTTAAACTGTTTAAATTGTCCTCTGTCAGGAACACAAATAATATAGAGAGAGTTACACAACACTTTTAGAAAAACCTCAGCCACTTTCACCATTTTACTCTCAATTAGCCTTTACTAAAAACTAAATCAGAGCTTTGTAGCATCTCATCAGAGCCCAACTAACACACGCAAAGGATGTTCAAATCATTCTTGTCTCATTTTACTAGTATTTAATCCCAAGTTAGTTAAAAGTAAATTCTGTAATGTGCTATTAATGTGCTGCTACTGACAGCTTAAATACAATCAATAAAACACCAAAGCTGCAATTAAACAGCAGAAGCAATTTTTAAAAATTATCACTGCTTAGCTACAGGCTTCTCTTGTTATCTCATTAATATACACAGGGCGTAGAGTTGGCTTGTGCACTGTTTTGTATGACTAGATTCATATTATCATTCTCAGTCTCTTACAACATGGGTAAAGCAAACAATTAGCAGAAATGCCCTAAGCTATTTTTGATCTGTCTTGTTCTTTGCATGAACATTTAGAGATAGCAGATATGCGATTCAAACAAAGATAAAGGCATGTGAGTGCAGGTCAGCAATTGTGCTTGTCAAACAGGTACATGTATCAATGCAGACAATTTAGGTGCATGAAACAGTGACATTTTCCCCTAGTACACAGTAATGAAAAATCTGCAGAATACTGTAAAAATATTAAAACATGATAACCCATCCTAAGTTGGAATTACTCACAGCTAAGGCAAAATTCAGTGGAAAAACGAGTTCTACATTGGCCAATAATGTTGTTTTGAGCTCTGTATAATTAACAATCAAAGAAGTAACAGACAACTTGAGGACAAGGAAAAAGTTATCTACCAAATATTTGTTTCCCTAAAGAGGTGATATCTTATTTAGAAAGCTTCCATTCCCTCTCACTCACTCAGTCAAATGATTAGCTGCATATTCTATATTTCTACAATACTGGGCTAATTACTAATACTACCTATGAGTTCTTTCAGAAGTAAGCACATCAAATCACACAAGGAGAAAAATCAGAACAATAACATTTACTATACAGTGAAGAGTGTTTTGAAAAAACTTCTCTACACATATACATAAAATGGCTAAATATTTGCAGAATTCACAGCATTCTCAAAATTATTTAGGCTAGAATAACTTAGCATCTGGAAGAATTGTCAAATTTTATAGTTAGCCACCAATACATTTAAGAAGTAAGTTAAGATAATGGCACTTTAATACACTGATTAATGACTACTGCTCTCTATAAAGAGAGGCAAACTAACAAAAATAGACTTTTACCCCAAGATACCAAAGCAGGCACTAGGCACTTTTTCATAGGAAATAAGCAGGTAAGTAAAGGAAGTAGTCAGAATATTTCAATGGCTGCAGGTTACACAGTAATTTAATAGCGCACTTTTTRCCAGCTGTTTATAACATCTCACAGTTTCTCAAGCCTCACAATGATAAACATATTGGTGTTTGGAGCTATATTTATGTTTAAAATACTATGGCTTAGTGTGCCGATGCCAGCAAAATCTCCCCCATTCCAAATTGCCATCTTACTGAACAATGGATGGTAATATAATGGTAGGATAACTAAAAAATATACTTCCAAGATCTGCTCCAAATCCTTCAAAAGTTGACACATTGCCTGTTCCCCAACCCAAAGCAYCAAGTGTCTTTAGGTGTCAAACACAGCAGCATCAGTTTCCTGCAGAACATCCACGGCAGGATTCAGAGCCTCTAAATTAGGCAGTTACCACCCTCTAATGTGCATATGGGGAGCATAAGCATTTAACTTAGATATTCAGTTGATAAATGCCTAAAGTTTTATGATGAAAACAGCTTGATTTAAGAGTGTTTTCACTGAGTTCAAGAGGAGGCTTTGATGTAAGATTTCTCCAACAGCTAATCACCCAATGGTTTTTCCTCTATCTTTATAGTGCTTTATAAACTCCAGTCCATGCACCAGGCTACCACTGTATCACCTGCTAAATGCGTAACATTGCCTGTTCCCTCAGCTTAGCCATTACTCTTTCTCTACATGCACAGACTTCCTTCTTCACATGGTGCTCAAGAAAAGGCACCAGTATATCAGCTCTGTGAAAAATGCTTGGAGCAATCCAACAGCAACAGATATAAATCTTCAGAGGGTTTTGATCTAACTTGTAGTTCCTTCCTCCTTCAGTCAACACTCATGCAACTCAAAACCAAACCCACCAAAATAATCCTAATATAAAACCCTGAAGAGTGATGTAACGCAAGTGCATTCTAAGTCAAGAAAATAAATTAGGATTTTAGTCATAAGCTTAAACTTCACAGCCCTTGTGTTAAGGTAAGACCACCCTTTGCAATAACATAGGATGTACTGACTTCATCTGTCAGAGAGAGAGAAGAAAACACGAGGAAATGATAACAAAAACAAGATAGGAAACGATGCTAAATACTAAGACAAAAAACAAATATCAGAGTAGAAAATGAAATAAACCTAAAATTGGCTGGATTACAAGGCCAAAGTCGATCATATCTTTAGCCAAAAAAGGCACAGATACAATGCTGCACATGATGAGAATCCATCTTTCCCCTCAAGTATCGTTAATCCACTAGAGACTCCTTCAGCAGCCCAAAGCTCTTCTTGAAAGGACAATGCAATTCATAAGTTGTTTGTTGCACTCAGTTACAGATACGTGAGAGATCATTATTTGGATTAAATACTTCTGCAAAATGTAAGATCATATGTTCCAATTCATCCTCTTGCCTTACTACATCAGAGTGGGGCTATAACGTTCTACCAGCCTGAACCAAGCTTGCCTCAGTTATCTTTTCCAGCACTGTAAATACTGTTGAACAGGACAGCTGACAGCACAGGCTTCATGCTCACCTGACTAAAAACTGTTTTTAAAGGATAGTCTCGACTTTTCTCTGTAATGAGAATTAAAGAAAAAGAAAAGATTTATGAGCAAGCAGTTGTCTGGTTTGGGCTATGTTACGACACGGCACAGAACATTAAGCTTTGCAAAAAGACTAAACRTTTTTTATTTCTCTTTTGGCATTCCATACCCAATGGACTGTACAGCAATTTTAAAGTTTTTATTTTTGCTATAAAGATCATTTGACTTTCTCTCCATTGTAATATGTATTTTATTTAATAAACTTTATAATAATAAAAAACTACTGAAACACTGCTCTATTCAAGGATTACTATTCAGAGGAGGCTCATTGAATTCCATTAGTTTTAGCATCTGTGTTCTAAGTTGCAGACAGCTTCAAAAGTAGCTATTGAGGTAACACACTGCTTCATTTACAAAGGAAATTGGATGTTTAATGCATTTTGTAATGCAATAGCAACAAAATAGTAGTATTTGCATAAAACAGCCCACCATAAGAGCAGGTGCTGATCCTGACTGAGAAAAGGTCATTTGACTTCTGCTTAATCAGTGTGGACTCGTTACTCCATCTGGATATATATTATTATGGAGGTTGGTGAAGTCCATGTTACAAAAAGCCACAGTTGGGAATGTTTGTTACCTCATCTGTGCCTAGAAAATCCAAACGCATGGAAAGAGGAAACATTTCAACTTAGCAAATTGCAGGGACCATTTGTGGAGAACAGACTGGCCAAAAAAGACTGATCAGGGCCTCATAAAGATCTGCACTGCCTTCTGCGTTTGCTACGGCTGCTCGAAGGAGGGGACAGAAAATGGCCCACTAGAAACCTCTTTCTGATGTCAGATTTTTAGCCCATATCTGTTGGCATAGTTCCTTTGACTTTGCTAGAGCTATGTTGGTTTATATTGGGTGAAGGATGTGCATATCCACTGAGTATATCTAATGTATGTGGCACAAATAAGCATTTTAGAAAACACATATGGCCAAATTCAAAGAATTTAGAGGAGACAGTGGCCATTACCACCACTGTACTGACTGGACTGCACCACAGGGATTGTAAAACACATTTGTGAAAGTTTGACTTCTCAAGTGAATTTTAAATGTTTTAATCATTCTGCTTTATAGGATCAGAATCTTTGAATTCACTCGTTATTTCTTAGAATTATCACATCATGTTAGTCACGCAGATTATGTTTTCTTCTTTTGAATACATATTTATGTAGGTCTGATTCAAACTTAAAACAAAATTGAATTCTCAGTGGTCTTCCTATATTCACTTCAAAAACATCCAAAGCAGAAACTTTGAGTTTTTAATTTGCTTGAGAGAGGAACACTCTCAAAACAGAATCATGCCTGGGAAATATCCATACTGTATGTCAGCACTTGTATAAGCATGCACGAGATAATCAAAATTGTGAGTTCAAGTTCATTACAGCCTCATTTCAAGTTTCATCTGGRAATTAAACTTAAATTGAGACTGAAATTAGTTTTGTTATCCCTATTGTGCTGCACAGAGAAAGATTCTTTGTGACAAGAGGGAGAATGATTGCCTTTGGGACAGAAAACAGAATTTGAGATGCCTCTGTCACAAAATAATTTCAAAAAAAAAAAAAAATCTGCTAAGACTAAGATGCCTTTCCGGACTACTGTGCTATGCATTTGTTAAGCATCTTCTTACCTATGAATACATTCTATCTGAAAGTGAAGAAAACTGTCTGATTTAAAAGTCATAATACTCTCATGTTTCAATATCCTCCCTAAAACACCAAGAATAATACTTTTATCACATTACAATATACAGAAAGTGACTGATTTTTCCAGCACTTCTGCCTCAATAAAATCTTCATCTACAAGTATTTTCACCTGAAGACAGTAAAGCTACAGGGAAACACAAACATAAAGGTCTGAAGTTTTCTAATGTGGTTTTAATTGCCAGTCAAAGAATGCAAAACAGTCAGAAATCATGGTGATACAAATAAGTTCTCTAAAAACTGTCTTGTATGTGCCTTGTAGAAGTATTTTAAAGTATGCTATCATCTTTGAAAATCCATTTCATTAGGTCACATAATAAAGCAACATGTGACAAAACAAATTTTCTTTGAATTATGCCTGGGTATGTTGTTATATGGCTATACAATACAGGCCACTATGCTTATGAAGCCAAAGTTTGCTGTACACAATGCTGCCTCATTAATGCACTAGCAAAAGGTGATTCCAACTGTCTTTAACCAGAAAAATAATCTACCAAGTTTTAGTTTACCAGAGCTACAAATTATAGCTGGATAGGCAATAGCCTTGCTCATGAAAAAATACTATTTCCACAGAACAACAAAAGCATAAAGCATGAGGCCATATCCACATTAAGGGCTTCTTGAACAATGTAGTTTTTCCTTCATTGGAAAGGAAAAGCAAAAGGAAGCAAGTTGCAATGAGAATGCAAGAGTATCCTACAGGGCATAACTGGGGAAAAAAATAATCTTATAGAAATAAAATGAATACTCATCTAYGAGACAACACCTCTTGGGCTACTTCTATTGCACAAGAGGAAAAATAAACAGCACAATAGCAGTCTTGCATGCACTAGCTCACTTTCAGGATGWATGCAAGTAGCATCTTCATGTGGCAAACTATGCTAGCTTGTGTAACAGAAATGTCAAATTATATTTAAAACAACTGCCTCCAAATTTACTGAGAATGCCACTGTAGCAAAAAAATTCTTACAGGGGAAGAGGGCATAGGGAGCAACTTTCTCCCCCGGGCAACAACATAGCAGAAGTATAAGACTTTCTGTAGCATTATGTTGAGGGAGGACTGTCAGCACTCGCCTAGTGTACATACCAGTGCCCAGGAGGTAAAGAGGCTTCAACCATGCAGCCAGTACCCTGGTCTCCTTATTTTAGCTTGAGCCCAAGTAACAAAAGGGAGTGAGGAAAACAGTAATCAATGTGTAGAGTAGTGAAGGTCAGTAAGGGAACTTGATACGCTTTTCTGCTGCACATTTGAGTACAGCAACATGCCTTTGCAGCTCTGTGAAAGCAAACTAGCTGAGGAGAGGCTTCCATTTAAGCAGCATAAATGAATTCAGTTTAAAAATTCCAAAACCAATGGAAAGGTCTGCGTGGTCATGAGTGAACATCTTGATGTCTCTTTACCAACCTCCTCCACATGAAACGTGAAAAAGATAGAAGTGCACTTCCTTTATCTCGTCCTTTGCCTGTCAGTTATAACCATTTTGAGTCAAGAATGTTTGACAGAAAATGGTGATTGTATAGCTGCTCAAATCTCAGGTGTTGGCTAGGGCATCCTGCTTTTACTCTATCTAACTAGTGATTAAATGAAAGACGTTTAGTACATATGCAGCTTAGCCTGTTAGTAGTTGCCACATGAATGGCAAAGTGGGGAATAGGATACAAGGTGATAAAGTATTACATAATCTTCTATTTCTTACAGGAAACTCAACTTACAGGATATTTAAGGGAAGAAGATCTTAGAATCTAGAAATATACCCACAGCAATATACMAGTCAGACAGAGAGCATATCTTAAGTGCAGACTGAGGACAACAGAAAAGATGAAACAGTGATTATAGTGAATGTCACAGAGACATTTTAAGAAACTCATTAAAAATATTCTAAACTGTGATAAACAATATTATCAAAACAGACTCTTCTAGAATTCCAGAATCAGTTCACGTGCCCTTTTAGAATGGGGTAGTATCTTAATTGCTTGCCTTTTAAAGTTGTGATGCTATTTTCTCTCATCACTTCAAAACCAACTAATAATGTTTTTGACAGCGTCCCAGTTAGCCATTTTTTATTAGCTTTCCTAAGGCATTCAGTGTAACAGCTAGTTTATTTYGTAAAACAGACTTAGGAAAAAAAATCATGCCAGCTGTGGTTCAGCTACATGAACTAAAGCAAATGGTACTAGATGGGTGGATTTTTATTTCTTGCCTGAAATGTACTACTAATGAAATCCCACCACAACCTACTGCGGACCCTCTCATCTTCTATCTGTCACGAGAACACAAAGTAATTTGTTGGAACTTCGTCAACAAACCTTTCTGTTGCTGATTAGTTTGCATGTGGCAGATGCTTCACTGTCAACAGTCATGAATGAGCTATAAAGGGATTTAAATAAAAATCAACAACTTTGGAGCASTGATTTTTGCAAAATGCACATGAAACAAAACACTATTTTGACAGGAAYGATACATTTTCATCAAACCTGTCAGTTCAGACAAGAAATAAATTAGATAATCCTAGAACAAGATCATTTTTGTAAATATATGCATACGTGACCAGATTGCTCCTTAATCCGTTTTTTGAAGAATCGAAACAAGTTCCTCCTATCTGACAAAGCTAAGTGTTGCCTGAGGAGGATCTGTGTTTTTTTTTTTTTTTTTTTTTTTTTGGGGGGGGGGGTTCTTTTTATTTATTTTTTTTTTAAGTAAGGTTTAGCTCACTGACCTGCTAACGATAGTCAGCTGATGCCTTTTTAGCCTCTTTTCCTGTAGGAACAAAGCTTGCACATTCATGGTTGGCGCAAGGGGAAGGAAAATGCATCTGCGTATCCCAGCAATCTTTGGGCACATTGACTTGAGTTCAGCTAAATCTGAATGAGGGATAAAAACCTCAGAGATTACTCTGTTCTTACCAGTTTTAGGAAATAGGCAGCCAAATTGAGGAGAGACACTGCATCAGGAGATGGCTGYAATATGAGTTTGAAGTTTATATATCAGAAAACCTACAGGACGAATGAGCAGAGCAAGAAGAGAAGGAGCCTCCTCTATTCTAACTAGGAAGCTGGGTCCTATATCCAAAATATTTCATCGTATGACAGACCCTACTGGAAGCAGCAGTTTCCTTCCCAGCTTCYGATCAACCTGGCCTGCAGGACTCTGAGCGTGGTTGACAGCTCTCATGCCTGGGATCCAAGGACTCTGTACAGGTAGAAACTCCTCCCCAGCACCTTCCTGGGGCAYTGGGGGTGTCTCCAGTTGGAGAGAAAAGCTAAGTGCAGGCTTGCTTCCAGCAGGCACTGCTGGAAGAAGATGAGCAAGTGGCAACATCCTGACTGGGGAGAGAGGATAAGACAGGCAAGATCAAAGCAGAGCACGAAATACAGCAGTGCAGATGCACACCCATGCCCAGTGATTTGGGCATCAGGTGTATTCAGAATCACAATACTACTACACCTTCACTAAACTCCAGTATTGCAGAAACCTTTTTAGCTATTAAACTGTATGAGTCAACTGTGGAGTGATCTGGCTGTGAGCTTTGGGAAGACTTCACCTTTCCTTTGCATTAACTTCCTTATAAACCCACACTTCCTATTACTATGGATTATAATCCATGCACAGGGTATTAAGAATGCAARTTCCCAAAACAATCTCCTGAGTTCACACCTCTGAGTGCTCCAGAGAACAGGACAGCAATACGACACTCCTGGCTCTTTTACTGCTTGCAGTTCCAGCCACCTAGAGACAGCACCACGGAAGCAGGAAATCAACAGGAAGCAAATAACCGTCCAGATGGGAACTCATTTTGTCACCCCAGTGCCAAACAGCTGCTAGGACGCCTGCTGCAAGGAAACTCTGAGAAACTTGTTGTTACAGTACGATAATCCAGTGGAAGTCTTCCAGTAGCTGCTGTAACGATGAGGACATATTTAAGAAACCACTGTTAAAACTCTATGAATACACTGAGCATTGCAGCTGTCAAAGGAGTTTTCAAAAACATCATACCAAGGTGATACCACAAGACAGAAAGGAACAAGGAAACACTGGCTGGGAAAAGAAAGCAGAGCTGCAGATTGAAGGGAAAAAATAAAAATAAAAGCAGGAAACTTACAGATGAAAGAAATTCGGAACAAGGATGCTAGATAAGCTAGATGAGCAGAATAGGATGACTGTGTGAGCAGGGACTACTCCTGAAGAAGAAACCAAGTTGGAAGAAGCGAGCCTAAAATGAGAGCAAAAATAGACCCAAAACATTTCCTTATGATCTGTGTTGTCTGCATAAGTCAACTAGAGCTGCAGCCTGAGATTGCATCATCTTTCTCCTAAAGAAATACCAAATCTTCTATTACAAAACCACCTTTCCAAAACACCCACTAGTCATTACTCTTTCCTGCATTGTGTGCTTCTCCATAGTTTGTACATGGCTGGGACTACAGGAAGGAAGGCACTAGTTCTCCCTGCCCATGTTACATTATTTTGAGAATAACACAGTTTTCAAGGCAGATAAATTCTCAAAGAGATTGAAACCACAATAATTTTAACYGAATACTGTATGCTATCACTATCCTGCTTACTCTTTTCATTTCCCGCTCATTTCTTATCTGAATTTTATGCTTGGCAGTGCTGCTTTTCATGACAGCTTTAGCTGTACATGGTCAAAGCCAGGGTAATTCAGCTGTGGCTCATGAGGTTTTAACAGATAATAAATATTCATGCAGGACTTTTCCTACCCACTTTCTCAGARAAATCTTAGTGGAAGTGAAATATAGTAGAAAGAAAGTTAGTATTACTCATTCTGGCAAGTAAAATGCATCTAATTTTGAACTGCAAGTAAGACTGAGTCTGTTGTGGAAGCTTTGATTAACCAATCGCATAGAACTAGAGTACCATTTATGAAAAAAGCAATTAATGAAGTTTTCCAAAGATAATTAGAAGGATCTTAAAAATGAACATGAAACAGTATTTCAACCTAATCTGACTGGTAATGTGTTGGATTAGCCTAGTCATAGAAGGTGAAGTCCAGGAAAACTACTGTATGTAATCTATTTATGACAACAGTGATAGAAATATCTCATATAAAAGAGCTTTTTAGAAGTGCAAATAGTGCAAGTGCGTTCCTTTTCCTCTTTTAATTAATCAAGATGCAGTATTTAAATTCACTGTTGTACTAACAAATGATGCATCTTTTAAGATCCAGATTCAGATTGTGGTAATAAACGAGAAAGCAAATTCATTGGATAATTTGTTTTTACACTGAAAAACTGAATGACCATAGTATTCACCTGGTAATTAATTATCTTCCTTTTTTCACTGTCTATATTGAATAACTAAAGCATTCAAGAAGAGGGAAGGCATAGTTCAATTCCCCATGCTCTCCTTTGGGTCACAATATAGCAGCTCCACTATCTACTATCAAGTATGGATACTAAACGGGCTAGGTAACAGATCATTTACTCAATAACTCAGTGGGGGGGGGGGGGAGGAAGGTAAAAATCAGAGCAGAACAACTGGGCTTGAGTTTTTGATCAGACTTCCATGAAATCTGTTTTTCTTTTGGAGAAGCATATCRTACACGTGCTCAGACAAGTGGTAAGAACTTCCACCAGCAAAAAAGATCTATGGGAATTAATCTTTTTTCTTTATCTCTGCAAAGCTAAAACCTATTCAWCCTGGCCAAACGTTTTCTTTTTCAATGAAAAAGGAACATTTTTCTCTCTAACACACTATAAACATGTTAGTAGTTAAAAATCTACCTTCAGGCTCCCAGTCTTCCTAATGTACGAATCCATATTATATTCTCTGCATAATCATCAAAGGAGAAGCAGGTGCATTTCAAGAACTCCCCCATCTAACTCTGCTGTCAAAATTTGAAGACAAAATACACTGTTTATGGTACTACCTTCCTTCCATGGACTGACAGGAAATTTTAGTGCTTATTTTAGAAATACTACTTGACTACATGCTGAATGTTTAAGTGCTTCAGTGAGGTAGCCTACATCACATCTTTAGATATTCCTTGTAAAGAGGAGTAAAGGTTTTTATTGTTTTTCTTTGAACATTCGCTTTCCYCCCAGTGATTAACCCAAGAATATTACTATAGGTGGCAAGTGAAGGGCTAGACAATGCTTTCCATTACAATTCTACTTTTGATCACTTGTTCATTTTGAGACTTCGTAAAATCCAGGTGGTATGTGCTTTTAGGATTCAGTCTAGGCTAAACATCATCCAGGTCAAGGGGCCAGGCAAGACTTCTCCTTGCTGTTGTTCTCCGTGGCAGATGATGACTGCTGAAAAGCCAAGCAGAGGAGATGAGGCAGGGTGACTCTCTGTTGTTCTCTCAGTGAGGTTACTGATGCCAGCATCCAGCTCAGAAGGAGGGAAGAAGGGCAAAGGCAGCCACACACACCACAGAGGCGCAAGGAGAAACCAGAGGGAAATAGTCAAGCAGTAGTCTGGTGAAAGTGAGTAAGCACTATGAGAAGGGACTGTGATGTGATGTTAATCAGAAAGAAGTCTGAAATTAGGACTGTGAAGAAGCTGAAGCAGCAAGGTATGGGAGAAAATGAAACTTCTGTAACAGAGAACATTCTCCTGCATCTGACCCTGGTCTATGAAACACATGCAAAATGTGTGACACTATACTATAAAACAACCACCAGTTTCATTTACTTGATTTGCCCATGTAGAGGTTTGAACCTCACTGATGACTTGCCTGAATCTGTTCTGGTGCAAATCATTAGGTGTGTTTGGGTTTTTTTCCTAAAGTCTTAATAAAAAAGAAAATTGCTTCAAAAACAGATTATAAAAATGAAACTTGTGAAATCAAGCACATATATTAGAAAACCCTAGAATTAGCAGAGCCTGTATGAACTAACATTTTGTCCACAATGGTTGTCTGCAATTCTCCTCCTCCTTCCAGAAGGATGCTCAAAAATACATCTTTATTCTAAAAGTCATCCAACAAGGAGTCAATTGCACTGATTCTTATTACATTTCATTACCATCTCTCCCCTCATTTTCCTTTCTTTCTTCTGCCAGATGCAATGCATACTTGCTACTAAAAAAATAGTAATTTGGTTTTGGAAGACAAAAAATTGGTTTTCTGATTACACCAAATTGGACCTTGCTGTTACTTCCTTCCTATGAAGCCCTTAGCTAATGTAGATCTTTTTTGCTGACGTTTGTACCTCAAAAAATAAATGTTACACTTCTAAAGAAACACAGAATCAGAGAAAGTTGTCCCTTTTAAGTGGTGTTTACCCTGAGCTAAGGCCATTAGTGTAAAACAAAACAAAACAAAACAAAACAATGATGGAGGGAAGGTCAGGTTTGAGAAGCACGTGTGTGTGTGTGGCTCTTGTGCGAGTTTCCATGCATGTTGCCTCTGTGACCACAAGCTCACAAGGGCAGGGTGAAACAACCTGGGAGGGACGGAAAGGGAAAAGAGAAAGATCTGCAAATGGAGTTTGTGCCTCTCCTCCTATCACTTTGTTCCTGCTTCCTAGTCCATGTAGCGATCACGACACTGGTTGTTTGTTATAGGAAAATCCTTCCTGATCTTCATCAATCCTTTCAAGTCCAAGATGTCTCTATGCCTTGATCTATGGATTCTGTCCCGATCTGGAAGGTCATGCTTAAAGAGAGCTTTTACAGCTGTCCTTCCTTCTAAACGCAAACATTTTTGAACAAATTTATTATATTGGTGATTCTTAAGAATGATGCCCTCAAACAGCTCTTTATAAAGCAGCCATTTGCTTTATAATTGCACCATCAAAAGCCTGCACCTTGTTGCCTACTCTATTCATTCTTTGCACTTGCTTCAGTCTGCTTTTTGACAGGTAATTTATCTGAAATATTCTTGACTGGTATTTCAAGTGAAAACACTGTGTCCTGTGTTGAATCAAATTTTGTATTCACCATCTGAAAYGCTTTACTAGTATTGTGTCCTGCTAAGAATGATGATGGAGCTGAAAGCCTAGAGGCTTCACTACAGACAGTGGATTTGTTCCTTTCTTTACTTATTTTTACTTTTAAGGCTTTATTACAAACATGCTCGAAATACAGGTGATTCTCAGGTTACTCTATGAGGCCTCCAAAATGGGCCCTATCACTAAAACTTAGTCAATAAAAATTTAAAATTTAGAAGTTCAAACATGAAAATCAAAGGAATTTGACAGAATTGTCTTAGAGTGGCTTGCCTCCCACGGTCTAACATTCCTTAAGCAGGGGCCAATTCTAAGGAAGCTACRTAGAAACACGTAAGAGATGCAGTGAATCCGGATAAATCAGTGTCGTCTCTCTGCTGTCTCTTGGAATATAGCTGATACTGAATGATACTGAATATTCACTCTTGGTGAACGAGGAGAATAAGAGATTGCACCATTTGAGCATGGCAGCAACATTAGAAATATGATTTTAACATGATGTGAATTGCAACCACATGACACAGAAGGAACAATTCTCCTCATTCTGCACTATCCATGTCACTAAGATCAATAGAAGCCACAGATATATACCRTAATTTGTAGAATTATTTATGGAATGAACAGTCCAGTTTGTACATACACCTTAGTTAAAACGACATAATGTCTAGAGTCATACCCAGGAGACGGAACTGTATTTACATATTTGTGAGCAATAAAGCATGAATTCCTATCATCATTTACCACATTTTTCATAAGCTAGAAAAACAACGGATGGAAGGACCTTTGCAGGTGGATTTTCTGTTATTGTTTTCAGTGGGAAGGGTGGACGCTTCTAAAGAAGGCGATAAACATCAGAGAGTGTAATCACTACAAGGGACAAATTCCGCTGGCAAACTAATCCGTTAAATAAAAGCTACTGGGAGTATTTCCCAGAACGACACTATGCAAAGTACACAAGAGCCAAACAAAAAWTGAAACATGTGGAATGGCCTCTGGCATGCTCGAAATTCGAAGGCATGTGGGGCCATTAGCGAGGTCAAAAAGCAGTGGCACACAGAAGTCCAGCATCAACACCAAACCTCTCCTGGCAGCAAGAAAGCACAAACCCATTCATACATGTCTCCCTTTTACAACGGCTGCTGAGGTTGTGTCAGCAGTGGCAGGAAAAAAGAAGCTTTAGAGCTGCACAGGCACCCTTTAATTTTCACTTCTCAAAATCATGGCATTTCCAATAAAGGCTGCTTTTGAACCGCCATTTACTTTTACAACTCTGTTTCACAGCACTTTCTATCTCCTACTGCTAACTCTTGAAAGCAGCTTTCCAAGATCAATTCAGTCTGTTAGGATTCTGGATGTTAAAATGGAATTTTTCTTGCCTATTCTTTCTTTTGAAAGGCTTAGAAGTGATTTGTGGCAATCATCATAAAGGGATTTGACTGACAGAGTGATCTAGAGAAGGTTCATCAGGGGAAAATGCTCCAACTGTAAATTGAAAGGTGATCAAAGTTTTTCCTCTGTCTGCTCTTAAAACAAAATTATTTTTTAGAAGCAAAAACCATTCTAAAAAGCTTCCAGAAGTAGTCAATGAAAAACAGAAAAGCACAGCCTAACATTTTAGATAATGCTCTGCAACAGTAATCAAACATGAAGAAAGGATAAATGGGCAAGCATCATGACCAGTAACAAACAACTCCATTGCCCTTATTCAGGCAAACCTCAAAAATAGAGCAGTCAAACTTTCCTCAGATGAAAGAGATTTAGTTAAAAGGTCACTATATCCCTTCCTGTGAAAAACACGGCTTTTTTCTCCTCTATTTGCCTGGCTCTACTTTCCTTCCCAGTCTGCTCTTTCAAATTGCTTTTCCCTGCAATTTGCCACCTTCTGCCCCCAAGAAGACACCCCGGTTAGAGGGTCTCTGCTGTACCCATCAGTGGGGAGAGGGCAAACCAGAGAGGAAAGCTTGGGCTGCCTCACGGACTGCACCAGCATCACGTCCAGTAAAACATGCACAGGGGGAAGGAAGAAAACGGGCCCTGCTGTATGTCAGTAACACCGAAGATATAAAAATAAATATGAAAATAATGGTGACAGTAACGGTGACCAAGTCTGAAGACTCCTCTTAAAAATGTTCTTCTAGAAGTTCAGATAGATCAAACTGGCTGACCAACTCTCAGAATCAGTATTGCAGTTAAGCATTACGTATCCTCATTTGACATATGTACTCTATTYTTAAGTTTGGGGCTTTAATTCACCAGCTCATGGGAAGAAATAYATTTGCTGCCCTCCTTTAAACCTGCAGTGGTGTGCGCAGTGCAACACAGAGAAGGACTAGCATAGGCAAAAGGTTTMATTTGTTATCCTGACTGCTCAGGTGAATTTTTTGTGTTACAGTCATTACTTGCAGTGTTCTTGCTTTAAATCCCAGACAATTTTAACACTCAAGTCAAAATAACTCACTTTCACTCAGCATAGCAGCTAGTTCAGTTGAAGACTATTTCAAAAATATTTATAGGATATTAACATGACAAAGGTTTTCTCTATTCACAACTACAGCAACGCCATAAAACTGACATTTTTGCAATGTTGCTTCAACTTTAGATATCTACGTGTTCATTTATTTTGTAACGTTCTCCAGATTTGCTGGGCTTTTCACTCTTCTTTTGTGACTCCAATTTAGTGTTACCTGCAAATATGACTAATGTACTAATCATCTCAGTCTTCAGATCACTTATGCRATAAAAAAGCACTCAAGTCTCTTACATTTTAGTCTGCAAAAAWCTACTACACTTCTTGCCTAACAAGTCAATTTGTACAAACATCAGGGATTTTTTTCTTTTTTTTTTTTTTAAGTCAGGTTTATATCTGTGACACTTTTGCAGCTCAGCGTTATTCTACATAACAATGTATTTTATATAATTGATTTACTTGTAGCTGATAACTTTAAGTTGCAAACTTTCATATTTATTGGAGACATAAAAGAAAAAAACATTTGAAATGCCAACACAAATGGGACTTAACACAGAAAACTCAGACATCTTTCATTAATGATAAAACATGTAGTTATGAGAGACTGCACACAAGAGTCATTCGCTCACTGAAATACTGCAGAGACTAAGGGATTTATGCAAACTAATGATATCCACAGAACAATACCACTTCAGTTTAATGCATCACACTATGTTATCAACATTCAAAGCAACTATGCTTCTAACCCACCACAGTCCTTTGCTCAATTATTCTTTGTAAAATTAACTTTTTTTTCTTTAGAATATTTATCTTTGTATAAAGAGAAATGGACTCTATATGTGTGCGATACCTACAGATTAATCGAGACATTAAACACCTAATCTGAGAATATTAAATGTTAAGATCGAGACAGATGTGATTAGTTATTTCTTTAAGACTGACCAGAATTTTTTGTCAGTCTTGTGATGACTTCAGTTATGTTTTATTTAAATTATGCAGAAGCTTTTTTTTAAAAAAATAAACAAACATACAATGCATTACTTWTTAAAACCAGTAATAAAAGATTTTATTTAGAGAAGATAGCACCTGGATTCATTTTACGATCAAAAATTGTTTGCTCAATTTTTTTCACCTCCCAAAGACTCAAATAATCAAAAACCTTTACACCTTTTAATTACACRTTCCAGATTACCTCAGTCTCAATTTCTGCATAGTTGTAATTTAGAATGAAATGTAAATAATGTTTTTAAACTGAAGGTTTTATCAAATAATAGGACAACCAGCATTACTTTAAATCTGCTTGGTTATTTCTTTTACTTTTAACAAGATGAGCTAATGAGAATTGCCAGCTACAACAAATGTTTATTATACTTTTGCAATATTGGTTTAAATTTTACACAAATATTTTAATGAGCAGTTAAGCTGCTCAAAAATACTTTCACATTTTGTATTATATTATATTATTATATTTATGTATATATTTTTTTACATAGTCAAGGAATGTGGACTTAAATTAAAATTGCAAGCCTTACGAAAGCCTAGGAAACTGTTAAAGTATCCGCTATTTACCATGATCAAATTCTACAGTTAATGGCATAGCTTTTTATGCAGTTTCCCATATAAATTTCAGAAGCTATTCATTAATGATGAAACAGGCACTATTTGCACCCAAAAGTGAATCACTAGCCGACACGCTGCAGTGGCCAGTTCTCTGCTAAGTCAAGCCTGGGGCCTATCGCACATTTGCAACGGGCTGTAGGCACTTCTGTCCCGTAATCCCCACGCACGCGCACCCCCGTACCTTCTCATGCAGTCCAGCGCCCGAATAAAGAAGTCCTTGTGCAGCTGGTGCTCGTCCCTCAAGATGGAGCACTGCTCGAGCGTCACTGACATGGATGTCCTGTCTTTGGCACTTTTACAGCAGGTGAAACGGATCCCGTTCAGCTTGCGGCAAATCTGTAACACAGGCACAAGTCAAAGGATTGCTCTTTTTACGCCTTGCCTTCTCTATGCACCAGCAGACTGTGAAATCCCACTGTTTTACAATCGCAGAGGATGTCAACAGAGAATAACATTTCTCAAGAAAAAAATTGCTATTAAAACACAGGAATTCAGATCAGAATCATTAAGCTCCCAACACGCGAGTCTCTGCAGCTAAAGCAGCTACGAGCGCTGCCACGCAGTTTTGTCCTTCAGGATTATGCCCATGCTGGCCTGACACAGTAGCACAAGACTAGAGTTACTGATCTAGAGCCCCTCTCATCCTAATTGCACATGTTAAAAGTAGATCTTAAGGGCTTTAATTAGCAAGACAAGCCCGATGTGCACATGTTTTATACTCRGACTTCTGAGGAACAGGTTCTGCAGGAGGTCAAGGGACCAGGCCGCACGGGCAGGTTTGCAGATGACAGTGCTGTTCAGAGCACCACAGAAGGCATCGCTTTTTTCTTTTTTTCTCTCCCCCCCCCCCCAAGTAAAGCAAGAAACTGGCAACAGCTCAAAACAAAAAACATCTACTATTCTTAAGTCCTAAGAGTGGTAAGCAAGTCATTACAATATCTGCACTTACTACTGCTTACCAAACTACAGCATCCTATTTCCTAAATGTGAAAAAATATTTGTGCTAGCCTAGAATTTAAAATGTCAAGTTCAATACTTTTTTCCTCACTTTGTGAAGAACATCCTTTTCAGTTAAAGCTTAACTGTGTGAACGCCTCATGAACGTCAAAAAATGAAGAAAGACTTTGAAAAGCCTGTATTAACCCCACAGAGAATTCCTCATGAGCGTATGGGTTCAGCTAGATCTACTTATGTCTTGAATTYATGTGCATTCCTCATTTCCAGCAGCTAACCCGTTCAGTGCATGAGCCAGAATAATTGATGCTCAGAACAAGGRGTGCCAGGGAATACCCACTTTCACAGAACGTTTTGACAAAATTAAAAGGGAACCGTAATCATCTTGGATGGGTCATGGCCCCAGACAGGGCAGGGGGTGACTAAATCCCAAATCCTGGCTGGTCACGCACAAAGCAAGYGCTGGCTGCTGAGCATCAGTTGTGAACGGAGCAGCCCCCCGGGCACAACAAGCAAATGACCRCACCAGCAGGCTGGTGAGCCTGGTCTGCTTTTAAGTTCAGTACAAATGGCTCAATCATTTTTAAGTGGATTAAATGGAAAACAATCTGTCAAATTAAATAAACAAATTTAAAAATCCTTAGCTTCTGATTTAAGGGGAAATCTAGGTCAACCCRATAAGGCTGGCTCAGATAAATCCTCAGAATAGCTCCGTTTAATAAGCAGCAGCAGTTAAACACAGTAAATAATTAAAATGGGCAAACACAGTGATCAGGTGCTTAAGAAATCTCATAAGGGAAAATACCAAATCTATGATAATATCAGAATACACAGCTGACAACAATTCTCCAGTCTTAATTTTATCYTTGATTTGCTCACTTCATCCCCCAAATATATTGGGATATAGGGGAAAAGAGTTGGACAAAATATTTATTAGAAGCTTAGAAAGTTTCTCATATGAAGAGAGATTTAAATGATTAAGATTGTAGTTAAGTTTAAAGAGTGGGTGATAGATGCATATACAATAACAAAAAATAAAACAGGGACAAATCAATACTCTGATCATTTCTCTTGATATGAGAAATTAGATCAAGGGACCAACTTAGGAAATAAAAGTATAGTAGATTTCAAGCTCATGAAATATTTTTTTTTACATACTACATAGTTAAAGGAATCCATAGACATCACATATGCAGCACCATCAGATAACATCAAATTCATGATTTTAACAGGATTCTAAAAAGGATCAGATAGTTTCATTGATAATGAAGGGTATCTGTAACCGTCTTAGACAACAAGCTAAAGCCCAAGCTCTCTTGGGCTTTACTCTCTATTATCTCTGTACCATTATATTTAGAAAAAGAAATGTTYATGATATTATTTTGCAACAGGTGACTTTTTAAATACAGACGTATTCTCACAGTCTCATTATAACAGGGACTACACATTGGTGTGCACACATATGTATATATAAATATGTATATGTATAGATGCACTGCAGTAACAGTGATACCCTGGGAATCATGCCTTTCCAATATATAAAAATAACATAATATAGCAGTATGCATCTTAAAGGGTCCAGAAATACCCACTTCAGAAGTTCTGGTTGAAGTAACATAAGAGAAATTCAATACAGTGAWGGGAAAATTTGAAATAGCTGTATGTCAAAAGAATGATTTTTACCCAAGCAATTATTTTCAGAAAAGCTGAATGGATGGTAGATGACAAATTACTGCATCCTAAGATTAAGTAAGTTCTGTCATACTCTTTGYAGCTTATTTTATAATATCCTATATTGATTTATCTTTTACTTCTTGGAAAAGTAATGTTTCATAGTAATTGTAGAACTGGTACTGGTAGAAGAAAGCTTATATTTTTACTCACAACAAATTTATACTACAATAGCAAGTGATAATATTTATTAACTAAAGTGCAAACTGGTATTAATAATATATAAYGTATATAATAATTGTAAAAGTGCTATTAATACAAAGACTCTTCTCTATGATATAAAGAAGATAATATAAAATAATTAATATTTTCTTGTCCACAGTGTTAATGAAAAGCTATGCAAAATTTTATTAATACTTTGTGTCCAATATTTATTTGCCTGGAAGGGTATATGCATTTGAAATTTCCCATAATTAAAGGTCTTACATTTCAATTTCTGTAGACACCAAAGGCACAAATCTCTGCTTATATAAATGGACAAAATTCCACAGAGGCGGCAAAGGTAGTTTTCTAAAACCAAGGCAATTACTTGTTGAATTTCATACTCCTGAAAAGCTAGAGCGCTTTGAACATCCGTATATTTTTATGTGTATGTGCAATGACACAGAACTGGGAAATAAAAAGGAATAATGTGAACAGAGCAAAGTAAATGTTATGCATTAATAAACTCTTTCTATTTATGTCTTCTCTGTGTCTGGATTTTTGCCCATTGCATATCTAGCTGATTTTGTGTTGCAGTGACTGCCTTCAGAGTGGCTGTCATGGTTACATTGGTTAGAGAAAAGCATAAAGGGCAAATTACTAAAAGTTATTGCACTGATGATATTAGACACTTATTTACAAAAGGTAAGTACTTTAATTACAAAAAATCGTAAGAGTCAAATGCGTTAATATTAAACAAAAGCTAGAACAAGTGATAATTTTTTGCATCAYACCCTGGGCTTTATAAACACTAAATAATACCAGGAAGTTGTTTTGAATAACTGACGTTTATATTGCCACAGAATGGATTTGAAGTCAGACAAAAAGTTAAATATTGTAAGTGAACACTGCACAGTGTCTCTCACATGAGTTACTATCTTTATAGCTATGCACGATTGTCTAAGGGACCGATTCTGTCCCCCATGCACATGCACATGAACGGACTCCTGTAACTAAATGCAGAGCCAGCGAATTAAAACACGCACGCAACCGAGAGACCACCTCGTCCAAGCCTCACCGAGAGCAGTGCAAAACCCCGCACCTGGGGCAGAATAACCCCAGGCAGAATAAATCCCAGCGAGGGTGGCTATGCAGTGGAGCAGGCTGCGCAGAGAAGTCATGCAACCTCCCYGCATGGGGCTACTCAAAACTCAACTGGGCACGGCCCTGAGCAACACGATGCAATGTTGAAGCAGCCCTTATTGGGGCCCAGGGTGGGACCAGACGACCACCAAGGGTCCCTTGCAACCTCAACCCTTCCATGGTAATCCTGCAAGACCCACAAACTCTTCCTTACAACGCTTTGCCTCAAATAATTCTTCCGTCCAGGTTCCCGAGGTRTTCTGCACTGCAGTCAAAACAAAGCAAGGGGAAACGATCTCTTTCCCTCCCTCTCCCTCCTCCCTTCACCCCCCCCCCTTTTTTTTTATTTTGGTCAGTTCTTTCTAGTTATAAAAATGAGAAAAAGGCAGTATTTGTAATTTAAACGTGGGAAGAAGAGACACATTTGTGAGTGGGATAAATAGGCCAGCAGAATGGCAAGGTTAGCGAGCCATTTCAGAGTATTTATCTATCTTCAAACTTTCCAAATACATTCTTAAAAAATTATTATGCTTCTAATGTTAAAAAACATGTGAAAATTAATAGATCATGTGGAAGTATTTAAAATAAGGGAGCTTACCGTTGCAGCCAGCCACATGATTTCTACATTCTTTCTCTTTTTGGATTGGATATTTTGATGAAGGTTTTCTAGCAGTCCCTTTAAGTCATTTTGTTCTTGAAAATGTGGTAGGCCTGAAAAGAAGAAAACACTTGATGAGGAGGTTGTGCAGACTAAAGGATTTCCTTGTTAAAGGGCTGATTATCATTTAGAGCCTCAATTGGGAACACAGACTAGAAAGCACTGACTTATACAGGGATTAAACAAATTTTATGTCTTGAGTATAGGGCTTTTCTCCCTGAGAACTCCTCAAGGAAAATACTATCTGTATATCTTTTTAAATGCAGGGCAAAAATTCAAATCTTTCTTCCAGCTCTGTTCATCAACTATTATAGACATTTATTGGAAAYGAGTAGATCACAGAGACATGGTGGGATAGCKCACATGACTGGAATGCTGCCATGGATGGATACGTGCTTTTTAGGAGAGACAGGCCAGGAAGGCGAGGTGGTGGAGTTGCTCTTTATGTGAGAGAGCAACTGGAATGCGTCGAGCTCTGCCTAGGCGGGGAGGAGGAGGAGGCAGTTGAGAGCTTATGGGTAAAGATCAAAGGGCAGGCTAGCATGGGGGACACTGTTGTGGGTGTCTACTACAGGCCACCTGACCAGGAGGAGCAAGTTGATGAGGCCTTCTATAGACAGCTGCAGGTAGCCTCATGATCACAGGCCCTGGTTCTCCTGGGGGACTTCAACCACCCCGACATCTGCTGGAAGGACTACACAGCAAGGCACACACAGTCCAGGAGGCTCCTACAATGCACTGATGATAACTTCTTGTCACAAATGGTGGAGGAGCCTACAAGCAAGGGTGTCCTGCTGGATCTTGTCCTTACCAACCGAGAGGGACTGGTTAGAGATGTGAAGGTTGGGGGCARCCTTGCCTGCAGTGACCCACGAGATGGTGGAGTTCAGGATCCTGCMGGAAAGAACTAAGGCAACAAGCAGGATTGCAACCCTGGACTTYAGGAGAGCGGACTTTGGGCTCTTCAGAGACCTAATTGGTGGAGTCTCATGGGTTAAGGCCCTAGAAGGAAGGGGGGTMCAGGAGACCTGGCTACTATTCAAACGTCACTTCCTCCAAGCTCAAGAGCGGTGCATCCCTATGAATAAGAAGTGCAGMAAAAGGTGCAGGAGACCTGCATGGTTGAGGCAAGGAGCTCTTGGCCAAATTCAGACAGAAGAGGAAAATACACAGAATGTGGAAGAGGGGACAAGCTACTTGAGAGAATTACAGGAATGCAGCCAGAGCATGTAGAGATGCAGCGAGGAAAGCTAAGGCCCAGCTGGAATTGAGTCTGGCAAGGGGTGTCAAGGACAACAGGAAGGGCTTCTTCAAATACRTCAGCAGCAAGAGGAGGACTAGGGAAAATGTGGGCCCGCTGCTGAATGGGGCGGGGGCCCTGGTGACAACRGATACAGAGAAGGCAGAAGTACTGAATGCCTTCTTTGCWTCAGTCTTCACTGCAGCCCCAGGAATCCCAGAACCTGGACTTGAGGAAGAAAGTCCAGAGAAGGGAAGACTTTCCTTTGGTTGAGGAAGAAAGGATTAGAAACATTCTGGGCAGGCTAGACATCCACAAATCCATGGGCCCTGATGGGATGCACCCACAGGTACCRAGGGAGTTCGTGGATGTTGTTGCCAGGCCRCTTTCCGTCATCTTTGAAAGGTCCTGGAGAACTGGAGAGGTGCCTGAAGACTGGAAGAAAGCCAGTGTCACTCCAGTCTTCAAGGAGGAGAACCCAGGCAGCTATAKGCCAGTCAGCCTCACCTCTATCCCTGGAAAGGTGATGGAACAGCTCATCCTGGATGTCATTTCCAGACATATGGAGGAAAAGAATGTGATTAGGAGTAGCCAGCATGGATTCACCAAGGGGAAATCCTGCTTAATCAATCTGATAGACTTCTATGATAGAACGACTGGCTAGGTAGATGAGAGGAGAGCAGTGGACATTGTGTACCTTGACTTCAGCAAGGCTTTAGACACTGTCTCCCATAACATCCTCCTGGATAAGCTCAGGAAGTGTGGGTTAGATGAGTGGACAGTAAGGTAGATTGAGAACCAACTCTGAAAGGTAGAGCTCAGAGGGTCGTCATCAGTGGCGTGGAGTCTAGTTGGAGGCCTGCGGCTAGTGGCGTCCCCCAGAGCTCAGTACTGGGTCCCATCCTGTTCAACTTCTTCATCAACGACTTGGATGAGGGGATGGAGTGCATCCTCAGCGAGTTTGCTGATGCTACCAAGCTGGGAGGAGTGGCTGATACACCTGAGGGCTGTGCTGCCATTCAGGGAGACTTGGACAGGCTGGAGAGCTGGGCAGAGAGGAACCTCATGAGGTTCAACAAGGGCAAGTGCTGGGTCCTGCACCTAGGGAACAATAACCCTAGGCACCAGTACAAGCTGGGGGCTGACCTGCTGGAGAGCAGCTCTGCAGAGAAGGACCTGGGAGTGCTGGTGGATGACAAGCTGACCATGAGCCAGCAATGTGCCCTTGTGGCCAGGAAGGAAAATGGTCTCCTGGGGTGCATTAGGAAGAGTGTTGTCAGCAGGTCGAGGGAGGTGATCCTGCCCCTCTACTCAGCCCTGGGGAGGCCTCACCTGGAGTCCTGTGCCCAGTTCTGGGCTCCCCAGGACAAGAGAGACATGGAGCTACTGCAGAGAGTCCAGCGGAGGGCTACAAAGATGATCAGAGAGCTGGAGAATCTGCCCTAGGAGGAACAGCTGCGAGAGCTGGGCCTCTTCAGCCTGGGGAAGAGAAGACTGAGGGGGGATCTTATCAGTGCGTACAAGTACCTGAAGGGAGGGTGTCAAGAGGATGGGGACAAACTCTTTTCAGTTGCCCCATGTGACAGGACAAGAGGCAATGGGCAGAAATTGAAGCACAGGAAGCTCCGCCTGAACGTGAGGGGGAATTTCTTCCCTGTGAGAAAGCACTGGACCAGGTTGCCCAGAGAGGTGGTGGAGTCTCCTTCTCTGGAGATCTTCAAGGCCCGCCTGGGTGCAACCCTGTCTAACATGCTCTAGATGACCCTGTGTGAGCAGGGAGGAGGACTAGATGATCTCCAGAGGTCCCTTCCARCCTTACTGAGTCTATGATTCTATACTTGACCGCATAAAGAGCTGTTTTTGATGGGATGATTTTTTTTTTTTTTATTCTGCAGTCAAAATATTTTGCTTTGTTTTCAAAAGGGAAGATCTCACTCCTGCTTTTTAACAATGTTTTAGTTCACAAAATAACATAACTTTACGTAAGGGCTAAACAACACTAAACATTCCTAAAAAAATCTACAAAGGATATTGCTCATCTGAAATGAAATGGGGCTTTAATTTTGAATTACAAAATAATTTTAGGTTTACTCAAAATCCAAAGTACCCCATCTGCCCTGGATTTGGCATGTAAGCTAATRTTTTATTGATCATATGCACACATGAGCAATTCAGGCAATTTAACCGGCTCTTCTGTTTTGTGTATACATAGGAGGGGTTTGCTTTTAGTATTATTTCTACTGCCATTAATACTGAAAATCAGTAGAAACAACCAAAATCAATCTTTCAGAGTGATTTATTCTTATGATAGTAAAAACAAGTTCATTAATGGTTATCATACACAGAGAAAAAAAATCTTAGAACTGAAGCTAAATTAAACCAAATCTATYAAAGCATTCTTCTTCTACAAATTGGCTAATTGAGTTTTTTTCTACAGTAACAAAAAGTAGGATACTTCATCCAAAAAACCAAACAGTTTAAGAATTGTGTTCAGCCAGTCAAAACATTCTCTTAACCTGATTACAGTTAGAATGATATATATTTTTTTTAACTTCTCATCTTTTATCTCTAATGAATTCTCTAACTTCCCCCAACCATGATTCATACTGAGAAGTAATTTTAAAATATACAAAAAGAACTACACTGAAAATATCTAAATTGCCTCACCCAAATGGTATATCATACTGCCAAAAAAAAAAAATACAGAAAAGTCGCTTAAAAACTAGCTATGTAATAACTGTAAKGAAAACTTTTATCTGTATAATTCCTGACTTTGTAATTAGATAATGCAGACCACACAAATATATGGTAAGCTGTAAGGCCATTATACTTATCCTGTGTCTGTTTCTCTAAAAYACAGCATACAATGAGTACTCTAAAAAGCTTCTTCCAGATTATGAGAATGTATCACCAGGTAAACATTTCACTGCTTCAAAGTAGTTTTTCTTCAGTTCACAGGAGAAAAAAAAATCATCATTTCTGAGAGAGACGATTTCAGCAGAGGTAAAGCAAGATTCTCTTAATATATAATACTGCCAAAGTAAGTTGCATCTTGACTGGCTGTGACTGCTTAAATTGCTTGTATCACAAAGCAGTATTAAACTGTCACATCACTCTCATAGATTAATATAAGAGGAAGAAGCCTGACAGGATGGAACAGACTCACAGACTTTGTGTTGATGCACTGCTACCTGCATTATGATCCCAAAGAAGAAAAGCTGCATTTGCTCGGAGGATTTTGAAACCACGCGTGCATCCCTTCTCTCCTGTGGGACAACAGCTTGCAACAGTGACGTAGCTGCACTTGTTAGGTATCAAACTGGCAATGCCAAAATCAGATTAACACAAGTGATTCTATGCTACCAACTGCTTAATCTGAGTTCTAAGTCACTCTTTATAATTACGTATGTATCACTAAATAAGTCATACATTCTTGTATCCTTACTATCCTCATCTCTTCCGTAAAAGCAGTACTACTTTGGTGCCTAAAACAGAACAACATTYGGTCGACATTTTTGGTAGGAATCTTCCTCAGAACACATTGTTATTTACTGTTTTCAGTGTTTCCTGTTAGCAGAGAGCCAAAGATTAGGAAGTAGGCAAGTGAAAGAATGCATAATCATCTAAAATAAGGTGGAAAGCTAGGATCTGTCATATGCAAGTATATGTGACTAAAGAAGTTTAATAATTAGAGAGTAAYGCAAAGAAGGCTAAACCACTACAGACACTGGAAATTGGAGAGGCGAGGGAAAGGCTAATGGCAAAGGCATGGTACCTGCATGGGAGCGGGAAGCCTGAGTGTTTGCAAGGCCATTCATGAACGAAACCGCAGGTGAGCAAGGCTGCCCAAGGGTGACATGCAACAGCTTGTCCAACAGGGCTGCGCAGTCTCATRAATCCTGCCTGGCTTTAGGAGCGCTATTTGTAACTAACAGCTCTGTGAACTGGGTCATCCACTTTGTAGCAGAGATTTGGCACTATGGGAGATGGAGGGGAAAGCGTGACAAAGCCATCAAGGAGCAATCGACCCTGAACGGCTCGCACTTGGCTCAAAGCGCAGGGCTGCTGCCAGCTTGGCTCTTGCCCTGGATGGACGTTTCTCTGAAGGATTTCTGCAGAGAGCAAGGGAAGGAGTCAAAGTCCTCCCCTGGCTGAACACCTTGGAAGACTTCACTTTTCTCCAACTTTATACGTGATCAAAGTCGCTCTGGGGAGGGATAAGAGAGCAGTGGTTTAAAACGCATATTCCTCCAAGCCGGAAGAGTGACTCTACACCAGCACGGAGCAGCCAGAAAGCACAACGGAAGCAGGTGGTGCCTTACGTTCTGTAAAAATTTGGACAAAAGCAGGGACTCAGTTCTCAGAGGATGAGAAAAATGCAAGAAATCATTAATAACCAGCGACAGACACAATGAGCTAGACAAGCTTAGTTCTCCAAAGTCTGCACAATCTGGAAGTAGTCCAGGGAGTCAGCGTGGCTCTCTAAAAATCCTTCTGGGGAAGGCAGTAAAAGGTTAGTTTCTGTTAATGAAAAGGAGCAAATACTATCTGCGTGAGAATTTTTGCTTTTACAGAATCAGGTGCATCTATGAGATGGCAGATCTACCTTAGACCTAATCTCAGATGAGGTTACTTTTTCAGGATGCTTTCTTGGCAGGATTCCCCTAAACTAATTAGCAACTTCTTGTAAGCATTTTTCTGTAGAAATATCCAAAGATATGTATTAACGGATGTGGGTGGATGGATGGGCATACTGCCCACCCCTCAGGAACAGGGCTTTTGCTTCTCTTGATACCATTAGCAAATGAAATTCATCCTGATATAAAAGATAAGCATATAAAAATAATAAAGTAATATATTAGATACAAGTGCATGTGAGGGATAATTCAGAAAAACAGAAAGTATTTTAATGAGTAAGATTTTTTTTTTTTGTTTATTTAAAGTGCAGTTCCTAAGGTGTTCTGTAACAACACAAACTTTGAATAGAATTTTAACCAGTACTATTCACCAAGAGGAGCCA
Source organism: Rhea americana (assembly GCF_003343005.1). Lineage (NCBI taxonomy): Eukaryota > Metazoa > Chordata > Aves > Rheiformes > Rheidae > Rhea > Rhea americana. Next base: position 3,900,059 of record NW_028186512.1, on the reverse strand, counting down.
AGATGATGTCCTGCAGGATGAGAGATCTTTAGAATCTAAGACAGTTACACAAAGGGAAGAGATAGAGACCTAAGTCCAAGCTATTTAAAACTAAATTGTACACTCAGGAACACAATTCAGACTATAAAATTGCTTTAACAGGATTTGATGATGGAAAGGGTGTTTTTAATGTTTGCTTTAAACCRGAATAGAAACACAATAGCTTGTTTGATACCAATCTTCTGTAAAACTTGCATATAAGGACTACTCTAATGGAACTGTGCTATTAATAATAGTGACATTATGATGTGACTCACTGCTGGTAACACATCTGTAGATTTCTCTGGTTTGCCATACCTTAATATAAGCTAAAAAATAAGAGTAGAGGGAATGACTGAAGCTGCCGCAAATTCCCAAGGAGTATTTCTGTACAAATACAGTGTGCACGGACTGTCTTCTAGTACAGACTTGAATTATTAAAAAGCATATTAAATTAATAATTTAAAAGAGCTATTTAATTCATCATTACTGCATTTCCCTCTCCCTGCCCCGATATTACGGCCTTGCTCCTGCAACCACTACTGACTTCAGCAGGGCTGCACACAGGCACAAACTGGTCAACTTTCTGGAACAACTTACGGGATTGAGGCCTAAATCTAAAAGCTACACATTAATATTATGCTGATATGAATTTCTTATGGTCTTTTGTCTACCAACCCCTTTAAAAGCCATTTGGGTATTATTTATTTTATACTCACAATCAGGAGGCATTTTTTCTGTAAACAGCTTGTAATATTCTTTCAGAAGTTCAAAGTTTTCCTGGTTAATGTTTTCCTGCAAAGTGGTATCTCCAAACCTAAAAAAGCACAGAAAAGTGATGAAAAAGCCTAAAACACAAAGCCAAACCGTCCTTCAGAATATTTTCTTTGTACAAATGAAGTACTCTGTGTTAAATGTCACTTGATTTTATCAAGTATACAGTTACAAATCTCTCGTGCTTTGGAGCTAATATTCAGGAACAAAGTAGTAGCCCCTGGATATTTCTTCCAAAAAAAAMCATATTGACCAAGCAATCTCTTCGCAGACAACCATTCAGTAAGCACAAATCCTGTTTCCCTTTACAAATTCTGAACAGATGCAAGGGGTTTCTGTGGCAATTTCATATGCCACCATGGGCAGAGAACATCAATGCCTGTATCTCTTACCTCTGCTATTGCTCAGCTATATTAATTTCTGCCAGAGTCTACAGATAATATTGAAGCCAGAGAAGATGGAAGAGATACAAGTACGAGGAGGAAAACTTTTCTGACACAGGTGCACTCTGGTCTGAGAACATTTGTGGCAAATAGTCAAACTAATTACCTCCTGGGCCCTTTTGATCCCGTACTGCTCCTGAATTGTTCATTTTCTGTTTCCTGTGTCCGAAACTGATGAGAAAACTGTTTTCTCTGCTGTTGAGCAGTGATTTCCCCACCAAACTCCACACAGTTGCAACCCTCAGGCTAGACGACTTCAGCTGGCTGCAGCACACAGACATTGGCAGTTGCTCTGCTGTGCTGCAGCTTGGCTCGGGAGCTGTTCTGGGGTCTCTTTCAGCAGTCAGGTTTGCTGGGTAACACATCGTCCAAGTCCTCATCATCTTGCACCTCTCAGAAAACCCAGGCATCAGGGTGCCATTACACTTCTCCAAGAACTGGCTACAGAGGCAAATGTCTTTCTCTCTGAGACCAGAATTTCTACAACAGCAAAGTCTCACAGAGGCTAAAGCAAAATTTTCTGGTACTTCTACTATGACAGATATGGAAGAGAGGAATGTCCCCTGAGCAGTCAAGGCCAAATTTTTATGACTTATTTTTAGATTAGCCTTGACAAGAAACAGAAGATAGAAGAGGATATGGAGGAGCACAGAAACAGACATGACAAGTAACTGAGAAATTCAGGTAGACAAAAGGGGAAACAAATTGGAAGATATTAAATGTGCTGCTACAGCATGTAGAAGGGGATGAAGTACTTAAGAAGGCCAGAAAGGGAAAAGACTTGGCTACTTCCTCAATAGCTATTGCTGCCTGGCTACATGAGGGTATTTATTTTAAATCACATATATTCTCAGCTATGGTTTATTGAAAATGGAGATGTTTGGATCTATTAAAGTAAGATATTCTAGCAATTTACCACAAAGCATTATTGCTATTATCAACAAAAGATATGTTTAACCAAAAAGTATACGCAGTATTTCCAGTCTCAATATCAAAGACAAATACAAACCTCTAAACTTCAATAGGCAAATATCATCACTCACAACCATGAAAAGGCTCCCATAAACATCTACAAAATACTTGATGGCATCCCTTAGAAGCCCTTGTTAAAAGTTGCCTTTTTTTCCCAGCTGTCTACAAAAAACAGCAAGTCAAGCTCCTGTTGTATCACTGTCGCTCTGTATTTCCCCACCTATGCTTAGATTGATTTTGGTTTTGAGGTTGTACAGAATGCAATCTAAGCGTATGTATTAAGTCTCTTAGATGCTCTGCTCCTAAAACTAGCAAACAAATGTAGTAGCCTTATGGTAGATGTCAGCCTTGCATTTTTAGCATTGCACAAACTTGATTACTTAACATGACCCACAGATGTCCTCCTTTTGGGAGAAAACATTAACAGTCTGATGAATCTTTGACTAAAATTGTACTAGTTACTTAACTAGCTTCAAGTAATCTTTTCAGAGGACTAGTATTTACACCTTGGAATTTTAATATCAGCCTTCATGTTTCTACAAACACATCACTATTATGTTACATATTATTAACCATCCCTCCTGAACTCTGTCAGATAAAACATAACACTGACAAAACTATGTTCGCTTTATGGTCTGTGACTTGTCTGGCATCTTCAGCTCCACTTCTGAGATCATAAAAATTTGAAATTTTCAATCTCATGTTTCAAAGGGCCAGAATTCTGAACACTAATAAATTTCAAACTGTGTGAACTAGAAATCCATTTCACATCTGCATCCAAGGAAACCTTGGACTTAACTGTGTAAAACAAAGTACTCCATACATTGTATCTTTATTTGGCCTTTTCCATTATTTTGCATTATTTCATAGCTTGCCCTTACTTCCTTTAATTCATTTTAAAATACATACCAAGTGAACCTGAGATGGTCCAAGGGCACACAATAAAAAAAAAGAGATTGCTTTGTAATCCTGTCAGAAATACGCTATGCCAGCACAGTATCCTCAGATACTTTAATTAACACACAAGTTTTTCTGAAGGTGTCGTCTTACCTTTCTGCAAGTGTTTGCTGTTCATTGATTCCAACATTAAAGAGTACGGGATACATGCGAAGTAGCTTTCCTTCTTTAATCTCTTGCGGCAGCAACTCAAACATCTTTGCTGGAAGCTGGACCTCTATAATATAATGTTCACTAGGCAAAAAAAAAAGGAGGAGAATATTGATTGGTTTACTTGAAATTATAACTTTCCTAGGTTATAGAGAATGTTTAGGCTTATAAATCGATTCCCTTTGCTCCCTTTAATTGTGCTAAACCATAAAACGTGAAGATTCAGCTTGCTTGTTTTAAGAGCGTAACAAATTTATATGGAAATAGGCAGGTATATATAATTATACTCCCTAGCTTGAATTTGACTTCTTTACTAAAGTGAAAATAAGAATAAAAACGAAAGCAATAAAACAAAAGTCTTTTGCTTCTTTATCACTCTCTGCCAAAGTATCAGTGAGAACACTTCAATTCTTGAAATACATTTTTTGAGCTACAGAATGACTTTCTCTCAAGGAAGCCACAACTTGATCTTATATCCATTCTAAACACAATATGCATAATGACCCATACTCAGCAAAAACTCTGCACTAAACACAGAACAAAATTCCCATTCTCTTCAGTGGCTGGATTTTCTCTGCATGGTCACAAAGCATCACCAATGCCAAATTGATTCCATGAAGATAACAATTAAAAGCATAGGCTCTGAATCCTAAGGATTCAAGGAAACTTGAATCCTATTTTGCAAGTGATGTGATACAATAGTTTTGGTTTTAAGTTTGTGTTCATGGTCCGACTTTCTGAAAAACACTATATAGCCCAGATTTTATTTGTGTCCTTCATTTGAAGCCCTCAGACTGAATTTCACCTGTCTTTGGGGATTGATGCCTGATCCTACATGACAGAAACAATAGCATGCTATTAACTTTGTCTTTCTTTATTAAGGCAATGAATCTGATAAAGAACAGATTAAGTGCAGACTTGTTTGCCTCCAGAATCCTGCATTTTAATCATTCGAAGAGGGCCAATCGATAAAGGAGACTGAACTCTGCAGAGCACACTACAGATCACCATCAAGAAGAAAAAGTATTAGAGCAGCATAGGGAAGGTGGTTCTATCTCTTGCATACAGACACCAAGCCTAAGTCATCACACACAACGTGAATGCAGACTTAAGATGGAAAGAGATGGGTTTTGCTGTTTTGACTTCACCTAGTTATCTCTGCTTAAAGAATATAGGTTGTATCTATTAAAAAGATCTGTTATAAAGTTCCTCCAGCTTTTATTTTAAGCAATTGTGCATTTGCCAAAGAATTAAAATACAGTCTGGAGCACCCACAYGCAGAGTTTTGGGGAGAAAAGGCAGAAATCCTTGCAGAGGAACRGCAGCTTCTGCACTGGCTCTAACATCCAGGACTAGCTGGATGGCTGAGTGTCACTGCCTGGGAGCAGGTGTTTGGAGAAACAGCTCAAGCTCAGGAGAGCTAGTGATAGTGTTTGGACCTCTGTCCTGCCCACAGATCTGAGAACCGAAAAATTGGTCCAGTACAACAGATGTAGAACAGCAACACAATTACATTCATTTAGGGCAACAGCATATTCCTTGGTTGGGGTTAAAACCAGCAAGTAATCTTAGAGCAAATCAGATGCTCTCTACTGAGGCATATCCAGCAGTTTTGAACGAAGAGTAAGGCAACATGTCTCAGAGAAGGGAAAAGGAAAGAGGAATGGGGAACAGAGAACAGGAAAGACATAGCTCTAATTCCCAGCTAAGTCTATCAGGTGTGCATTTTATCTACTTCATCCATGTGAAGGAAACAGAGTTAAGCACGGACAACAGTAAAAAAACTCCTTACAAACGAACTTGGTTTAGCGACATTCACTCTCAGCCCACACGGTAGCACTCCCAGTTGCTGTCAAGTGCTGCCAGAACACGTGTGTGATGGAGCGCTGTCAGGAGGTTCAGGAAAACATTGGCTTTGTATAATTTAAAGAACGTGTGCTACTCAACCAAAAACGTCAAACCACTGCATTGCTGTATTTSACACCCCAAAATCACTACAAGTCTCTCAGGATGTGAAAGAACATTAAGAAATGCCTACCTTTATGCATGATAAATTAAGATCAGTACCATTTTTTAAAGAAAAAAATTGCAAATACCTTGCATTTCCCTTGCAAATTCCATTTTTTAAAACATTTTTTAAAGTCTCAGGGATAATCAATTGAGCGGCCCTATCACTTTATCATCCTAACTTTTAAAAATCTGTAACCAATTGCACAATGACAACATCCCATTTCCCATCACACGGAAAAAGACTGTTTTACTGTGAGAGTCAGCTATCAGGAGAGTCCAGTAGTAATAGTGAAGTCAGGTGAAAAACAAATCTAAGTACCAAGATCTGGAGAAATGATTTAGCTCTAATTCATCAAAACTTTACAGGTCCTAYGCTTCTACAGAAGAAACAGTAATAAAACAATACATTTTCTTGTCACGCAGTTTCTCTCTTTTATGGTTAGATTCATTGTAGCAATACTAGGTGGTTTTGGCATGAGATAGATGTTCAGGCTGCTACGTTTTCCAATTAGAAGATGACTTGGCATAAAATCATCACGTACTCTTTAACATTTAATGATCTCTCAAAAAAAAACAGAGTGGCGAAAAACCCGACATATTTAAGAGGGTAATAATAAATCATTATCTATTTCAAGACTCATTATTTTAAATTTAGGTATTATATATTTAAATGCATTACTAAATGTGAAACATGACTGCTTAAGTGTATTCCTGTCTTCGACTTTACCTCCCTTACACTGTAATATTCGTTAGCACCACACACACATGAAGATCTGCCCAGACAAGCCCCGCAGCAGGGAGCCAGCTCCTTGCGCCCACCGAAGCTGCGGGCTCGTGGCGCGTGCAACGAGCGCAAAGCAAGCTGCCGACAGGCACCTCGGCTCTGCTCTGTAACAGGAGGAGCGCGCAGCCATCGCGGGTCAGCCGTGAAGCGCTTTTCCCAGCTTCACTTCTAGCCAAGTGACAACTTTTTAAATCCCTTCAGTGTGCCTGTAAGTGGCTTGCCTGATCATACTCTTGGATGAAAACATAGTAAAGCTCTGCGAGGCCTCAAAGTTCATGTACACAATCAAATAAATGCTACCGAAGCATTAAAAGAAATAAATACATGTTAACAACTTTCATRCCTAATAAGAGAACCTGAATGCCTGAGCTGACCCGCACGCCGTCGGCGTGCCCGAGGCCGGCACCCCCAGCGACAGGAGAGCACGCTGCTCCTCACTGCCACCCTCTTTACACTGACTTGCTTTAGACATTAAAAGCTTGGGCTTAAGCACTTCCCTGGAAAACCAATTACAAGTGAATGCTCCGACTCCACCAAACAACAACCGGTTGATTAATTTTCTGTTTTGAACTTCTGCAGTATTTAAGTCTCACTTTACTGTATAAAATTTGCCCCCCTTCCCCCTCCCTAAAAAAAACAACTGAAATGGTCTGAAAACTGTGTGGGTTTTTTAAAAAACTTTATTTAGAAAATAGTTAGCTGTTCCACTACCTTTTCTTCTATGATTCACTTCCAATGCTCTCTGATAGGAGCTGTCTCTTCACAGCTGTAACAGCAATGAGGCTCCACATGAGCCTAACAGCCTTTTCTTTTTTTTTTTTTTGATTGGTTGGTTGGTTGTTTTTAAAGACTGCTACCATTTCCATTCAGCAAATACCTGCCAGTAAGCACAGTATAGCAATCACAAGCAGCAACTGTTCTCTCTAAAGATGGGCTACTCCATCAACCCAGAACGCCCGAGGCAGCTTAAAGCTCAAGTCTCAAAGCTAGGRCCTCCCGGTGCAACAGTTCAGCGTACTACAGAAATGGCAGCGAGCCAGCAACTGCGGCTGCTGGATTTTTCAAGATTTTTGACTGGTGTGATTTACAAAGGATGCATTTCTGCTGTTTTATTTATATACACCATAATTATTCTTAATTATTCCCCAGTGTGTTGCCTATCATATGCTGGCCTTTCTGCTATTTATTTCAACCTCTTCTCAGAAGGCCCCCATAGGATGAAACTGAATCGTCCAGAATAATTAAGTAAATTAGTGTGGTGAATGCTCCCTTCCGAGGAAACATATCTTTTCTAAAAGTTGCTACTTTTAGTCAAATTCAATTTACAGTCATCTGAAGAACAATGGTACTATTAAGGATGCRATCTCCGCAACATGAAGAACATTCAGAACTTTAGACTAGAACAAAGACGAAAAATCCATTTGTCACATGTAACAATCTTTTTAACCCTATTATGGCAACAATTAATAAAGTATTTCAGTTTATGTTCTGATCTTCAGCATTGCTCATGTGAAATGTATAATTTGTAAGTCACTTTTGTGTGAAGATTTCAGATGCTATGTATTTCCTGTATGATCTTCAGCAAATGAATTGGCTTCATTTTTCAAAACTGACCACTGATTTTTGGCATCCTAATTTTTCAGTTCCCATCTTCAGACAAGCAAGGCCTAATTCTTGCAGATGCTGTGTCATTTGTCATACTAAAATATAAGCTCTGGACAACTCAAAACCAAAGTACCTTTAGTTAGAGGACACTTTTATAACTTTTTAACCCTGCCTCTTCCCTSTGATTCAGTGTTCGGATATGTAAAATGCAACAGAAACTCAGCACACAACTCAAACTTTTACAATTAATTTTTATCAATAATTGCAACCTTTAGATCCTCATCAGGAAGGTAACGCAAAGCCCATAGGACTATTACCTTTAAAATTTTCTACAATCTTATTCAAATCTCCATTAATCTCACAAAAAGTAAAACCATTGCACTTTCCATATAGCAGAACTCAGCAACAGGAAAAACATTATCTGAATCTCCACATGCTACAGGTTAAAACTACATGCCATGGGCTCCAAGAAACAGAAAATTCTTACCGCCTTCCAGTTATAATAGGCAAAAAATCTTCTGATTTAGCTTCAATGATTTTAAACATTACTTTCTGCAAATCTGAAATTCCCACAGCCATGTCTTCCAACATACCTGCTTCTTCACCTGTACAGAAAGGTTGCAGATGTTATTAACACAGCAGACTGATCAGTCAGCAAATAGGTTATAGGAAGGCAATACAGGGATTACATTTTCCAGTCTGTGCATCTAAAATCACACTCCTAAATCCACCCTGAAGGAGCCTACACRAAAGCAGATTGATTTTCAGAACTGCTGAGAATTCTCTGTGGCCCAAGTGATAACTATGGGCATTAAGCATTTCTGAAAATCAGCCTGCTGTATGTAGGCATACAAAAACCTCAAAAAAACCCACCATTTTTCTCCATTCTGAAAGTGTTTTTAAAGATTGTCCTGCTGTTAGAGAACAAAGGTTTTGAAAACAACAACAAGCACCCTGCAAAAGGGAATTTGACAGCCGCCTGAGAGTGAGYGTGAGCATCTGCAATTGCATGGGAAAGGCAAAGTGCTGCAAAAATGCTAAACCCCCCTACTTTGGCCAAATGTTCTATTTGGGGGAAGGATTTTGATGCATCTAGTTCAAAGCATTGTGAAGCATATTGCAGTTGCTCTCTCCCCRCGTCCTTTTTAATAGCTATCAAATATTGGCATCTGTAACAAGCTGGGAAACAAGCAGTTATCAAGCTATCTTCACATCACCAATGCTGACACGTGGTTTCCAAAATGCTGACAGGGCTAAGGTTTAGGAGTCAGTAACTCTTTAAACCTGCTCTTTGTGTTAGCTTTAAAAACCTAATATAAATCAGGCTAAACATCTATACGAAAAGACTTTTTATTATTAAAAACAGGAAGTTCCCCTAGCTGTATCAACAAAATTAATCTCCTGTATTTAACACAGTACAGTTCAGCGCACTCAGTGGAACAATTGGCAGCTCGTGTTCTCCAAGAAACTGAAAAGTAAAATACTTTTACTTTTGATGCAGAATTGACATGCAACACTGTACCAGTGGCTTCAACTGTGGCTTCAACTGTGCTATTATACAGCAGTCTACAGTCTCCTAATGGATAATGTGTCGATTCAATAAGCCAAATTCCTCAAAGTGGAATATAAGTTAAAATAAGAACCTACCAGGCAAACTTCTTGTTTGTATGTATAAGGACCTTTGTTCAAGAACAATACTTACTATACGTACTAAGGAGTCCTTCATATTGCACAAGCAATCCAACAGTATGAAGCTGCTGTAAAAAGCCTTGGTCATGTAAACCAGTGTGCAGTCTGATTATAAAGCCACAGACCAATCCAGCGAGCTTGAAAGACAATGAAATAAAGTGTGAAATTAACAGATATGTTATAGTTAAAATAAGACTTGCTAGCGTTGTACACAATACCAGTACCATTCAGATATCTGATAAAACAACAGAGATATTTAGTGACTATATCCCTCATCTCAGATTAAAATGTTCTTGAAGAATTTTGTGGTATAAAAGGCAGTAAAGTATTTCCTTACTTTATACAACAGAAGTTTCATTTTTTTCATAGGTTTGTGTGTGATTTACACTCATGTAAGTGAGATCAGAGCCTCCCTTAAAGGCTATATACAAATAAGGCTGTAACTTCTAATGGATTTAAAAGCAATTAGGCACCTAATGCAACTGGATCTCCTTGGTACTTTCACCCTAACTCCTTAAGTTACGTTGGCAAACAAACACAGTTTAAGGGAGAAATCTGACCAATCATTTAGAAACCATCTACCTGGAAAACACAATCTACAGAGAAAGACTGAAAGAASTTAAGTTATTTACCAAGTGAAGACAAGTCTGAGATGAGACATTACAACAGACTTCAAACAAAAAATACTGCTACAAACTGAAAGGGAATAATCTGTTCTTCACTTCCAAGGCAAACAGGAGAAAAAATATATATATATATAATCTGGCTTGAATGGCAACAAGAAATACTCGTGCTGGACTTCAGAAAAAAAATTATCCAAAGGATGAGGAGAGTTCAATATTGGAATAGAGGATCTTGGAAGGCTGTCAAACTGGCTATGTAAGTCCTTCTTTATGCAGAGGTGAAGGATTAGATAACGTCTTCTGGCCCACTCCAGACTACTTCTGTGACTCAGTGATTGAGTTACTATGGATTTTCATCTACTATTCACTTCTCTTTTCACAGTATAAAACATTTAAGTGGACGTGATGACAAAGACATGAAAAAGTTTTGTTAAATTGAACCCCTCCTCCCAAACCCCACAAACACTGGCATGAACTYCATTTTAGCAATGCCAGTAACCTTGACAGCCACCACAGTAGGAAATAAATGACACGAGATAACCTACTGCTTGACTAAAGACGATATCTCTCCTTAGGGTCAGCATCAAACATTGTGGCAAACCGCACGCGAGTTCCTGGAGCAGAACAAATGTCATCGACTGCTTCGCCCTGGTCACCACCTCTCCCATGCAGTCCTTCAGCGTAATCACCAGGGGATAAAGCTGTTCATACCAGTCACCTGGAACGAGACAGATCATCCACTGCAGAACAGGAAAGTTGTGGTAGAAATCCTTCTCAGTTTGGCAAGGGGGCTGTAGCAGCTGTGTTGATCCTCCCAGACTTCTCCTCAACACTGCAGCTCTACCCTGACCACTGCAGCACAGCAAACACCATTGGAGCATTTGCTTAGAGGATGGATTAGAGTTTACCACCAAGACTGGAGCTAAATCCTTGGCCTAAACACAAATATATCCTGAAACAATGACTTTCTAAGGCAGACCTAGCTACTCTGCAAAAAACATGCTGAAGCGTTGTTCACAACGCATAGAAGGAGATACGTGAAAATCCATTTAGTCCAAGATGAATACAACATTTCAGGAGGAGGATCTCCTCTTCTTTCCATCACTGACAATCTTGCTATCTGAGCAAATAGAGTGCAGTCAGAAGAAGGGGAAGAGCCTATATTTAAGAAGAATTGAATGCTGGAAGGCAAAACAAAAGAACAAGCAGTCATCTGGGAAGGGTATTATCTGTTTAATGTACAGGCTGGAAAAATACTAACCTTCAGGTCACATTCTTTTTTCAGCTTCTATCCATTTTCTCTTTAAATATTTAGAGATATTGAACTCATCATTTTTTGAGTTACTCTGAGCAGACAGACTTATAACTATATGTTTTGCTCTGTGGTTAAAGCGTATGTTGAGGAATATCATAAAAAATAGACTAGTGAAATATTTGAAACATGAGATTCCTTAAGACATTAACAATGAAACAAAAAGATAACTAGGAATGGATGAAAACTAGAATATAGCTGACCCAAGTCTACCTGATTATAAGTCTATTCCTGAATTTTTCAAAAGTTAATAAAAACAGACCTTCATTCAAGCTGCAAGCTCCTCTCTAAGAGAAGCAAATAAAAAAACCCCAGTTTTATTGTTACAGTTTAAGAAGAAAGATAAATCAATGTGCCCAAAAGAATCTAAATTAAATGTAGGGACTGAAACCAACTTAATACTGTCTATCACTAACTCACATTTTCAGTAAATTATTGCAGTTAAGAATCACTGATAATTAAAATTTGTTCTATTTAAATTGTAATTATGTGGGAGATAACAACAAATTGTTTCTGGTAACATTGAGTCAGACCAAGAAAAACTCACTAGTACTGAAGAAGTCCTTTAGGCAGGAAGACGCAGCTGTCTGCTGGCAGGGTTAATTTGGCTATGCTTTGGAAAAAATACATAAAACAAGTAAGATCGCACCCACCCAAGCAGACTAGATAGAACTTTGAAAGTAGGAGAAATTGTAATAGGGTTTAGAAAGAAGGATGTAAGAGTAAGGTCAGAGCAGCCAGAGCAATTTGGGTTGCTTTGCAAACAATTTGTGGTCAGACACAATGTGTTTTAACACACTAATATTTCTTTAACAACAAATACTGACTGGAGAACTGTTCCTTGGAAAAGAATAAGTATGAAAAGGAAATTAGGGCCATCAGGAACAAAACAGAATATAGGTTGCCCCCACAGTTTCATGCTAAAGCAGAAAGACAATTTTATATATGACACTGACTAAAAGAGCACTGATAAGCTGCACGCCAAGGCCTGCTGCACACATTTTAAAAAGACTGCTCAAAAAAGGGAGCATGTGCAGAAAAGAGCTACCAAGATTTAAAGTTTGATCTCATTAAGCTTATCAAAAAGACTGAGCAGCAGCTTTCTCTTCTCTTCTTTGTGAGAAGCAAATAAGAAGTATTGAGGAGATCTTTATTCTAGCAAATAAAAGCAAACCAGGAACCATAAGCTGGAAGCTGATGCCAGACATCTCACTTAAAAGTAAGGCAGGTGCTTCTAGCAGTGAGAAACTAGAAAAATAAAACASCCAGGGAAGTAGCAGATTGTCCATCTCTCAATGTCTTTAAAAACAGAACTCTTTCCTGGAAGATGCACTTGAGCGAAACACAAAACAGAACTCATTAAGTCTCAGTTCAGCTGGAATTTAACGACATCTCACATACAGCAAGTCAAACTAGACAACAAACTCTCCTCTCCAGTCTTAAATTATATTAATTTAAGAAGTCAATCAGTAGACAAGYGACAAGGAAAGCAACTACAGCAGAATGAGATTAAAAGATATCATGTACACCAAACCAGTGGACAGGGCTTATGCGACTGGAATAGAGTTTGTTGTCAATATTCTATTTTTGAACTTGAGAGAGTAATGAAAACCACCGTGATTCGTCATTTCAAAGTAGACCTGAAAGTTCAGCCAACAGACATCTGTTCCATTTTCATGTCAAAGAGGATCTGGACACAGACACAACAGCGGATCTTGTAAATAGATGTTCAGCATGAGGGCAAGAGAGAAAAAGAAGGATTTCCCTAACAAGCTGCACTTGTGACCCAGCTTTTACAACTTCAGGTTACTTGATTAGGGCTAAAGAGTATTACAGACTACTGTTTTTCGTAAAAGAGCAAGTCATGGACTGGTCACAAGTCACACAACACAGATCATTTTCTACTGAGTTGCTGCTTACCCAGTCACTCCTTGTCTTGCACTTCTGCTGTTTTAAGAATCTAACTCTGTACTTGTCCATACTGAACYTCATCCTATTATGCCATTTCATCAAGATCAGTTCTCATCCTACTCCCCTGGTGCCTAAAGCTTCTCCCAGCTTTGTATCATCTGTAGTTTTTTATAAGCATCATCTGTTTCTTATCATCCAAGTCATTAATGAAAATATTCAGTAATACTGGACCCAGAAGAAATAAGTGGATTCTATCTCATACAACTTCCAAGCTGGCAGTAAATCACTGATAACTGCTTTCTATTACAATTTTCTCAATTATTTTGCACATACATTGTGGTAGCTTCAAAATCATTTACTTGTAAGAATTTTGTGCAAGACTGTTTGGAGTATCTGACTGTACAAAGGTAAAAATGGGACAGATTTGATAATATTACCAACATTAGTAATTTTTGTCAGTGATAGCTGGGGACAGCTAACAAAGGATTCAAATTCTGGAATTCTCAAGRCGATTTTTCCCATTATTAACGATCACACTAAATCTATGAAAATAAATGAATAATGTCCCAAAGAATACAATGCTGTGACGTAACTCTGTAGAATGCTTTATTTACATAGGTATTTTGCTTTATAGAAAGCCTATTGTCATTATAATTCTATTTAGTTATGCTTAAAATAGCAGTTATCCAAAAATAAAAATGAAACATGAAGTTTGTAGCAAGAAAAAGAAATCATTTTATTACAGAATGTGTTCGTTTTAGAATGGAATTGTACTGGCCAACAGGAAACAAGATAAAACTATACCCAAATGTAATTAAATTATCCACAACAACCGTCTGACTCCTTGCGTATACTGAAAATTCTTGCTCACAATTCATAAGGATGCCCAATTCCCAGAAGGTGGAGCTAGTTAGCAAGTCTAAAAGACAGACTGCTGTGTCATTTACTATGCTCCATTATACAAYTAGAATAGGCTATTCTGTTTTGAAAACAGAGTATTTATGAATGGAATAGTATATGGAAAATTGAACTGCTTGATATGCATTGGTAAGTTTGGAATATTAAAAAAAATGTAAAGAGATAATATTTACAAAGAGAGCTTTAAAAACCTGATCTGAATTCAGGTTAGATTATTCTGATTCCTCTTGCCACYGTATTGCTGACATGTAAGGATGCTGCTTGGCTAGGAGTCACCGCTCTCCAGCRAAGTCCAAAAGATTGAGAAGTGCAGCATGTCTCACCATTCCTCCTTCACAAGAAAACCTGCGCCTGGCTCAGATTTTGAGCCAGAAGATAGGCACATTGAGATTCAAGATCTTGACTCCYGCACTAACTGATCATAGCTTGGTAGAGTCACTGAAGAAGGCAACGGTACGAACTATATTACTTTCGTATCTCACACATTCAAGAGCTCGCAAAATCATTGATCCTCTGGATCTCAAATTTCTTTTRATTTTCTTTAACTGCAAGATTCGCATCCTAAACGAAGTCAAAAATAGACTGAAGAAATAACTGAATGAGTAACCGTTTCAGAGAGGACGCTAGGAGCAAGGAGATAAGCTACAAGAAGGCTACACGTTGCTAAATAGACAAGGGCAGGTTGCCCTGTTTGGAATACTTAGCAAAAGTACATACATAAAAGTAAATACAAAAGTCCTAAAATCCTTTGGTAAGGAAACAAACAAACAAACAAAGAAACAAAAAACAAAAAAGCCAGACACATTAAAATGGAGGGGAGAAATTAAAAAAAGAAATATTATTACCACTATGCAATTAGTGTGGGATTGAAAGGAAAGAACATGTGCAGCACAAGCACTGAATAGATACTCTGCTTCCATTATTAACAATGAGCTGTGGAAATTGARTTTATGATAGAATTTGCTCTTTGGTCGCTGGAAAAATGCCTTTCAGTCCTATGTCCTCTTAATCAACATACCTACACAAGCAAAGGATCTGCTTAGCATCCAGCTTGCAATTTCTACATGATAATATCCAAACTGCAGTATGTCAAATTGCAAGTTAAATTTGATAAAAAGTTTGGCACGAAAGCAGGCTCTTGTTCTTTTCAAAATCAGGCCCATTGAGTTGTTTATTAAAACATACTGGTAATCAAATAGAAATAATCTTGTGGTTTTGCAATAGCACTCCTTTCTCCTTTTACCCTTGCAAGATAGAGGAAAAAAAAGCTAATCCTATCACTGCTGTCCACACCATCTAAAAATCAGTAAAGGTCTTTGATGACTAAATCATTTCAAAATGTAAGTGCTCTGAAGATAAAATTAAAATCAGAGTTAAGAGTGGAAGAAAGCATAACCTCTTCGCACTTAGAGCCACAGAAGGCTTTAAAGATGTATGGCAATGAAGGTAACAGCAGCTACCCAAGACGTCAGGAACAACCTATTCACTGCAGCAAATCTCTTACTCCCTTAACACATATGAACATGCAAACAACCCATGAGAGGACTGAGGCAATACAGGTCAAACACACTGATCAGCTCACGGCTTGACATCAGAAACTGAACGTTAGACAAACTCTGATGTCGTTATGGAACAGGCAAGCAAAACCAACCCACCCAAGAGAATCCCCCTCCCACAGCTGGAGCAAACAGCATGAATTAACTAACCCACAGAGTCTGAATTTATTCTAACATTACAGAATCATTCTTCTGAAATAATCTTTTTTAAAGGGAAGTTTAAAACTTAATGTGGCTTGTGTATTTGACTTCGCATCATAAGAAGGTCAGCTTCCTATTTATTCTTTTTCCCAGTCAGGTCTTGGAGCTCAGTTTAATTCAAGGATGASAGCTAATTTCTTTGAGAAGGGATGAGATTTTATCCTAACAATTCTTTAACATTTCTCACAAGAGAACCACCAACCTGAGCAGGCCTTCCTTATATTTCTGCAGCTAATATAATAGTGGTTTACTTTGACTGCACACCTTTGGTGTCAGGAGGAACAATTCTGAATTCCTGAAGATTATTCCATATTGATCATCTGAGATTTTAATATGATCGCACTAGTTGATGGTGAAAACTGAAACCAATGAATCACAGATACATAAGTGTCAACACTTTGGTTACAATGGAAATAGCAAAAAAAAAAGGCAATGGAAACAACAGATAAAAAAGTAAGRCAAATCTAATATAGGGGTAATGGATAAACCTTACCACAGAAGCATTGTGAAACTTGATATTCTCAAGTTTTGTTTAAAAAAAAATTTGATCCAATCAAGTGTTTTTCCTTTCCCTTTCACATTGTCTTTAAACCTTTGTCAATACCTGAATCACTTTGAGAAAGACAGAAGGGGCAAGTTTTATATTCTGGCTACACATAGCCCAGTAAATGAACCTATCAAAAAGAAGAGAAAGATATGAAAGTGAGGAGGGAGGTGGGGGGAGGGGAGAAAACRGGAGGAAATAGGTGAGATTCATCGAGTTTTGGAAACAAATGTGATGCACAGATAGGTTTAAGAGAACAAGAAAGAAAAACATGAGGACAAGGAAGGAAAGAAAAAAAGTTTTACAGAACTGATCTTATTTCCTCAAAATAATGTCTGCTAATCAGGGAAGATGTACTTTAAGAGAGAATCTTTCATCTCCATCTGACTAAATAGTAACTTCACAGTACAAGATCATCTTCTGAAGATGGAAACAAAACTAGAATATAGCTTTATTTTGCATTTTCACCATCAATTACATTTGTATGTATGCAATTGCCCAACATACGGAAATACAGAAGGGTTTAATCCAGAACTGCAACATCTCCATGAGGGATAGG